>NC_143553.1:79573750-79937500 GCF_054136105.1 Typopeltis vanoorti | reverse complement strand
AGAGGGTGTACATTACATCCCCAAAACCAGAAGATACAACCCCAAAGCAGCAAGCCCATACAAGAAAGCAGACCCACCCAACAAATCACATCTTCCACAACATACGGAAGACCATATGCAGAAGTTGCAAGACCAACCCAACAACAAGACTCCAAACCCAAAACAAACCACCCACAGCAAACCAGCAAGACCAATCTCCTCAACGTAACAAGCCGCATAGGAGAGATGCTTGCAGAACTCCGACAAACTGACCCAACACAAGAGGCCAAGGATATCATTCTAAAACACACACAGATTTTATTCTCTGCAATCCTTAATGGATAAAAGCAAAATAAAATCCAACTCTCTACAGATCATCAGCCGGAATGCTAACGGACTACCCAACAAAGCAATAGAACTACAGGAATTCGCGGTAGAAACCCAAGAAGACATCACCTTAGTAAATGAAATCTTGTCAGATGGACGCAGGTGTCCATCTGACAAGACAAGAATCAACAACTACTCCATGTACCGCACAGACATAACATATTCAAGAGGAGGAGGAACTGCCATCTTCATTAAAAGAAGTATAAAACACAAAGAAATCGCCACATCAAACAGAAAACACATGGAAACAACAGTAATTGAAATACACGTGGAGAACACAAGCAGTATCATGGTATTTGCAGCATACATCCCCCCCCCCGCAAATAAAAAAATTCCTAGAATCAGATCTGGACGAAATACTAAATGCAGGTAAAGCAGTAATCATAGCTGGAGATTTTAATGCGAAACATTCAGCCTGGAATAGCAGAAACTCAAATATTAATGGAAGAATACTCAACTCTTATACTACTTCACGAAACATTGCAATAATTGGACCCACAGAATTCACACACACTATGGAGCAACCGGACGTCCTGATGTACATGATATAGCTATATTAAAAAAAATAGCGCACAGCTATCATACAAGCAGTCAACGAATTAAGTTCTGATCACAACCCCATCATATTGCAACTAGGCACCAGACAAGATTTAACGGAAAATGCCTCCACCTTTATAAAATAGAAACAACTTCCCTCAGCCTTCCAGGAAATTCTTGGCCCAGTACATACAATATCCACTGAAGGCAAAGAAAAAGCAGTAAAAACTTTTGAAAAGCAAGTACTAACAGCAGTGTCACAGGTAACACATACAACTAAATGCGCACTCAAATAAACTCCCAGAGGACACAAAATGTTTTACCCGAGAGAAAAGCAGGTCAAGAAGAAAATATCACAGATCCCGCAGATAAGCAGGCAGTTAACAGAGCTGCAAACCAGGTTCGGTATGCCCTAAAGGATCACCGTAACGAACTCTGGAATAACAAAATACACCAATTAAACACAGAGGATCAATCATTGTGGAGAATGATGAGATCACTTCGTTCAAAACGTAACACGCTTCCCCCAATCCAAGGAGAATATAGAATCGCCTACAGTGATGAGGAAAAGGTAGAAGCATTTGCAGACAGCTTAGAAAGACAATGCAGTCCCAATTATGCGAATGTAGATTTAAGCTTCATAAGAAAAATCCACACCCAAGTGCGTAAAATAACTCAAAACGCCTCACTCCAATCCAACAACAAATCCGTGTCACCAACAGAAATATATGACATCATAAGAAAACTAAACAACAAAAAAAAGCTCCGAGTCCAGATGGTATAAGGAACAAGGTGCTCAAGCTACTCCCACGTAAAGCGGTTATACATCTGGTAGCCATCACTAATGTCATCCTTCGGCTAAATTATTTCCCAGAGCGATGGAAACTTGCAGATGTCTTCCTAATTCCAAAACCTGGGGAAAATACACAATTCCCACAGAACTATCGGCCTATCAGCCTTCTATCATGTGTAGGCAAGATAGCCGAACACGCTATATTAACACGGATTCAAGAAGCAACAGATAACAACTAAGTCATACAAGACGAGCAATTCAGATTCAGAAAACAACATTCTACGACCCTCCAAATTTACAGAATCATTGAATACGTCACCCAAGGGTATGAATGGCACCAACATTCTGCCGCATTCTTCTTGGACATAACACAAGCATTTGATAGAATTTGTCATCATGGTCTACTTTTTAAGCTACACCAAGTAGGAATCCCAATACCACTTGTTCTACTTATCAAATCACATCTCAGTAACAGAAAATTTAAAATAAAACTGAATGGAATCAGATCCACAGAAAGGAGAGTCATGGCATGAGCCCCACAAGGCTCTCTGCTATCTCCCCTACTCTTCTCCATATACATGGCGGATCTCCCCAAGTTGTCCCCATCCATCACCGCTCTCTATGCCGAAGACACAATTATCATAGCCAGATCCTTCCGTCCACATTTGGCCACAAATAAGCTACAGGGAGCAGTCAACGAATTAGAGGACTAGTGCGCCAAATGGCGCATTGCCATTAATCCAGGAAAAGCTCTGCAGTACTTTTCACCAGACGTAAAGCAGAACCGAACACAAGCACACAAATGTTTGGAAAAATCATCCCCTGGCACAACTCTACCAAATATCTAGGAGTTCATCTTGACAAAACGCCTGAATTTCAAGACACACATAAATAGTATCTCCACCAAAGCAAGTCAGACAATAGAACAGCTATATCCACTTTTGAATAGAAAGAGCTTCCTAAACATAAATAATAAAATCCTCGTCTAGAAATCAGTAATAAGACCACAACTCACTACTCACGTACGCATCACCAACCTGGGGACACACAGCTAAAAGTAACATCAACAGATTACAGACGATCCAGAACAAATGCCTGAGAATGGCATTTAATGCCCCTTGGTTCATGAGAAACCTCCAGTTACACCAGGAAGCCAACCTCCAGATATCAAGACCTACATGACAGGCATTACAGAAAAATTCTTCACAGACACAGATAATCACCCAAATTAGCTAATTCAACAGGCAGCAGACTACAAACCCTCAGATCATTTCAAACATAAAAAACCAAAATGCTCCATCGCAAGATAAAGCTAATACAGCTTACAATGCTCACAATGAGCTGGTAATTTATCCACAATAATCCTCTCATACACAAGCAAAAATCAGATGAAGGGATGAAGAGGCAAGGACTCGGTCCATCTCCCAAAGAAGTTCCACGTTCCAAGTTCCAATTCAGGAGAAGTTGGATTTCCATCCGACTTCTAAAAATGTTCTGAGGGCAATGACAGGGAATTCCAAAGATAGGGAAAAAATGAAATTATTGTTTTTCTTTCAAGATTTTGAAATGAAGCAAATAAAGATTTAATTTGATTTTCATAGGATCAGGGTATTTCATAATTAAAAAAAAAAAAGAATGAATCAAGTGATTCTACTTGAAATCGATAAAACGTCAGTAATTAAACCAGGAACAGAGGCACAATTCAATCATAGATGAGTGAAGTTGTGTACGACTCGAAACTTTAAAGAATAATATAATTAAAACCCAATAAACTAAAGTGAAGCCAGTCTCAAATGTTACAGGTATTCAAATATTAAGTGTATTCGCTATAAACAAGTTTATAGCGAATATTATGAATAGTACACTGCAAGATTATTAGTAACAGAAATACTTTAGAGCACTAACAAACTAGTTGCGTTTTATCAATTATTTTTTTTTATAACAATCTCATCTACGAACGGTTGGAAACCAATAGCCATTTAGTAATAAGTAGTCCGAGTTAGGTAATTTGGGAACTTTGCTCTAGAGAACAAATACAGCACAATTTCAAGTCATTTCGAGTTTCCAAGTTTTAGTCTTCCAATCACAGTATTTTTGAGAAATCAAGCTTCCAATTTACAATCCTTTTATTGTCAAGGTCCGCGCGGTTAGCTCAGTGGCTGTGCTCTTCGCAACCATATGCCTGGGGAAGGAGTGTCCTGGGTTCGATTCCCGTCGACGACGTGAGGAGCTTAAGGAACTTTCTCAGCCATACCCAAGTTAGCCGGTCTTGGGCGTGGACAGCAAGATTTTCACCTCAGTTTAGCTGGGGTGTTTCATTCCCAAACCGGACCCATGAACACACAGTTTACAGCCATAGGACATAGCACGGCAAGGTAGGCAACGGGAAACCAACTTGCTCATAGACACTTCCCTAGTATGGTAGCATAGCTGTCCCTACCATCCGTTAGGATGAAAGGAAATCATTCCATTCCTATTGTCAAGAAGTAGCACCGAATCATTCCAATTTCAGCTGCCAACAAATTGTAATACTGTTGGAGTCGTAACACCATCTTCATCAAACTAGCTGGTCCTATATTCAATTCGAGTATGGTTTTGAGTGCAGGTGTAAAACCAAAATTTAATAATAATATTTCAAATTATTTTTTTATAGTAAATTATATATTATACATAAATTTATTTGAAAATCTCATAATTTTTAAAAAGGAATATTAATATTTTTTAGAATTTATAAAATTCTAAAAAAATATTAATACACCTTTTAAGTTTTTATATTTTAATACTATAATTTATATTTTAAGTAATTTACGTAATTAACACACATAACCCCGTGTGGTGGGCGCTGTAACCCATGCGTGTCGTTAGAGGCGACTGAAATGGGACACAGAGTTTCGAGAGTTTTGCTCTCTTAGGTTTCTTCCGGAATTTTGCTCCGGGTGATGAGAGGGGAGCGGGGAGCTTAGATTTTGGAGGGTTTGCTCTCTCAGGGGAAAGTGTTTTCCGGCGTGGCCCGTGTGGGGCTTTGCCGGTGGATGCTTTTCCCTGGAATATGAGCGGTTCTGTCCAGTGGTAGGGTGAGTCACTCAGTGTAACCAACGCTGAGTTGGACGATCTTTCGGTCACTCGTGGGGAGTGGTCCGTGGGATCGCCTAATTTTTGGAGGCGGGTGTACTTAATTAATAGCCCCACTGTAGTCCATGCATGTCGTACGAGGCGACTAAAATGGGTACCCAGGGAGGGTAATGGATGGCAATGCTATAGCCAATGAAGTTTTAACTGAGGCTCGGCTATTGCTGTTTACCTTCCTTTCATGATCAGAGCTTATATATCTCTATATTACTCCATCCATACATTTTCTTCTACAGATAACGGGGAATATGAAAAGCATTCTTGCTTCACCCAGCTAGCAAAAAAAAAATAAATAAATAAATAATAATAATAATAAATAAATAAAATTAACGCACATATCGATTACGAAATATTTGCTTCCGTTCTTTTAACAAAAATTTTGATTTGGGTATAACTGTCATTTACAATATTATCTTATCTTATATCCTGTCAGATGAATAGATAGCTCTCCTTATAGGTTATCACTATCACAATTGGGATAGTGAAATTTTCAATATTGTGAACGCTTCATAGAAATACTTCAATGCAGCCAACCAGCATATTGGTAGCAGTCTAACTGGAGTGACTGCTTCTTTTGTTATTACAGAAAATTATAGAATTAATTGAAGTTTAACTCATTCGGAGTTGTGTATTATTTTATCTCTTAGGAGCTAGAACTTAGCATATTACCATATTTACCCTAATTTCTTAAAATTCAAATAATTTAGGACACCGTTTAATGCTCTTAGCTAACAAGAAAATAATTCGCTGTATCACAAAGAATGATAGCACCCTCTCAGTGGATACTCGTTATACTGTAAAAAAATTCTCATCACACAACACAAGGAAGTTATAATAACAATAACCTATACTTCTGCACATTTACATTTTTCAATTATTTAATTGAAAAATCCTGTGCTGAAAGGTACTGAAATTTTGTACGTAAAATTTCCTATTGAAAGATTCTAATAACTTTAAATTTGTGTGATGTTTGAATTCTTTGAGGCATCCTTAGGTCTGATTTTTTTCTAGTTTTTCCATTTTGGATGTTACATATCATCTGAATATCACGCAATTAATTTGCTAAATATGCAAATTATTTTTACAGCTATCCAAAACCACGCCACAAATTTATTTACTGATAGCAAGTAACGTAACTAGATTTTCATTCTTGTAATATATGTCTTTAAAACAAATTAAACCATTCGAACATTTTATTGACCACTCATTCATTGGACTTTCGGATTTTCGTGTGAACATTCATGACATTTACAGAAACAAAAACGGAAGTATCCCCCAAAAAATATTTACTACCGACAATGGAAATTGTATAGGTGAATCGAATATTGGTTATACTGGGGAAAAGAAAGTAAAACATGTACAGATTCATTGGACATAAAGATTAGACAATTCAAGACAAAAACACAAACGATGGAACCATGTTTTGACGTTGAAAAATAATATTACCGTAAACAGGAACAACAGCTCTTTCGTTTTTGACATGCTCTTGTTTTGTCTGTATTCCGGTGATGTTAAGAATTATATTACTGAAGATGGACTTTGTTTTTCGTTGAAGGAACAAACAACGTGCTATATAAGGTGTTTCACAATTTAAACTTTTGACAGAAAGATGAATTGCATTAAGTTGGAACAATTTTGTATGTTTCATATCCGTTTAGAAAAGGCGTGAGACATTGTCAGTCGTAATAAATTGTTCGTTCTTTCGATGGAGTGAATTCGGAATCCAAGTATTAAAAAAGAGAAAACATTTGCTCCCAACTTCTATCAGACTCGTTTGTTAAATTTTTTGAAGCAAAGGTAAGAAAAACGAAATGTAGACTGGAGATAACTAATTATGGTGACAATGGAAAATATTCTCAGGTTATATTTGAAAATAAAAATTATATCACGATAAATATTCATTCATAATATAAGACACACACACACACACACACACACAGGAAGATGAATGATAAGTTTTCTTATAAGGTGTACAAAGTGTGGTCGATTTGTGATCAATGCTTTTTCGCATATCGATCATTTCGCTCCGTCTCCATACGGGCTGAAGTATAGACCAAACTAGTCTCGATTTGATGCAGCGTAGATATAACATGTGGACATTACAGCCAAGTATGCTAAGCTAGAAGCCTTTGTTTTATGACCTAGACATGAACTGAATCAATATTACCAAATATTTCCTGATATAAATTTATAACCCTGGACTTTGCATTAATAGCAAATTAAAAACAAATTGTATATTCAGACAATATAATCGGCGAACCAAACTCTATCTCAACACTAGAGTACAATATTTTCCATTTTTTTTTTCATTCTTAATTTATTTATTCTCATTGGGTCGTAAAGACTGCATGACAATGACGCAATAATAAAATCAATACAAACAAACAAATATAAACACTGCATTTATTCACATAATATATCATCAGTAAATCAACTTTGTACAAGTATACACTGCATAAATTCAAACTACAAGTAAAGGTGCCTGAGTAGCAGTATGGACGTTTTTCGTACTATAATAAGAAAGTCTGTTATAGGTTTTATTCTGGTCGTCGACTAGAATAACTTTCCTAGGCCTTTTTTTTTCAGTTAGTTCCCAAGTTAGTCGATCTCTGGTTCAAGCAAGCGTGGATTTGCTGAAATTCAAATTTTGAACCCATAATTCATAAAATTGATATTAGATCTCGCACTATTCCGGCATTAATACCAATTAAGTTTGGGATCGCGAGATGGGAGAATTGTAGTGGTGGAGGAAGTTTCCTACCATTACGGTGGAGGTAAGTTAGGACTAAAATAATTTCGCTCACTCCTGTTGGAGATTATAAAATAACTAGAGGAATTATTTATTTTATTTTGTAATTAATATGTATAAAAATGAATTATCTGGCTATATAAAAAATATTGTTTGGGAGTTTGATGTGACGTCATAATATCACATATAGACAGATATCAAATGTTTTATTATTAATCTATTATTTTTATAGTAAATTATATATTATATTTAAATATATTTGATAATTTCGAAATTTTTAAAAAAACATTTATAAAATTCTAAAAAACTATTCATACATCTTTTAACTTTTTATATTTTAAGACTATAATTAATATTTTGAGTAATTAACGCCATATCGGCAGGTAGGCAATGCTGTTAGCCAATGAAGTTTTAACTGAGGCTCATTAAAACTCTAAAATTAAAGAGTTAAAACTCGTTAAGACTCTTCATGCCTTCATCGAAGGGATGAAGAGTCCATCTTCCATCCCCTCCCCAAAAAATAACGTACATATCGATTACAAAATATTTGCTTCCGTTCTTTTAACAAAAATTTTCATTTAGGTATGACTTTGTCACTTGCAATCCCTTTCGATAAAAAAAAAGTCTGTTTCATTTTCTTAGCGCAAATCCCAGGAATATGCTTTTGTGAATCTTTTTTCGTAGTTCTAAATTTATGTTCGCAAATATGTCTCATCTTTGTTAAGGTCTCCTATGCCGTGGCCATTCTGTCTTTGATTTTTATCTTCGTCTGTGAGCAAATTAGATATTTAAAACTTGTTTGTTTTACTATTGAGCGAGAACTTAGCAGTGGCTGGTGAGTTTCTACTCTTGACGACTTTGATATGGCTGGTGTTTATAGTATGTATAGTCTTACTTTTAAGTATTCTGTTCATAACCTTCAAACATTTTGCTGTTCTGTTTCGGAACGAGTAATTGCTGTGATGTTATCCACATATATAATACAAGGCGCCTTGGATTATATTTGAGGAGTAAAATTAGATATTGATTTCGTATTTATTTCGTTTATGCTTCTTCAACGTATAGGTTTATAAATTAAAAAAAGAAATAGCAATATCTTTATTGTAGAATATAAAGTACAAGTCACACATACTCTTCCTGTACGCGTTAATTCCTTCCATACTTGAAATACATATCGTTCCAAAATCTACTTGGATCAAATGCATTCTCCTTCTCTGTCTCCATTTTCCCTCCATGATTTGTCTTGTGATGAGGAGGGACAGGGTTGATGTCCAAAATTCTATCTAGAATGTAGAAATCTGGACTACCCATTCATTTACAATTTTATGGGACTTGACTCATTGAGAAACTAGTTTATACTTATGCTATATATATATATATATATATATATATATATATATATATATATATATATATATATATATATATATATATATATATATATATATATATATATATATATATATATATATATATATATATATATATATATATATATATATATATATAGTCCTTATATATATAGTCCTTATAAGGACTGGCTTAAAGGGGCGAAGCAAGAATGCTTTTCATCTTCCCCGTTATCTGTAGAGGACAGTGTAGGGATAAGGTGTTATTGAGCTATTAAAGCTCAGATCATGGCAGGAGGGTAACAGCAATAGCCGAGCCTCAATTAGAACTTCATTGGCTACAGCATTGCCATCCATTACCCTCCAAGGGTATTATTAATCACGGCATCTCACGGTCGGTTCAACCTCCCCACCCAACTTGTTGCAGTTTTCTTGGATATTTTTAAAGCAAACTTGTCGCTATGTGGGAGTCAAATTCAATTTGTTTTAAAAATTAAACTTAAAAATAAAAAAAAAGTAAAGATGATTGTTTTATTTTAAACTAATTAATATTAATATTAATAAAATAAATTAATGGATTAGTATTCTATAGGCTCTTTATTGCTTTCTATTCGCTATTGTAAACATAAATGAGATAGTTCTGAAATTAAATATATCTCTTTGAATGTTGGGGAAAAGAAATAAGCCTTTTTTTTATTATTATTTTCTTGTTGACCTGAGAAGTCATAGAGAACTACGTAAGGTTTTAGATATCGATCAACACGCTGGGGAGAGAAAAACACATTATTTTTAAATTGAAACAAAGAAACTCAGTAGACAAATCTAAACACGTCACAAAATAACAGAAAGAAACCAATGAAGTCACAACGATGTAATTCTGGAAACACAATCCTCTCTGATGGGGAAAAAAGGTCTGGAAGTTTTTCCTATCTAAACAGCTAATTTAACTGCTGGAGAAGAAGCATCTAGAAGTATTGATTGAACAGTTCTCCAAATAACAGCCAACCTTATAAGCTGCATATAGCGCTGTGCTCTGAAAGAAGAGAGAGAGAGAGAGAGAGAGAGAGAGAGAGAGAGAGTCAAATTTGAAATATAATCCGACAATCATTACGTTAGTTATTTTCAGGGAATGATAAAACAAATTATAAAAAATATTATTAAAAGAAGAATTTGAAAATAGATTTTAAACAAATCTTTAAATAATTGTAATTCCATTAATTACAAGAATAAATATAGATAATAATAATTTCTTACGCTCTGTGTTAATAATAAATATTAATATTAATAGTTTCTTATATAAATACTTCAGAACATATCACTTGAATTAGGCTGAGAGCGCGGCATTATATGATACACACACAAAAGATTTGCAGTTATTAAAGTCCTAAAAAGGACTTGGAGATGGACTGAGTCCTTGACTCTTTATCCCTTCATCTGAATGAAGAAAATCTGTGTGGATGCGGTGTTATTGAGCTAACACGTCAATAGCTGAGCCTCAGTTAAAACTTCATTGGCTACATCATTGCCATCCGCTACCCTGGAAGTCATACAAAAGACTTATGGTAACCCTTTCAAGTCCGAATAAATCAGATTTGTAGTTCTTATATGCTTATAAGAACTGGCTTAAAGGGGCGAAGCAAGAATGCTTTTCATCTTGCCCGTTATCTGTAGAGGACAGTGTAGGGATAAAGTGTTATTGAGCTATTAAAGCTCTGATCATGTCAGGAGGATAACAATAATAACCGAGCCTCAGTTAGAACTTCATTGACTACAGCATTGCCATTCATTACCCTCCAAGAGTCACAAAAAAATCATCAATCTCCTAATTTGCAGTTAATTATTTTAAGAATTTTTTTTAGTGTGATGATAAGAAACATTTAAAGGTATATTTAGTCTTTTTAAATTTTTATAAAATATTTTAAACTAAATTATTTTTAAAATTTAAATTTAGTTGTATTATTATTATTTTCAGAAATTTTATTAGAAATTTAACTAATATGCTAATAGATATAGACAGTTATTTAAATGAATTAGCAAAAGGAGCATATATAATGGTAATTACCGAATAAAGAAAATGGCAGTTATTTGATGTATACTGGTCGCCAGAGATAACTTCTTTTATGATTCGTATACCTATACTATACTAGGAATTCTTGCTTTAGCTGCATTTCAAAGCACAGTTTGCTGTTTTATTAAACTGCAATGCCTAAAAATCTTTCATTTTAATGATATAAGAAAAGATTAGTTCGTGAAAAATTTAGGGTTTTTCTCTAGACGTATGCAAATTATTAATCGGAATTGAAACTATTCGGAAGAAGGGAGAAAAAAGAAAAAAACGGTACTTTTGAGTTTAAAGCAGCGTACAAATTACGAAAACATGTCACAACACCGACGGACACTTCCACAAACATGGGGTTGTTTGGCTAGACAAGGAAGTGCTATTGGAGTGACAGTTACGATTACCGCGCAAAGTGAATTATTCATGGAGGGCAAACAACGCGCGCGCACACACACACACACATACACACGGCGACAACTAGTTCGTATGTGTTTATTCACAACGTCAAATACTAGCGACATTCCGCAGCTGTGTATTTGTTTCTATACAGTTTTTCCTCCACGCAAATCATGACATTTTAGAAATTGGCTGTGATTTCTTTCTTTGTTGCAAAAATGTACGTGTAGAATCACATGTATAGGGATTTGCATTTGAATCGCAGGAATACTATTATAAGGACCTGAAGGTGTGTTAGCCTTCAAGCTGAGTTAGTTTCATACGATAGTAGGTAGAAAGGTTTATTTCTATCCAAAACAGGCAAATCTGCCCAGATAGAACTGAGTATCAGTAAATAGCAGATTATTGAGCTAGGAATAACTGCCCCTAATACTAACAAAATTTAAGTTTATAAAATGAAATAAATAAAAAAAAGTTACATGGCTACGATAGTTCATTGGCTTAATACTAATAAATCTACATCTACTTACCTGACTCAACAATTTATATACTGATCTTTTTATTGCATCTTTTATTTTCATATTTCAACAAACTCGAATTCTCACTTATGTTTATTGTCCTAAAAAGGACTGGGAGATGGAAGTCCTTGACTCTTTATCCCTTCATCTATATGAAGAAAATCTGTGTGGATGGGGTGTTATTGAGCTAAAAGCTCCAGTCATGGCTGAGTAACGGCAATAGCCGAACCTCAGTTAAAACTTCATTGGCTACAGCATTGCCATCCATTACCCTGGAAGTCCTAAAAAGGACTCATAACCATCAGCAAGTATATTCAACTCGGTACCTTTTTTATGTTTATTGTCCACCATTTTTATGTCCACCTAGCCAGTCCTTAAAAGGACTGGCTAGATGGACGAAGCAAGAATGCTTTTCATATTCCCCGTTATCTGTAGAGGACAGTGTAAGGATAGAGTGTTATTGAGCTATATAAAACTCTGATCATGGCAGGAGGGTAACAACAATAGCCGAGCCTCAGTTACAGCATCGCCATCCATTACCCTCCCTGGATACCCATTTTAGTCGCCTCGTACATATGCATGAGCTATTGGTGCTATTCTTATCCTGGCAACCACACGGGGATATTTATTAGGTATTTATTTATTAATTTATTTGGTATATTGTGAATATTAAGATTTGTATTGTTGACTTTTAATTTTCTTTAGCTAAAATATAAAAAAAATTAGCATAATTTATTTTCTTAATTTTATTATTATTTTTATAAGGATCTCTCTCACAGTTATGCAACCAACTCATTAACAATCATATATTAGGAAACTAGTTATTTGTGACTTTCCACTCACGTATTAGACATGAGTATTTGACTTATAACCAATATTTTGTCAAGTAAGATGTTATATTTCGATTAATAATCATTACACAGAATTATTACAATAATTTATTCTTTGTTGTAGCATCCAACAAAATGTCGTACACTTAACCCAAAACATTATTTTATTTTGTTACAAACAGACGGAACTCTTTTCATACATGGATATGATGATATTCCAGAGATCATATTTCCATACGTGATTCGTCATCTCTTTGAACTAATAATTGTGATTGTAACAATTGACATGATTGTTCCAGTGTGTTTGAAGCTAATTTTACGTATGTGTTGTATTTATCATAAATAATGAAGCTTAAAAAAAAAAAAAAAATTAAATCACAGCTTTGAATTTGCGACGTTCCAGTCTTAGACCACTGCTTATAGTGGAACCTGGTACGAAATATGTGCCTCACTAGCGAAACGATAAATATTGAATAATAAGTAACATAATGTTGAAGATAATGTGATTGTTATTATGCACTTATATTCCGTGATATGGACTACTGCCATTATTGCTAATTGCGCGGGTGTGTGATATGCTTATCATTTCCTCTTGCAAAAGAAAAGAAGAAGAAGGAAAAAAAAAAAGATTTCTATTTCAATTTTCTTAAATCTTATAGAAGTTCTGGTTCGAGAGTACATTCCATTAGAAACTGTTAAAAGTAAATCTTACTTTAACTAATTAAACCAAATTTTGCCTTAACTAATTTTACGATAACTGCTTTTTAAGTTATAATTTGAATATTTTGATCGTAAAATAGATCACAATATGATCCAAAAATTAAAACAGAAAGCCACTTTTAATGTTTTCATGTAATAACCTCTATTTTGCTCAAGATAATAAAATTTTGATTTTTCGGAATATCGATGCTGCTATCATAAATAAAAAATTAACTATATGGATAGATATATTTCAATCCTATGTTACAAACAGAAACAATAATAACAATCTCTTTGTTTTCGATGTTAAGTGGTAGTTATATGGTATTGTAATACTATCGTATTACAATACCGTATAACTTATATTATATTATAATAATAACTCATATTATTGCACTCAGTTATGTTATATTTTATTTATTCTAATTATTTTGTATTTATTGAAATTATGCCATTTGTTTAAATCAAATATAACTTTTTTTGTCCTTTTCATGTTCCCTTTTTTTGGCATTTACGAATTTCTGGATGCAATTAGTTCACCCAATGTATACTGAGATCATGACATTAGAAATTGAGTAATTTCGCTAAGTCAGACATTTATTTCTTAAACAACAAACTGTAATTGTATTTATTAGAGAATATCTCAAGAAGTTTTGAAGAACGAGAGCTGTCCGTTTCTCCATCATTGTGAAAGGCTGGCAAAGTTCTCATTGCCACCGAAACTCCATCGGATGTGGCTTCCCTCATTGCCATCAATCTCCAAACTCATTACCCAAGCGATAATAAGAGTTGACCTGTGTAGTTAACCCCTCGCCGCATTTCAAGCGTCACCCCAATGCTCCGACCGCGGCTTACAAATTGAGACGCGTTGCGCGTCGTTCTCCCCAGCGTATAGCCACAAAGACACGCGCGCGCGCACTCCAACATTCCCCCGACATGCCGTAGCTAATCAGGCACAAACCTACTCACCTTCTGCTCGGCTGGCTTCTGAAATCACCGAAAAGAAGCAGGTCCGCTCGGGTGAAAGGACGAACTTCCGAAACTGCGGAGAAGTGACGGAGATGCCGGCAGATAAGACACAGACATGCTTCAGTTTCCTGCATCAGCTGCCGACACCACGCAAGAAGAGGCTCCTTTCGTTGAGCACGTGTTCGTCATCCTCCCCATTTGCCGGGAACAAGGTGAGGCAGCAGTCGGTGCCCACCTTTTGGCTGGGCTTTCTCTGCACACAGCACCCTGACCTGATCGATCGGATGTCCGTAGTCGGAGTACTTCACCAAGACCCTCCTATCGAAAAGAAGGTTTTTTTTTTTCTTAATATATTTTTCTTCCCCTTTTTTTTCCCCAACACAGCTGAAGACGTTAATAGGACCTTTTCTACCTTGGACGGTATTTGTATCGTAATGGAGAACGCCAGAAGCCGTAGCTTGCCCCACATCCGACCCCAGCGCTCTTCTTGGCCGCCGACGGTGGCTACGGCTCGCAAATGTCTCCAATCGATACTTCGCGCATTTGTAATAACGTCGGGAAGAGAGAGAGAGAGAGAGAGAGAGAGAGAGAGAGAGAGAGAGAGAGAGAGAGAGAGAGAGAGAGAGAGAGAGAGAGATGGGGGGAAAACGGGCGGGTTAGAGCGCGCGCGCTGTTTGGTAGAACTCTCTTTCGTCGGTGGACGATTGGCCGTGTGTGTCTGTATGTCTGTGTGTGAGATTGTTCGGCTGCGAAAACACTAGGGACGTAACGCAGTTAGCCACCAGGCAATCCTCTGCCGTAGCGTAGAAGGAGGAGATAAAATTGTCGAAAGAATACAGGTAACGGGAAACGCCCCAAGGATGCTCAACTCCATCCCGACTGTATAAACAACGGAGGATGTTCGGAGAAGTTGGTGGAAGTTGTCAGGTATCGCGGAATCTCCGTCTCTTCGGTATATATTTGCCGATTAAGAAATAGATGGCGCTAATAAAATTGCCGAAAGAGCCATCTTTTGGAGAAACTGGACTAAACTTATAAATCTTAAATTTTTCGTTAGATCTTTTAAGAGAAGCGAATCTGAGATAATTCTTAGTGTTATTCATCCTGGAGAGGGGATATTTTACTATAATTTCATTCTCGGAAACCCGGTTATCATTTGAACTTCACTCGGAGGATGTTTCTTTCATTTTGGATTCTACTGCGGTTTCATCTCATCCCCTGTGTGTGTTTAACCCGATGTAAGAGTTGGAAAATTACGTCATTTAGCAAAAAATCAAAAGAAATTAATTTAAAAATGAAAAATCTCAGTAAATAAATACGCCAGTGTTACCTAATGCATCACATTTCTTTAATAAGGTGGGCTATTTTCCTGTTTATAAATTCTTTGTGTTTAAAATCATGCAAGAAACTCGGAAGGTTGGCAAATGCCTCCTAAGCATCATCTATGTATGTGTGTGGGTGGGTGGGTGCTCTTTGCAATGAGCATACGCCTGGGGATAGTTTGATTACTTTTCCCTTAGACGCTGTTTGAGTGATACAGTGTTAGTGCCCTTGTTTTTATACATTTTTCCCCCTCGTTATTTCACGGAGTCACAGTGTTTAACACCAGTTTGCAGTAATGAGTGAGATCTATCACTAAGTGTCGAGTAATTTATAACTTGCGGCGTGTATGTGCAATGAGCGATCTCCTTATGTAATATAGTTCTTACGAACGCTACAAGATTTTACAAAAAAAAAAAAAAAAAAAAAGGAAAAAGGCTAAATCTTCAACCAAAGGAACATCCCAACATCCACTTGATTTACAGTTTCTATAAGAGCAATCGAGCAATAGTAATGGCGGTTTCCAAACCGTATTATCCCTAGTGGATAAATTGTTATTGATCTACATACGTCTGCGTAAACAGGATCATTTTGGTGCTATATGCTAACGTGACATTAATGAACAAGTTCAGAATAACGTGCTTCGAGCAATATAACGCTGTCCTGAAACGCTGTACTCAGTGAATTAACACGCTTTAGAGGTTTCTGAAACGACTGGCTTACGGTGGGGGAAGGGGGGCGTTAAGAAAATAGTATTTACATCCAATTCTATGCAAGCGTCCTTCTGGTTAGCCGAGTAGTTAGCGTATCCGCTCTCTACCCAAAGGGCTACGGGTTCGAATCCCGCCGTGGGCATTCATATTTGTGATTATCTTTATGATATTCATAACGATAATCATTGGAAGCCTAGTGAACAGGTTTAATAATGTAAGCATTAATAAAGAAAAGTACAAAAATAAATAACATAATAAATAATGATAAAATAATACTCGAGTCCTCTCACCGTACTTATACAATAAGGTTACAGCTTTTCGGAAATATGAAACGTTTAAACTAAAGAAATAATGTGTCTCCTAGTAAAAGGAAGACATTTTGAGCTAATATGTGAGCAGTGTGGATGTTCATTTCTTGAAATAATTGATTAATAATACATTATTATCCTTAGACACCTCTGTTAATAATGCGCCAAACATAATGACAAACTAGCATTGTTATGGCTGAAGCAGAATGGTCGAGAATTTGGTGATAGGGCATGCCATTCAGAGTTCTTTTTGACACTCAGTTCAAACTGTTTCGCATCGTAATGTTATTTTCCACCAAGTTACAAGTGTGGCATTCAAGAAAATGCTCTGTGCAACCATACATACTAGCAGTCATTATACGTTGTATGGCATGACTCATCTCTCTTTCTCTCTCTCTCTCTCTCTCTCTCCTGCCAGGAGACCGTACGCGTTCATGAGCATTCTGTACGAAATGAAGATCACTGATCAAATACTTTTTATTTATTTAGGACAGCGTAAGGATAATCCTCGGATTCTGTTGTTTCACTGGAGGAATAAAAAGTTTAATTTTAGAACCAGATATTATCTACAATTAATCTCGTTTCAATTTTTTATATATTGTACCGCATTATTCGCAACGCACGTATCAGCAGGGACAAGAAACTTATGTTGTTGAATGTAAAAAAAGAAAAAAAGTAGAATGCAAAAAAAAATAGATAAATTGAAATAATAGCAATTAATACAATAATTTTTGAATTAATCATAATGTCTGAGGTATCGTGGTCCATACTCACTTGCTGTGCCAATTTTCCATTATTGATATCGAAATGTTTTGCTTCAAAAGTGCTAGAATTTGTAATATTTAAGGAAAGATTATTTTATAAGTATATTATTATTCACACAAACACACACAGAAACACACAGTTAATATATTGGACATTCTCTCTATATATTGTATGGATATATCTGAATATTGTTATATACACACATAATACACCGGACTCATAGGCTTAATTATTTCTTCCGAATTCGAGTCAATCCCAATTCACTGTTTGATTTCCTCAAAGTACATATGTATTTCCCCCAACTACAGCGGATCTTCATTGATCACAAATTAGACTCCATATCAGCCGGTCATTTTCTCATGATCTCATGCCACGTGATCTCTGGATTTACTTCGATTTAATCACTGGGGATAGTCAACATATTCACAGAATCGTTAAGAGTTCATTGAATCGAGTACGGAGAACTGAACCGCCTTGAAAAATGCAGCATTCGTATTTGAGTCTATTATTCTGTCCACTCTCTATAATTGTTTTATTTCAGTACTACGTCTTTATCACGGATCTTCAATTTGTTGTGACAACCTTTTTTTTTTCTCTTTCTTTTCTTCTCAGTTTTAATGGCAGGAGTTACTTAAATGTGTGTTCAACAGTTTCTTAATTATGCCTTTTTTTATTCCCTGATTGGAGTTTAATGTCGCTGATAATTTGCCGATAATAAATCTACCTTACCCATTAGCAGGCTCGTTTAACTACGACCTCTTTCTTTTGCTTTCTACGCCAAGGAAGATACATCGCGAAGACATTCTACACTTCGCTGGAGGGGGTTGTTTGAGCGATTATATTACACGAGTTAGAAACTTCTTTTTTTTTTCAGAAATTTTTTGCGTATTTTCTTTCGATCATCATTGAGGACATTACATTCTATTCAAAAATCATCCTATTTATAAATTCCATTCAGTAACATGTTTAAATAGACGAATTCAATGATAGTCCGCGACGTTTAGCTACTTCACAAATAATCCGCCAGGTGGCGTCAGAGTAGTAGTAACCTTTTATAGTTCGCCACTTTCTATATAGTTCACAAATATTCCTCCAGGCGGCGTCATTAGTAGCAATAGCAACATTTCATGGTTTTCTCGACATTTGGCTACTTCACAAATATTCCACCAGGTGGCGTAAAAGTAGTAACCTTCCACAAATAGTCTGCACAACAGATGCATTATACTTTGTACGACGCTAACAGAAGTTATGGATTCGACCCTAGACATTACTGTGAATGCATTGCAATTTCCACAGTGAATTAGATCAAATGATAAATTTGTCCTTCCACTCATTATATTAATAGCTATTCAATGAATGTAGCTTGATTGTGCTAATAAAACTCCCATCTAAGGCCCTTTAAACATTTCCCTGAAGTTATTCCGAACCCATGAGACAAATAAAGGTTGGTAATTACAGTTAGAGACATCAGAGGAAACTTGCAACGTGGGAATTCATCTATTGTTTTCCATCTATTAAATGTAGTCAATTGATTGCGTAGAGGAGAGTTATAAAGTTTTATGTTGCTAGGCAACGACGTTAGCAAAAAGAAATGATGTGCATCCAAAGGATTACTTGAGATATGGGCTACAACACTCACTAGAACAATTCAAAAACATGCTGGTGTAGAGCATCTATGACGTTATAAGATCGATAATTGGAGCATCACTAACACATATCTGATAATACACGAAAAGTTCTGTCTGTTGTTAGATGCGAAAAACCATTATAATAATTCATATTTTTCTAACTGACAGATAAACAGCATTATATCCTTGGTAACTTTTCTCCAGTTATGTTTTTCCCTGGCCAATGCATACATAAAAGCAGTTGGAATAAATTTATGCTTTTATTATGAGTCAAACTCTTCACTAACATAGAATGTAACTACTAGACGTTCCCATGGTTACCATGGATATTTCCAACAATAAAATCTGCTCTGCATAACATATTCACAGTCGAAAGACAACAATGGGCTTTCATGAAAACACCATACTAATCGATGCAAAGATAGCTCAACAATTATACCAAATCTACGTGGATCGCAGCTGATGCTACCCGAATAAATGTAAAAGAGTAACGTCAGTTAAGTCGAATACTGCTGGTTCTTCTGTTTAATTTTTCTCTTTATTTCCGCATGGGAAGAACAAAGAGAAGAGTTATGAAATTTTTCACTGCCTCTCTCTCTCTCTTCATCTTAAGAAAAGGAAGTTTAATTCCAAAGACAATATTATGCCTTTATCTGCACAACTGTCTACAACTTCTTAGCGTACTGTCACGCACATTGCTCATTTGTTTCCTAAACAACTTCTTCCACTTCTCAAGTTGGCGTTCCAGTTTCCCACTATTTTTCTTTCAGTCTGTTTAGCTCGCAGAGAGAGAGAGAGAGAGAGACAGAGCATCTCTTTTGGTACTTGACACTCCTTCCAACCCAGAGGGAAATGCTCCTGCAACAATACTAGAATCTTAAGGTTGGATGATGTGAGTCTGATAGAAATCACGAAAAGCGCCATCTATCGTAAGTATTTTCTTTTGTAATTAGGCACTTTGTGAAGTTATGTGATAAGAGCATTCTATGCAGTTTGTTTGATGCATCATAAGATTCTTCTTCCGATTTCAAGTTATCTACATTGGATGTTTTTATTTTCAAATCGTTTTTATTTTGTATCTTTCCAAAATCCCTTCTAACCATTGGATCCCGTGTTTCCGTTTCTGTGCGAGTGACCCGACAGGAGATACAATCGATTATTTCCTTAGTGACAAAATGTATCTTCGAATGTTTGTTTGGGGGGAGGGGGGGGGAGTGTAGTCTCAGCCTGCGATGCTCTCCATCTTACCACTTGAGACTAGTACTTTGTCTTCCTTACAAATCTCTCGCTGTATTAATGATCCCTACTAGAGCTTCGGGAACATCCCAAGGCGGTGTAGGAATAAGAAAAAAAAAGGAAAGTTCAAATACTTAGGAACTCAAATGTGTATATGCACGCGTCCATTTAGAAACAATAATTTTATTATAATCCATGTCTCCAAATATATTGTCTCCACGTATATATTATTAAAGTCCTTATAAGGACTGGCTTAAAGGGGCGAAGCAAGAATGCTTTTCATCTTCCCCGTTATCTGTAGAGGACAGTGTAGGGATAAGGTGTTATTGAGCTATTAAAGCTCTGATCATGGCAGGAGGGTAACAGCAATAGCCGAGCCTCAGTTAGAACTTCATTGGCTACAGCATTGCCATCCATTACCCTCCAAGGGTATTGGATTGAATGAATCAATCACCGCATCTCACGGTCGATTGATCAGTCTATAATATAATCAACCACGCTCCTCCACGTATATCCTTATCCTTATAAGGACTGGCTTAAAGGGGCGAAGCAAGAATGCTTTTCATATTCCCCGTTATCTGTAGCGGACAGTGTAGGGATAAGGTTATTGAGCTATTATTAAAGCTCTGATCATGGCAGGAGGGTAACAGCAATAGCCGAGCCTCAGTTAGAACTTCATTAGCTACAGCATTGCCATCCATTACCCTCCAAGGATATTGGATTGAATGAATCGATCACCGCATCTCACGGTCGGTTGATTCCCCCCTCCTCCACGTATATTATTTAGACCGATTAAGTTATAGAAGTAGCATTGTTTTTAAAATATGGTGTTTGAAAACACTGATGTTTTATAATTCAATATTAAATAAATTTAAATATATTTTTATTATTATTTTTATATTTAAGAAATGCTAAATGAATTTATACAAAATTAATATTTATTAGACATTTTATTATATATATTAAAGCATAGTATACCTCATCAATAATTACAACATTGAGCTATACTTGAAGGCATGTAGATGTAATTATAAATGCACAAATTTAAACTGATTATTGGGAATAATGAAGCATAAAGGACTCCAATTGATCCACGTAAGTCATTGCAGCACAGAGATTTTTTTTAAAAGTTTTATTTCCACTGAGGTAATAACTTCCATTTTTCCAAATAAGAAATGTAATCAGTGAATTAATGCTTAGAAAGATATCAAATTTCTCATAATTATGTAAAAACATAAAAACATTTTGTAGTGATTATCTTCCTGAAATTCCAGTAAAACAAATTAGTTTTAAAAAGAAAGTAATAGGATATTACCATAGTCTTAGTTGTAATTCAAGTAAATTTGAAGTTTCGAATTAAACAAATTAACAACGAAGTTGATATAGAATTAACATTAAAAAAACTCTAAAAAAAACTCGAACTGTATGAAACATCCAGTTTATTAAACGAAGCTATAATTATCCCTTTAATTATAAATCATCGATGCTGTGTGAAGTGTATACCATTTAAACGAAATGAATTTTATCAATAGTATTTGAAGAGTACACTCTTTCTTTCTAAAGTACAAACTTGGACACAAATACACACACTATGTGGTTCTAAAAATAACATCCTTTTTTTTTTTTTTTTTTTTTTTTTTACAGATGAACCAAAGATAGAGGGCGTTAATTACTCAACAATCAAAGGTATCGTGAAAAAGTATTACATTGTTGAATATAAGACAAAGCCTAAATATGTGTTCGTTCTATTAGGACTGTTTTCTGCCACGTGGGAATGTCAGTTGACAGTGTGTATTCAGTGTGGCGCAGTAAATGTTCATTGATTTGTCCAACTAACTAGAAAGTGCAAATTACTGAAACAACTCGCATCAGTAAGTTCACTAGTCGAATTCACGAACTACGTGTGTGAACGGCATTACTAGAGGGGATGGGAAGGGGTGGCACATCTTTCCCGTTCTCTCTCTCTCTCTCTCTCGTTGCTACTAGCAATAGGAACTGGAGGCTTTCAGGGATTACGATAGCTGCAGTAACTGATCCCTCGGGCATGTCTCTTGGTAAAACTTGCGCGTTCGTTATGTCCCCACATTCTTTCCCCCTTTTATTCGGCAGCAAGAAAGTAAGAAGGAGAAAATTTAGGAAGCTGTTCCAGTGTTATACATCTCTCGCCTTCCCTTTTCTGACAACCTGCCTTCTGGAACAAAGCCAACACACACACCGGACATCTTTTCTGTGTCGATCGGGGTTAGTGTTTAAATTCCCCACATTGCTCAGTGTTCTGGCAACGAACATTAGCTTGTTCTGTTGAACGTAAATATAAATTTTTAACAGCAAAACGCATCTATGTGTTCGTCATGGGAAAGCTGCCAGTTGCAAGATGCTTTTCCTTTCGAGAAACTACCTTGTTATTGTTAAAATTATTCATCTTTTTTATGTTTGTACGTGATCGGTATTGCAATATATATTAGTGTATTATAACTGCTAATATTTTTACTTCATTCTATACTAAAAAGGGGAATAATGGGATTTAATTCTCTTACTGTTTATATATCTATATAAAAATGCATTTTTCTTATAAGATCAAGTAGCTTCTGTTTGCAATATCTGCATTATTTGTATGGTAAGTTTTTTTTTTTCGATTTTCGTATCATTTGTTTATTCCAAAATTTTTATGTCATCCAATAATTTTATGTCATCCATTTTCATAGCTTATCAGAATCCATCATTCTCATCCTTCCATCTTTCTTCTCCGGTGGATGCTTCTCTCCACTGGTTTCATCTCTTGTCTTACATCATTCCATCTTGGATAACTTTTTTTTGTAGAATACTCCATCTTTTTTAATTTTTATTGTAACCAAAATCTTTCTCTCAAAACTAGACTGTTTTTTTTTTAATTTTAAAATATTTATCCAACTTTTCAAATGTTATGCAATCCGACTGAATTGTTCACATACACGATCTTTTGAAGCCTCAATGACAAAGTTCATTTGTGACGTGTCATCTTAATTGAAAAGATAAAGGTTGAAATCTTCTCAGAAAAGTAAAAAAAAAAAACTGAGTAATTAAAGAACTGCAAAATGAACTGGTTTTCATGAAGTTCTAAAAATGTTTATCTTAGAAAGCTTCTGAGCGATTTTATATGTAAATAACAGAAGTAGAAGTTAATTCGTTATAAGCATATTTTAAAATATTGGACCAATTCACTATTACGTGTGTGTGCGTGTGCACGTGCGCGCTATATTGTGTAATACTACTGTATAATTATGCAAATATAACCTTTTCCCTCGTGATTCAAGACAAAAATGAATATATAGAACGATTTGCAATTAAAACAACCGCATTTCGAAATTCAGCGAAAGAATGTGCAGAGAACACCCTATCGCAAGTGTACAGTTGAAAAATCCTCAACCTCCCATTGTATGCTTGATTCACCAACTCAATCCCATCAAACAAAGCTCTCTAATTAACAAAGTACATTCATGTTCCATTCTTAAATCTGCCTTCACACAAGCCATAAGAAGCCTGGCGTGTTCACTAAGAATACTTCATCACAGACGCAGCTGGTTCGGTTCTCACTATCCTTTTAGTTGTTGATGTAGTCTCCTAGGAAACAGGGACCCGCCTTCCATTGCCAACATCCCACCTCTACCTGGCGATGCCAGTTGTAGATGTCCTATTATTTCGTACCAGTGACAAGAGAGTATAATCGATAAATTATGCCAATACCCTTAATAGTGGGGGGAAAACAGATGAATAAAAATACAACGCTAACTCTTTCTGTCTATTACATTTCATTACTTTGTATAACCCCTCCGCTGTCGTGCGTTTGCTGCCAACTCCATCTGCGCTTCGCCGACGTAATAAAATATTCACGCACTTCACAACAGTGATAATTTTTCCTCTTTTCCCACATAGACCGATAATTTATCAAGACACGTATCACTTAGACCACAATAAGCTCTCTTCGTTGTATTTTATTTTAATCTGATAATAATACCTTTTGGACCTTCTGACTACATTTATTCTTTGAATATTTATTCGACTGGTAAACTAAATAGCGCTAAACTAGCGAACTTAACTATCTTCTTAGAAGTATTTGGTGCATTTACTAGTCAGTTAGATTGCAACGGAATTAAAGAGATTTCTATTTAATTTTCGAAAGTTTTGTGGCATTTATCTGTGGTCTGAATGTGTTTTGTACGAGTCAATTCAACAAAAAGCGGTCTAGACAAGTTCTTGAGGATTCCTTGTCTAGACCGAAGTATAACGAATGGTTGTAATTGTATTTGATGCATTAGTAATGTATGCTTTGCCTTTGATTGTCAAATGTTATAGTGGAAAATGGTCTTTCAGACGTGGTTTGCATCATAATATAATTCTATAATACGTTTTTGTTCTTTGTCTGATAAAGTTTTTATAAATAAAGGCTGGAAATGAATGAATGGCAGTTACAGGATCTTTTGAGATTCTTCAAAAGATACAAGTGAAAAGATGCAGCAAAGTGGGGAGAAAAAGGGTTCGTTCTGGAGTCATGCACCACCAAGTTAGTGGTGCATGACTCCAGAACAGATACATTACTACGGAATGGTGGTGCATGACTGGTGGTGCAACGCATTGTTCGAGGCGGGCACACCATTTAATTCACGGATTAACAGAACTTATTGATTCATAGATGAACACCGGTCAAAGACAGGGAATAGAAATAGCAAAACAGAGTAACAGAGATGGGGTAGAGAGAGATAAAACGATCCGGATACTTACAGCAGGCGGGACCAAAGTCGTGAAGAGCTGGTGTTATCATCCTCATAACAAAGATGACAGCAGAAAGTAGCAGTTATAAATCAAGACGTAGAAGCCATTACAGAGTTGGAAGCAAAAACATCTCCCTCTTTGTATCCAGAGGCCACCAAAGGATAATTAACTGGGGAGTCTGATCCTGGCTTCCACTAGCAACTCGGTTGCCTTGAGTAGAGGTGAGAGGAAGAAGAAGGAAGATAAGAATGATTCATGTACATCACTGAACAGTCATTAGTTGTAAACACACCCAATAAATAAATGGAGCGAGGAGAATATCTTTAGGCTGAATTAAAGAACTTCCCTGGAAAGGAAGTTGAGATAAAAAAAAAGTATGTGGTATCTAATCGTGTTGCGCGCTGCAGTCAATTCCGTAGAGTCTCTTCATTGACCTGAAAACCTTCATCCAATAAGAGTTCAGTGATGGGATGACGTCACCAACTCTAAATTGTACCTGTACATAGCCAGTAGCCATTCTCCTTCTTCACAGTTTGTTGGTTTCGTCTGCAAATCTTTCAACAATACACTTACGCTTTAGTCATAGCGCGAGAAAAAAAAAATAAATAAAATGGGAAAATTATTAATCTTCTCACGTTATTGAGCCTTTCAACCCACATGAGATCTTAGTTGAATGCGTGCCAAGCGAACAAAACAACGCCTTGTATCTACACACTTGCATAGAAAAGATGCTTGGAGAAGAAGACGCGGAGGATTCTTGTAGCAGTCATACTTGTAGGACACTGATGGGAATCGATAACGGTTGATTTGATGCACGACGAACGTGTTTTGACTAGCTGGATTGGTAAAAGGAAAGAAACTAAACCTACAGAGTAGCTTCTTTATTGGATTTTCGTGTTCCTAAAATACATTTCCATGGATACAAGAATCCAGAATGCATGTGATGCCAGTAGTCAGGTATATAACCGATTAAACTTAAGCCTACCAATCTCTTGGCTTTAGAAAGAGGTCTCATCTTGAGATTCGATAAAGAATCCTTGCAAAATCCACAAGAAGCTTACTACACACTTTCGTGTCATACAACACTAGGTGTCATCCTAATTTACTCTCTTTTAATTCGAGCCTCCTTCTTAGAGGTGTTTTCTTTGACATCCCCTCACTGTGTTGGTAACATTCGAGACAATTTCATTTTACTCTGTGTGTGTGTGTGTGCCATCTAAAATGACAAACTTCCATAGCACACGAGTTGTAACTGTGTAAATCCAGCCAATAAGATTAGAGTGAAGTCATCCAGCTTAACAGTAGGGGTTCCTATCCCGTTGCAGGGCTTAACACTAAAGCCCTCGAGGATCTTTGAGATCTCCAAAGGCTCTTTAGTGACAGGAGGGATTTGCTGGGATGCAGAGACAGCGAGAGTGTGCGAGAGATAGAATGTTGCTGTATGTATTCATGTGGGAAACAAGCAAAAAGAAAAGGGTCATGACAGGATAAGCGAATGTTTTCTTTCCAAAGGGTTTATTAAGTGGAATTAGCGAATTGTCGGAAGCATTGAAAGGTGACTGTTACGGCTCATACGGATTGGTGAAGTTTCATTCTGTGATGTGCGTTGAGTTCGGTTCCATGGGCTTTGAGCGTGTCATCATCAGATGACATTTTTGCAACGATACAAGTATGAGATTGCTGTTTTTTTCCGTTTTTTTTTTTTTTTTTTGCTAATAGGAATACCGCTATTCCTTATAGTCCTGGCTTAAAGGGGTGAAGCAAGAATGCTTTTCATCTTCCCCGTTATCTGTAGAGGACAGTGTAGGGATAAGGTGTTATTGAGCTATTAAAGCTCTGATCATGGCAGGAGGGTAACAGGAATAGCCGAGCTTCAGTTAAAACTTCATTAGCTACAGCATTGCCCTCCATTACCCTCCAAGTGTATTCAGCATTTTCACGCAGTAGCGATCCATCGCTATTCCTTATAAGGACTGGCTTAAAGGGGCGAAGCAAGAATGCTTTTCATCTTCCCCGTTATCTGTAGAGGACAGTGTAGGGATAAGGTGTTATTGAGCTATTAAAGCTCTGATCATGGCAGGAGGGTAACAGCAATAGCGGAGCCTCAGTTAGAACTTCATTGGCTACAGCATTGCTATCCGTTACCCTCCAAGGGTATTGGATTGAATGAATCAATCACCGCATCTCACGGTCGATTGATTCAAAAGGTCCCATCGCTATTCCTTATAGTCCTTATAAGGACTGGCTTAAAGGGGCGAAGCAAGAATGCTTTTCATCTTCCCCGTTATCTGTCTGTAGAGAACAGTGTAGGGATAAGGTGTTATTGAGCTATTAAAGCTCTGATCATGGCAGGAGGGTAACAGCAATAGCCGAGCCTCAGTTAGAACTTCATTGGCTACAGCATTGCCATCCATTACCTCCAAGGGTATTGGATATCAAGTAATTGATATACCTATTCTATCAGTTTTTATAGTTGGTGTAAAAAGAAAACTCTTTATTTCTTTTTGAAGATTAAAGCTATGAAAATTAAAATATCATAATAAGATTCCAATTTTCAAACACACTAAGATTAATTGAACCAATACTACTTTATATCTGTTCAATTAATCTGAAAATTTAATAAATACAGACACAGAAAACGAAACAATCTCCTTACAAATGAGACAGTAGTTTTATTTCTTTACTGGGGAAATGTAATTGTTTCCCCATATCATTATTACAACGTTACTGTGGCAACGAGACAGATGCATCAGACAGGTATTAAAGTTGTCACTTTTTCAGAAATATTTTAATTACATTTTACTAGAATAAAAACACCCAAAGCTTCATCATAAATGAATGGAATGATGGTGAGAGAAAGAGAGAGAAAAACGAGTTAAATAAATGAAATTGTACCAAGCGGCAGAAAGAAAAAAAAGACAAGTGAAAAAGAAAATTAGGAAGAAAATAAAAAAGAAACGGATAGAAAGAAAAAGGCAATGGAAGTGAAGAAATGAGCATGTGTGAAAGAAGGAAGAAAATATGACAGATCGATCTAAGAAAGGAGAGAGATGTTCATAACATAGCAGATCTCGGATGAAGTTGGTAAGTTTAAGCTTTTCCTTTTGCATAAAACAGATGAACGAATTACGTGTATTGTATTGTATTCGACCACTAGGCCTAAATGATTCAATCAAAGATGGCCGCCTTACTATGAAGCAGTAGGCTTAGCAGTTTCTTTCGAATGTGCCAACAAATCTTATTCCCAGGATAGATATGAACATACTACAATAATTTAATAAATAACAAACATTTTATTTATTTAATAAAATTAAATCTGGAAAGGAATTCTAAGGAATTTTTTTTCTAACCAATTCTACATGATTTTATTATTTTTCAATAAAACATCTGAAAGCAGCTTTCATCACCTTAATTGATGATAGATAGATATTATTTTAAAATATAATAGAAAACTGAACAAAACTCGAATATATAAACGAAATAAATTAACAGAAAAGAGGAGAGCAGTATTGCAGTATTCTGGACCAAAGTTTCCTAGAAGCCCCTGCATTCGTTGTTTAATTTGGGTTCAAATTTGATTTCTATTCAGCTCATATATAATTTTAAATTAAAAACACGATTTTATCTAAAGTTCATGATAAAGTATATTTCTGGACTTCATCTAATAGCTCAGGATGGACCTTCTCCCCCCCTCCTTGATCAATGAAGTCACAGAAAATGCAGAGAAGAATGCTGAGAAGACAGCATCTCAATGATGACGCATTCTGATATGCATACTTTAACAGAATGCGTATCTCTCCTTCCTCCCACAAAATAAGATAAGTGAAAGTTATTATTTACTTACCATCATCATAACTAGCCTCGAACACAGTGTTCATTCTTCATCACCTTCTTCCTTATTTAAGATATAGCAAAGAGGAGGAGGATACATCATTGTAGAAGATGATATCGTGCAACGGACTGACTTGCAGTACGCATGATGGGTTTTAATCCTTTTAATGCTGCGAGAGAATTATTGGTGTGTGCCGCTGTAACTTAATACAATTATGGAGTTGACGGTAGAAATGTTTGCTTCTGTTTTCACAAAATTGGAAAGTTCAACGAAGTAAGTATCGATTTGGCTGCAAGTAAACCAGCAGGTCTGAGAATAAACTCTTCAGGTGCTGTGTGTGTGTGTGTGTGTGTGTGTGTGTGTGTGTGTGTGTGTGTGTGTGTGTGTGTGTGTGTGTGTGTGTGTGTGTGTGTGTGTGTGTGTGTGTGTGTGCATATATCCAGGACAAGTTGTCTGTCTGCTGATTTGCTTACATGCTAAGGGGGAGGTTACCATTCTAAGGTAATAAGCTAGTTCTCGAAAGTGCTTGTATTTAGGGTTTATTAAGATCGAAAATTGGTAAATTCATTTATTCCTTCGCTTGTTTTCCTTTCTCCTTATCTGTTTTCTTCTCTTGCATGCGATAAAATGATGTGAAATTATTATCAATGTCGAAATTGACAAGTTGGACATTCCTAACAAACCTTAACACATCGAAACGTGACATATCTTAATATACTAATAAATGTTAAAAATTTTAATAGCCTAAATATCTTAACATACTTTAACAAATTACTTAACAAATGGAGTTGGTAAACTTAAAAGAGTCATATCTTTTTCGTTAAGGGATGTAAAGATGTAAGAAATCAAGCTGGGAGAAGTTGAAACTATCACGCGAATATAAATCAAGATTGGAATCCAAACATTAAGACTGAGGGTTCTATCAATTGAGGATTTTATCAATTTTATTTTTTTAGTAGGAGATTGGGCTCAACTTGGATGGATTAAGACATGCTTACATTAGGATCTTAAATCATAAAAAAACCGTTTAAGTAGTTAGAAAATCACGTGATTGTCTTTGTATATAAAAGTGAACTATAGCAGAAATGCATTGCTTGCTGTTGCGAATTTTTTTGGTATTCTTTTCTAAAATAAAGTCACAGTAAGTGAACTTGTTCCCTCACTTGATTGATCCGTTCCATAAAGCTGCCATCCTTCCAAGAGTTTCATCTTTTGTTAGCGAATTCAGTTTCTTTCTTCAATTTCATCTTTCCCAAGGCAAGTAAACCATCACGACTTCCGTCAAAGTGATTGCCGGTTTTTCTGACTCTTTTTCTGTCTACCCACACACACACCCATGGCAGGCTTGTATATATGTGTGTGTGCGCGCACGTTTGGACTTCGGTATGATGAACCTGTCCGAAGGAAAAAAAAAATGGCAATCCACGTCATACATCGTAGACTAAAATCGATGGGTTCCGACCCTCAGGCCATCTACATGGGAAGCAATCTGTCAGATCCCTTCCGTACAGACAGGACCCCGCTATTGCAACGCAGATAATGGATGGAAGTGTGGAAACAGAAAATCACTCATGACTTTAGTGTCTTTGTTTGGTGAAGTGGCCACGTGATCTGAAGGGATGTTGTGATTTTGGCAAATTGCTTTTGCTCACACTGCTTGCTATGTGAGGTAGCAGCAACTTTTGGGTAAATATAAGGGAAGCTTACTTCATCTAGGCCACATTTTTTTTTTTCCCTTTCCAAACAGAATGCTGATTCAGGAGATATCAAACCTAACAAGCCTAATAACAGATGGCGCTGTAGTCTCGTAACTAAAGAAATAATACTAGTTAATACTAGAAATTTCCTAGTCAAGTAGTATTGCTACTTTACTAGGACCTAGCGATTATAGAACAAGAGATTTCTTTCCTTGTCCATAAAATATCAACAATTGCATATACTGTGGACTTCTGAAGAACAATGACGAATCATAAAAGGTAGTATGGTCAAAAGAAACAAAAATTACTGATAATCTATCTGTATTTCTGTGCAGTTTGTGGCTTTCTCAGATAATGACGGATTTATCATGATCTGAGCAAGAAAAACGAGAGTTGTCAGACAATATACAGCATCGTCATTTGATGCTCAGGTAACAACCGAATTTGCGTACGAGACCGACCAACCCATCTTCACTTGAGAAGTCCCTATAATTGTGTCTCGCATTTCAGAATCACTACAAACAATTCACTTTTCTAAAGGCGCTACACAGATGTTTGGGGACAAATGATTGTGTTTATTAATTATTTTATCGAAATCTTTTACTTAAATTTTACATGATTGAATAATAATGTCTTACAGGCATCCATTCATATGAATGCCTGTAAGATTAATCTACATTTTCTAAAGAAAAAACTACACATCATATTTATTATTTTAGTTCACCGGAGCAATTGCTAAAAGCTATAACGATATACAAATATCTTACTGTACTATACAATTTGCATTCTCATTATTCACGTATCTATTGTTGAGCAAGTGTCACCATAGTAACCAGATCGCAAGTATTGAGTACCAATAGTCAATTGACAATTCCATTATAAGGACAAACTTCTTACTTGCTGCTCACATTCCGAATAAAATGCAACTGATAATCTTGTCCGGCGCTCAAGTTCTCTCTCTGATCGGTCCGCTATGACCTCTCATGACCTGATTAATAGCTCCCGTTTTCCCGTTACAAAATCAAATTCCACCTGACACACATGTCCGCAAATGTCACTTACAATTGTGGTGCATCGTTCGAATGACGTCGTTGTTAGTCACGGAGTAGACGGTGTGTAGGCTTGGCAATGGAATGTCTCTCTCTCTCTTAGTCAACCTACGGTTCAGTAGGGATGAGGTAGTTGACTACCCGTCCCTAAGTAGATGGCGGAAGTCGTTTCCCATGCTCTCGAAACTTTTCTTACGGGTAGCCAGTTTCTTCTGATAAGCAACAATCGCATTTAGGACAAGTAGCGCCGCCTGGTGGTAGAACTGGTAATTAGACACGGATAATTCCTAGAATGCCACTTTTTGGTTCCGTCTACGGTCGATGTTCACTTGTACGACTGTCGTGACAGTACCAAGAGGCGACAATTATCGTAAAGTCGGGTCAATTATCTATCGGGAAGTTCATAACTAGATGGATTTATTAATTACAAAAGTTACACCGTATACTGGAGGAATGACGACCTTTACGTCGAGAAACTGTGGACATTAAAAAAAGGGGGGGGGAGGAGGGGTAGAAGAGAGCCCTGATAGTCACCGGGGAGTATGGCTTGCACGGAAAACAATCAATATCAATCCGAAACTTTCCCGCTAGCCTCGCACGAACATACACGGAAGTCATGAAACATCAGACGAGCTGACAGATCGCTAGACACTTCGCTTTCATTCAAGAGGGATACACCGCACGCGGAGACAGTAATAAAAAATAATAATAAAAAAAAAAAAACCTTGCCAAATATACAATATTAGTTTGAATCAATACCCTATCGATCCTCTTAAAATTCCGAATATTCCGAAGCATCATATTTAGAAGGTTTCTAATCTTCACAGAAATTTAGAATCTCCCTGGAATGCCGTATACTCGACCCAAGCGCCCTCTAGTGAGCAAAATTATTCGATATGCTAACTCTAAAATAACAAAGAAACAGTTTGAATTTTTTCCTTGTTGTTGCCGTTGTTGGATGTGCCACGCTATTAAGAAAAACTAACGAGAAACATTCTTCTTCTAAGAATATCTTGAGGAGTATGAATAATGTGTACGCAGTTTGGTTTGCTGGTGTAACAAATTATTTTTCAGCTTAAATTTTCATCCTTTTTTCCCTAACTACAGTCGATTACAGAGAGAGAGAGAGAGAGAGAGAGAGAGAGAGAGAGACTGGAGGGTGTGTGCAGAAAGTAGTTTTAACCCTAACGCTGCAGGCTAAAAGTAATAACTGTGATTTATATCTACAATTTATGTATGGCCAGCGTTTCTTGCCGTGGAACGTGATGTTCCGTATTGTTCTTTCGTTGCTCGATCGGTGACTGTTAGCCCATAAATGGAAGGCAATGATTGTTAGTAGCTTTAATTTTTTTTTCTCTTTTCCTTTTTTTAGTATCGATGGATCTCCGTCTTGGTCTTTTGTTATGATTTTGTTCCTTGTGTGATAATGGTGGATGAAATGTATTTTCGGTAACAGTTACGTTAAGGATATTTATTTATTTTTACTTGTAGGATAGCATTTGCAAAGAATGCAAAGAGACCTCGGATCTGAAGAGAAAATAGCAGATATAGTCAATCATCTGTAATGAATGTAATAAGAATAAATAGCTATATTTTAGGCATAGAATAATGTGGTTAGTAATGTTTCTTTATTGGAAGGACAGCAGTTTTTTGAATCATATAATGCACCGTAATTCTAGCGATACAATAATACTGCACGCCTTTGGAAATATTGGTGAAATTTAACTGAAATATGTTAAATCCTCAGAGGTACCTGTGGCATAATTAAAATTAATAACTTAACACGTATAAAACCAACAGTAATAACTTTAATGAATTAAAGGTACAAATATTTCGTACTGAAAGTAACAGCATCATTAGTGTAGAACAAACAGTTAAAAGGAATGGAATGAAAGTTACGAAGTCCTTTTGCATCGGCCGAATTTAAATCGAAATGACTCTCTCTCTCTCTCTCTTTCTCTCTCCCAAAAGTTTGGGAGATTCGTATCTTATGTAACCATCAATGAAATAGTTTTTAAGAATTATTTAATAATATTTTATTAATAGTAATCTTCTTGCACGCGGCAACAATTTTAATTGGTAATCCACCGACTGTTGTGTACTTTGTATTCCATTCTTTTAACTGTTTGTTCTACACTGATGACGTACTGTTATTTTCAGTACGAAATATTTGTACTTTTAATTCATTAAAGTTATTACTGTTGGTTTTATACGTGTTAAGTTATTAATTGAAATATGTTATTTGTGATGATGATGATGATAGTTTGTCTTCAAACAGTTGTTATTGTTGAATTTGATTCGGTGGAATCAGCAGATAGTGGTTTTAAAAGTAACACAGAATTTTACTGGAAATAACTTTAACAATGAGTATTCTTGATGGAAACATCAAATAAATCCGTACTTGACTGTGTACATTATTTTATTATTTAATGATCAAAATAAAGTACTGTACTTTGTAATGAATACAGGACTGTAGCTTTATCAAGTTTCCGATTTTTACAGTTGTTATCTTTTTCAATGCAGCCAACGAACAACAAATCTTTGCCATCGTTCTTTCTATGTCATGAATTCAGTACAGTGAATTCCGAGCTCAAGCCATAAACTAGGTGTTTACCTTGGAAATTAGATAATGTGAAAATGAGGATAATATGGAAATTTGGGAATGAAATTTCTCAAAAAAAAATAATAATAAAACAATTTTACAATCCCTGAATATAAAACCAATTAACCACTATATAAGTAAATATAAACAAAAATAGTTAGAACATCTGAATCGAATACACAATAGAAGTCTTTGAACAAATACTATACGGATATGAAATAAATGGAAAGAGAAGAATTGGAAGACCAAAAAAAAAAAAAAAGCGATGGCATGAGACCGGAACAGGCTACTTGGCCTAAAATCCATGACAACAACAAACAACAACAAGATGATGATATGTTTAACTACTAAAATATAAAAATCATACTGGAACTTACATCTGTGTTGCAGGCGGGTTGTTTTATCAGTGTTCCACTAAATCGCGCAATATTTGCAAGTGCAGTAAGTTGGGTGCTGTCCTGCATTATCCTGAAAGAAGTCGGGGGTCTTTCCCTACCTCCCTCCAGAAAATTCATAAAAAGGAATACATAATACTCCGTACTATTCATGATTTTCTTAGTAGACTATGAAGTTTTCGGCCATAATCCCTAATATTGTACTAGGAAACATTTGAGCTTATTAAACACCCATCCCATAATAAAACCCATTTTGTAATTTTAATATTTGTCTATTTATTAGTGTTCGATATTTGAGATCTAGTTTGTATGTTTAGATGACTATATTTTTAAACTCACCTTGCATGTAAAACTGCGTTATATTCTTCATTGACCTTCCCATCGGCAAACTGAATGAGCCTCATTTAGTTTGTCTTAAGCATCTGGCCAATTATGGATTCTCACGGAAGTTATAAATATTCCCGTTTCTAGCGAGTCCAAAGAAATTTAAAAAGACTGTCTGGCGAATGAAATTCTAATAATTATAAAACAAAATGAAATATAGGTTTCCGTTAGGGATCTTGTAACTGCAGGAGTATATCACGAGAAAACTTCACGCAAAGGTGGGCCAAGCTCCGCTAGCAGTTATACCCCATTGTACTGGAATGGGATGTTAGTTGTAATAATGATAACGTAATCCGTAGACGTATGTCATAAACAACACAAGAAACATACATGAAATAACACATCAAATATGATGTTATTTCATGTATGTTTCATTTATTTATCCTTTCTGTCTATTTATTTAGCGAGGTTCATATTTGTAACTAATCTTATATATTTTGTTGTTCAAGAAAGCTTTACGGTATTTTTTTTTTCTTAAAAAAACACCGATAAAGTAGATCGCAACAACCTTCTCTGTATTTCCTTATCAACAACATTTAGCGTGGAAAAAGATGGCTCTTTGTGAAACTAAAAAATAAAACAAACTTAAAATGTAACCAAGTGACGTATTTTATAGGGTATTTGTAGCTAAACTGAAGCAGAACACACAAAGTGCGTAATGATGATATCCCTGGTTGGATGTGTTGGGATAACGGCAAGTTGAGTACCGCTCTTACACACGATACTTGGAAATGTTTACGTGTGGCTATGCATACAAAATAGCTCATTGATGCGAATGATTTACACAACTGGATTTCTTTTTATGTTAAACAGAGTAAAAGATACAAGGGAAAATAAGACGAAGTGGAATAAGAGTAGGAGGGGATGGTAAAGAGATAAGGAAAGAAGAATGAGAGAGAGAAATAAACAGTATGGGAGAAAGAAAAGCACAGAAATAAAGAGAGACAGATAAAGAGATGGGAATAAATACTCTGAAACCCATACACACACAGAGGTTAAATATGAATCAATAAAGCACAAATACATAAGTATACGTTCAGCGGCATTTGGTTCTTTAATTCATATTTAATCATAGTAATTATCATGTATTTTTTGCTTAGAGTTCTTTTAAATGAGCAGATGTTTTGAGGAGATATCTAAGGCTTTTGAATTAATAATTTGGATGTTTGCAATACATATTCTTTTCCTCCCAATGTTTTACCAGGCTCGATATGCTCCTAAAATTTATGGCAACCTTAGAAGTAATCCTAATTACCATAACAATAGTTTCTTCCTCACCTTCTAGTGAAACGTCTACCATTCGGCACGATGCCATACTCAGTTTTATATATATATATATATATATATATATATATATATATATATATATATATATATATATATATATATATATATAAGAGAGAAAGTTATGACATACGATGGAGGGTACAATAGCATTTATAACAATCATCAATGGAGCGAGAGGGCACGGACGACACTTCAGCTGGCTAAAACGGTGTATGATAATATTCTCAGTCACCACAGCGTATCTTCATTGATGTCCGTGACCACTTTAAACTCATAAGCGGTAACGACCTATGCACACGACACTCATCTCCTAAATAACGAGGCAAGTTTCAGGGAGACGGGGGGGAGTTAATGATAGACATACAATCAGATAAACCAGGGAAGGAAATTAAAGCATGGATGTCAGTAGAATTCTAATCAGTTGACCGAGGGGGGGGGGAGTGTTATCATGGATGGGATGAATAAAAAATACCAAAAAATCATGCCAATTGCTCACATACCAGTATGTGTGTGTGTGTGAGGGGGGGGTGGCTATAGAACACGCAAATTACAGCAAATGGCGATTGCTATGCACGTGGTTATTATATCTATCATTCGGGGAGACAAGCGATCTTGAAAGGGAAACCCCTCCTGCAGATAAATATTAATGATGACACCCGTGCGGCTTCGTTCTGTGCAAGTGGCTGTCTGTGTCAGGTTCCGAACTTTATTGCGATTCCACGCGACTCGGGACTTTCCTCGGATGGAAGAACGTCGTTTATCACTGTCGGCTCGCCTCGTTACAAGGACCGTTGTTGGACGAGGTAATGAATAGTTTAATGGTCAATTGAGCGATATTGTGTGCTTTACATTATCGACTTGGTTTTCCGTTTCTCAAATTGGCGCTCCGTTATTAATGGAGGGTTTAATAGCCCCCGAAAGTTTTTCACATTAAGGGCAGCAGTTCTTTAAATAGGACGTCAGGTTATTTCCCACTCGGCAAAGAGAGAGAGAGAGAGAGAGAGAGAGAGAGAGACGAAGATTACTTGAGCTTAATGAGTTCAGTTTGTTTTACTTTCTTTCATTTGGCCACGCAGTAGTGTAATTTCATCGGCGAATTAATTAAATTTAAATTGGGCAGAATGTTTTTGGGTCACTAATTTTATTTTAATGTCCGTTGATAAATAAAGATATCAAGAGGTAATTTTCTTGCGGTATTTTCTCTTTCTATTTTAGAACTTTATGAGTTTTCCTATTTCTCCTTACTTTTTCGCATTATCCAAATATGTATGCTAACGACAATATTCTTCGTACGATGCATGCAACAAAATTGGCCAATGGCCATTACTATTATTATTATACAATTCAAACGAATATAGATTAGTAAGTTGGAGATTTGCAACATACTTCAACACCTAAACAGGACTTACTGTTGCCATAGTAACATGGAAATATGATGTCACATTTATTTTAGTAGTATATTTCATTATTCACAAATTTCAAGAGCGCATGACATCACATCCGTTTAAAACGTATATTTTTTTTCAAGTAAATTGTTGAAAAAAAAAATCGTAAACTGAATATTTCATTTTCTTACTGAAATTTTGATCTCTCGTAGTCCTGGAATGTTGATCTTGGACAGTTCGTAATTTACTGAACATTATACAGATAGAATCTGTTGACTTTGTTAGCGATTGCTTGATCGGTATTTTTAGTGGTTTACAAGTACTAGCTTAATAATACCTCACGTGCATGTGGGACGTTTCCATCCAGCTTTCTACTGCCGCATTGCACCTAAAATAAATATTTGTGATTTATCCATTGATTATCTCTTTCAAAAGTGGCTTTTATTTCAGAATCTTAAATTTTAATTTATTGTCAGTGTTTATCATATTCCAATGTAAAGTTGGTTTTGATTAACATTTTAATTACATTCACAAATATTTACACCGATATTCTTATTTGTATCTTAAATGAATTGGATGAATAGAATGTTCTATTTTTTTTTCAGGAATTGAAGTAAATATTATAAACAAAGCTATGTACGCGTTTATAATTTTTAAAAGAAGCGAATTTCTCTTTGCAGTCTTTCCCTATTAATCAACGTTGATCTATTCCTTTCAATGTTCACTTCTTTATTTCGCATCAGTGACGCTCTTAGCTCACATATATACGAATATTCATTTTATTCTTTGGTGGAATTGTCTTTGAATGTGATGTGCATGGGTGTACGCAAGTGCGCAGTGAATTGGATTTGAAGCAATGTCTGATTTTTGCGCTACAGAACTTCGTTTGTTTGTTTGTGCATCTCTGAATTGCAAAAATGTGAATCATTCATTTGATAACAATGGAAGTTGCAACGTTTCTATGGTAACAAGGAGCAGTGAGCTGAAACTAAATTGTTCGCTAGAATAATTTTACCAACAATACCCAATGGATTCTATAGAAGTGTTTTTACAAAAATTGAGATGTACGAAACCAAAATAAAAATTAATACAAATATTATCCATTAATATTCAATATATAGTGAGAATCCTTGCGGAAAGTGTCCAGAATAAAATACAGTTATTATAATAGTTACAATAATTATTGTTTTTATATATATATATATATTAGTCAGAAGTTGCAGGATTGACGGTGTCTAAGTCCATTTTAAAATTAAACAGGTATAAATAAAAGGAAATTAATTAAAATGCGTGAATTTTTTCAGCAGTTTAATATACTGATATGTAACTATTTATACTAAATGTATTATGCATTATTACTAAAATAAACTATTTATCATATTTTGATATATTTTAGTTTTTACCTTTTAAAATGTATACCTCATATCTACCTGAAATGATTACGAGTCTAATTCTCGTCTAAACGAATAATAGATTGTTGATAGTCTTAAATTAATTTTCTATTTCGTTTCTTAAAGATTATTTTAAGAAGTATGAAATCAATTTTTGCTTAATAATTCTTAAAGATTAGGGTATCGAAAAGATTGCGAAATTGCAAATATCACCGACTTACACGTCATGAATAAATCTGTTTATTTTTATCTTCCAAGGAGTTTGTGCCGAGTCGTACAAAGGAATGCCCTTGTGTGTCTTCCCTCCACCTTGCAGGAGAGAGAGAGAGAGAGAGAGAGAGAGAGAGAGAGAGAGAGAGAGAGAGAGAGAGAGAACAAGAAGGATGTTATTCCTTTAATATATATATATTGCTCTTGACATATTGCACACTCGCAAAGCTGTCTAATATTTAGAACTATTTTATATTAAATTTTTCTCAATTCCATTTGTTGGTGAATGTTATTTTTCCTTCATCTGCTTACTGTAATTCATAACGGCACGCAAAACTTGTAGAAGGAATGACAAATATAAGCACAGTGGAGAAAAAAATATTTTATTGACGTAAATGATATGCAAGTTAGATTAAAGATGAAAACAAATTTAGGAAGAAAGAGCTTTTCAGATTTGTTTCCGTGTTTGAAAAGTCAAAGTTAGTACCGCTTTCTTTGATCGCATAATCACACAAACTCTAATTCGGGGCTAATGAAATAGATATTTGGAAAGAAAAAGTATAAAAATACTATACTTAGTTACGTACTAATGAGTAATAATATTTAAAAAAAAAATGAACTAAACAATAATTACTCACAATGCATTTTCATTATTTTTATTCAATAAAAAAAATAAAATAGCATGTCGTGTAAGAAGAGTACATTGAAGGGACAGATTTATAAATTATCAAATTTATTTAATTAAAATGCGTAGTAATGTAGTTGGAGCATAAGTTTTAAATGTTATTCAAATATTAAATGACAACAATGGTGATGAAACAACATTGTACAATGACAGTGGAAAGTTATTGTTGTAACATACATAACACTCTCTTTGTTGGATGTTTTTGAACTATTTCATTAGTCTAAAATTGTTGATAAAGCAATTATTTTTCAGAATCGTAAAATCACATAGAAACAAAATAATAATAAAAAATAACTTAACATTATTATTATCAGAACATTATTTTTGTTGTTAAATCCCATCTTTAGATAAAAATAGGTCACTGGGTCATTTTAATTTATGATTATTACTTCATCGTTCCTGCCAAGAAAACATTCGATGTTAGCACTTAACTACAAACACTTTTTATTGGAGAGACAGAAAAAAAAGTATGGGAATTTTGCCCATGTTCTTACGGAGAACGAAGAGCGGTATACTAACCTTACTTAAGGCTGCCGGACAAACGACTAGGTCACAGTTTGTCAGAGATGCAGTCTTCAATAGAATGTCATCACTGATTCTTTCTATCGATTGGATTGTGGCGCCACCATGCCCGAGGGCCTTGAACTAACAGAGATTGATTTGTATTACGATGCAAGAGAGATGTTTGTGTGTTGTTCAGTAGGTTTAGATCACATTATAGCGTCTTGTAATGGTATATAATTTGCTGTAATCACAGGGTTGAAGCAAAGCACTTGAATTGAAGGGTAACAAATTTATCGAACTCGAATCAAAAGTAGAAAAAAATTCGAAAAAAAAAATAGAATAATAGTTTATTAAAGTGGTTGTTTTCTTTTGTGAATTTAATAAATGATTGTTTAGATGAAGGAAATGGTGAATTTTTTTTAAAGATTTAAGAGTGTATTCATTGACCTAATGGTGACGGCATCAAACGGACTTTTTTTTTTTTTTTTTTCAGAAGAAATGTGGGAAAGTGGTAATAACGTACATAACGACATTCTTCACTCGGCATTGTAAAAAAAAAAAATTCTTACTTCCCTTCATTTCATGATGATATACAGTTGATTGAATCAGTGCGGAGCATTAGCTTTTAAGGAGTGACAGTTACTATGGAAACATTATCCACACTCTGATTTTGAATGGTTGTCAGCACTTACACCTTCTGTCTTTCTTTTGGATGTTACGATGGTTACAAGAAAGTCCGAGGTTTTCTATTGGATTAGTTTTAGTGGTGGGCACTTAGGGGACAATTTGGGAGTACGTCCTTGACTGAGTCACGTGTTCGCTGACGTTTGCTAAATATCACAAGAGAGAGAGAGAGAGAGAGAGAGAGAGAGAGAGAGAGAGAGAGAGAGAGAGAGAGAGAGAGAGCTAGGGGTTGGTTGGTTACCGAAAAGTGGGTAAAGGTTGAAGGCGTCTTGTCCCGCGTACGGCGTTACAAATTATTGCAGCCCTTTTTACTTCTTTTTCCCGTTTTTCCCGGATCAATACTCCACTTAGTTATCTGTGTTAGCTCTCTGACAGGGCAGTCGGCAGGTGTCGGAGACGCGCTACTGATGTAGACACGAGAGCACTTTGCTCAAGTACTATATCTTCCTGGCAAGACTGCACGATATCTTACAATGGGATGACCAAGTTTTTTTTTTCTTGAACTTTTTTAAAACCGTCCATCTGAAAGCAACTTACACGGCGAGAGTAGCAGGTACTTTTAAGAGTTCATAAGATTTTTGCACAAATTGAACTGTACGCTGCTCCATCTGGTGGTTAAAGATAGTATACGTCAATCTTCACTTCTTAACAGTGAGAAAAGTCGAAGAAAAATCTAAGAAAGAATGTAACAAAGAAATGCTGCTGTTTCAAAAAGTTCAACGAAACTAAAGTAACATTTTTAGATCAGCAAAATTTGTTTTGCTAAAAACAAAAAGTGGTTTTTTTAAGGCTACCAAATTGCCATATACTTTTCCATGAAATCAGGATTTGCTATAAATTAAAAAGGAGTGAACTGAGCTAAACTGAGCCTCTCACTGATTTTAATGTATAATATCACCTCTTTTATATTATTATTCATATAATGAAAAAGGCATTGACCATAGTTCTGTAACACAAACAATAATATTTAGTTCTCTCCCCATGCTTCGTGCATGGATCAACACATAGCTACATTTGTTGATGACAATTACGAGAATACACTTTAAATATGTTAGAAAAATATTATAGCTCGCCACATTAACAAATCTAACGCAATAATATAATTTCCGTTTCCTGATCTACATTATCACGCTTATACTTCAGTGCGTTATCCACAATTATCTTCATGTATTTCTTATCCCTAAAGAGTTCTCTTATCACTGTAACTGAATTATGTTTTTTAATGAGCAATTATGAACATAATCTCTTTAATTTGCTTAAATTAGCTTATCATTACTATTAAACATTATAAGAAAAGATATATATTCTTCAATAATTTCATAAACCTACCATTAAAATGTATATAAATCTATAAAACTTGTATTAATTTAGAACACCATTTAATTTTTTAAATAACATCAAATAATCATTCCAAATCTTATATATTATCATTGTGTGGAGATCAAGTCCTTTTTAGGACTTCCAAGGTAACAAATGGCGATGCTGTAGCCAATGAAGTTTTAACTGAGAATCGGCTATTGCCGTTACCCAGCCATGACTAGAGCTTTTAGCTCAATAACACCCCATCCACACAGATGTTCTTCATTCAGATGACGGGATAAAGAGTCAAGGACGCAGTCCATCTCCCAGTTCTTTTAAGAACTATCGTTGTTAAGATAGGGTGAGGCCTGACCCTCGAGGCGGTGATTAATAACCTTGGAGGGTAATGGATGGCAATGCTGTAGCCAATGACGTTCTAACTGAGACCCGATTATTACTGTTACCCTCCTGCCATGATCAGAGCTTTAATAGCTCAATAACATATCCCTACACTGTCCTCTACAGATAACGGGGAATATGAAAAGCATTTTTGCTTCGCCCCTTTAAGCCAGTCCTTATAAGGACTATCGTTGTTAAGTGGAATAATACTGTAAAAATTCAGGTGTAATACAGCAGCATTAAAAATGTGGAGTTTTTTTGTTAATAAATACGTAGCCGCCAGGAAACAAAATTCTCCTAGGATAGCCATATAAGAAAATATCTAATAATCTCACACCTCAAGAAAATTTGACATAATTTCATGAAAAAATCAGAATTAATCTTATGGAATAATTTCATAAGGCATTATTATAAAAAAATGTCCAACAATTGAGGATATACGTCCAGTAGAATTTCACAGGATAATTAAGGAAAATTTAACTTAATTAATATTAGCCATATAGGAGACTTTCATAGGAGAATACGTGTAAAATTTTGCCTTCTAAGATAATTTTATAAGAACATTAGTGACACTTTATGCCATGTCAAGGATAAAGCTAAAATTGTCCCCGTCGGTCTGTTAAATTTATCCTGTAAAACGCGATCCTATAAAATAAATTGTTCCTAATGATCCTATGATGTAGAAAATCAGAAATATTCAGTTTCTGAATATATATGATTTTCTATCCAGCTTAATAGAAAATCCGGTATATTTTTGCCATCCAGGAGAAATTATATTTCACAGGATATTCCGGGAAAATATTTGCGGTACAAAAGATTCATATTGGAGTATTCAGGAGAATTTCTACTTTTTGAAGGAGAATTCAGGAAATTTTTTTCCATGATAAGAGAATTTCATAGGAGCATCCGGATCAGTTTTAGCCAGTCCTATGGGACAATCAATGAAGCGTTTCTCTCCCCTCAAACTTTTGACTTCGATCGTGTTATACATCACACAAGCGCTTTCCTAATTAGTGTTCGCATGAAACCATCCAAGCTATGAAAAGTTTTTCCTTTAATTGTATATCAGAGTTCGTATTTCCCATCTGACAAATAGTGGGGTAATGTGCTTTTAGCTAATTAAATTTGTCTGATCTTAATTGTCCACGTGACAGATCGTTGTTTGATGAAAACAAGCAGTCACATGACCTCATTACTCACATCAACGAAAAACACAAACATTCTCTTGTCTCGCTCAACATAAACACACTTATTGACTTCTGGGCTAAGCTTCTTGTTTTAATTAATCAAAGTAAATGAAAACCGCTTCGTTCAAGCGGATCTTGGCTGCCAATGTTACACTTAATTGATTCGGTAAGAAGTTCTCTCTCTTAACATCTTCCGGATTCCCAAGTGTGTGTATGTGTGTGTGTGTGCGCGCGTGCGATGCCATATAAAGGAATTCTTGAACGCAAGACGAAAATAAAGAAAAGAAGTTAATTTATAATAAATAAGAATGATGGGCTTTATTCATGCAACAGGAAAGGGTTTGAAATTTAAAGACGTGTAGTTGCAATCGACTTTCATTTATTAGCTTGGTAGCTATCCTATTTCTTATCTTTTTTTAAAGTCGCCAGATGCTGATTCTCATTTCGGGTGTTTTAGTTTATTATTCCCATATTTCCATGTTCTAGACATACGTGGATGACAACATTTGATTTGTTATACGTTAGATAGTACAACTTTATGAGAAATACGAATTTCAAAGAATTATAGTTGTCATACTTACTTATCCTTTATCAACAACTGCTACAACAGAAATCAGATTAGACATACCAAGCCTCTCCTCTTCCTTCTATCCTCTAAAACTATTTCTTCGTGAATATTCCAGAGTTCTTTTTATTCCTTGAATATTTTCCTTATCTGGTCTCTTCACCTTTTCCATGGTCTTTCTCTTGGTCTCTTTCTCTCAATTTTCATTTCACACATTCCTCTTGGTATTCTTTTTAAATTCATTCTTATTAGGTACTTTTTAAATACATTCTTATTATTCTTGCTTCAAGCGGTTAGGTACCAAACCGCTTGAAGCAAGAGTTCAAAAATATTTCAACACGTTCTCGTTTCAAATCATTCCTAATGGTCCAATTTCTTATTCTGTTTCCATGTTTTTTTCAACACTGTCCTTAAAACTTTTGTTTCCATTGCTTGTATTCTACTTGTCTCTTTACGTTAGTCTCACTTTCTTTGCTGCTGCATAAAACAAAATGGACAAAAAAAGCGAGCTATGTTAGTCCAAAACTTGCACGTAAATGATATCTCAATGTCCCCAAGTAGATTACTTACACGGTTACAAAAGGTTTTGCCCAGTGAAATCTTCTTTATCTTCTGATCTAAACTTCCATCACTAGAAAGTATACTTTTCAGATATTTAAAGTTTTTACTACTCTTCATTGGGTGCCACATCCTTAAAGGTTAACATTTTCTTTACGATTTAAAATCATACTCGCATTCTATTAATATGTATCCATAATTCCGTGTTGTCACACGGTTATATATCATAGTTCAAACTATAAATACGGAAGATTCTGAGAAAATTAAAAATAATTAAGATAAGATATAAAAGAAGAGGGGAGTTCACCATTGGTGGAACAAAAGTAATACTCCCAATCAGAATGATTCTGAGGTAAGTAACGTCATGAGGTATAGCGTGTGCTGTGTGTGTTTGTTATCTCTATTAGTGACTGACTGAATGGCTTTGTTAGCTATCGCGGTCTGTAATGCAGGCTGCACTCTGGAAAAGCTATTTGTAATTTTTTAAATAAATTCTCTTCACTTTCCTATTTAAATAACAACTCGATATTCATCATGCAAAGATTATGTTAGAAGAAGAAGAATACAAATCAAAATGGAATTAAAACATTTCATATTGCTTACAATATGTTATCAGAAAATCTGATATATTATTACTGATAATACATCGCATTTATTTTATTATTTATAAAATTATTCACTGCAAGATATTAAATATTTATGCTATTAAAGTTAATTCAAACTAGGAATTAATAGTAAAGAAAAAAAATAAAGTGTTCTCCCTTCGTTTCTCTTTTATTTTGATGGTAAACTTAACAACATGGACATTCCATCAGCATCTCGTTCTATCGACAGATGAACTCTCCATCTTCCTACAGCTCGAGGCTTGAATGTGGAAAACCGGGAAGACAGAGTTGGGAATGACACAGTCAGGCTCCCTGAGGGTAATGAGTACAGAACTAATTAACGATTTGCTTTGCGTGGTCTGTCAAGCGTAAGGTAAACGCTTAATTGCCTGAATCCAACTGACTTTATTCAGCCCCGCTGAGTTATAGCAATTAATATTTCTTACGATAATTCCACTTTCGAGTTCATCAACTTAAGGAGATGCATCCATTGTAGAATTTCATATTGGAACTTATTGTCACAAGGGGGCGCCACTATACCAAGTTAGGAACGTGTGCCAGCCAAATTCGAACTAATTTAAGGACGGATAGCTTGGATTGGATACGTTTAATATTTGCATTTTAAAATAGAAAATAATTTGAGTCAAGCATCGAGAATCAGACAATGATAATACGTTGCGTGTCTCTGTGCAATGATTTCTAATAATATCGCCAGTTATTTTTCTACAGGAATATTCCTTCGTTTATGATTTTCTGCGAAGAGGTGAGTACATCTTTTACCTCTTTACCAAAAAAAAAAAAAAGTGAAAGTCTTCAACTAAATGTAATTACTGATGCTAAATTCGATGCAGTTTCTTGTCCGTTTTTTTTTAAACATAAATAATTACAAGCATCTGTATGCAAATTTTCCAAATTCGTTTGAGAGGAGAGTGGTTTGTTTGAGTTAGATTTTCCATACTGGAGACTGCCAATTACAAAACACATCGAAAGAAGTCAAAATGGACGTTGTGTTTTCAAACGTTAAAAAAAAGTTAGAAGAACTCCCAGAAGGGAAATAAATTAACTGCACTGTTTTAAAATTAACTCCGAATCAAAAAACATTTCTATGTTTAGGTTTGAAAACAATTTCACACACCACTTCCTACTAAGTCCAGCGTCGACCTGGAACAAAATCGATTAATAGCAAGAAGATAAAGGAAGGGGAAAAAATCTGACAAGAGCTTTCTGATGAGACGTTGATCAATAGTCGCCACCTGGCGAGCTGAGGGAGACGGAATTCTTTTTTTTTATATTATTCACCGACGTCTTTGATATGTTGTTTGTTGGATATTCACCACTGAATGCTATTCGATTGGCTAGGTAACAGTGTTCAGTGAGAAGTACACAAAAAAGGTCTTACAGACGTTATTGTAAATGTTTGGGACTGTTTGCCAGGCAATCAATCAGTTTCTCCACCTTTTCCATCTGGATGAACTGAATCTATTATCACTGTTGTATGCCCACAACACTTTCTTACTGAGTTCTTTTCTTGTGTTTATTTTAAAGTTTTTTTGAGATAAAATTGTTCCTTTTAGAACTGACATAGAAGGAAGTTTAATTAAAACATATCCGAAGACTTTGTTTAAAAGAGGCGTACCCTATTTTTTAATTATATTTGAACCTCTGGTATCTTAATAAAAATCGATTAAAATTCCAACTAAATATATTTTACATTTAAATTATTAAAATATAAGATTTACTAAAATAAAAATTAAAAATATGAAATAATCATAACAAAGTTATTAGATAGCATATATTTTGCTATCTAATAAGTTGTCTATAGCTGAAGACATTCAAGTTTTTTTTTTCTATGAAGAATGACGTCACAATACAGAAATGCTTTTACATTGTTGGCGAATAAACAGCTGATCCGAATTATCATTTCATTTGACAACAATACAGTACGCATTGCTTGCTATTTCCGCCTTTGTAACCAATAGGTGGCCTTTATCAATTCCGCTGCTAGAATAGATATTTGCGAATGTCTTTAGGTAATGGTAGACAATTTTCATCATCTCAGTGGGAGACTACTATCCTTTTAAACTAGAAAAAATAATAATTATAATTGAAAAATCATTTCATAGAAATTCTTATTCTCTCTCTTCTATATGATAATTAATCTGAATTATATAATGTATCGCTAGCGAAATGTAATCTTGTAATCATGATTACAAAGGGTAGGATACTATTCTATAAAAGGTTTTTTTTTATATTTTTTGAAAAGGATATGTGGACACATATTTATAAATTTAAAATTTACTTTATATTTTAGAAATAATAGTGTAATTTATATTTTACTTCATCTTAAAGTTTAATTTAAATTTCTTAAAATCCTTACTAAAATACTAAACTATGAAAACTACCTTTAAAATTTTAATATAATGATATTATAAGTTAATTATGATATAATTTATAAACACAGCGAAGGGGTGATCGGTGAGCGGAGCGTCATACCCTTGGAGGATAATGGATGGCAATGCTGTAGCCAATGAAGTTCTAATTGAGGCTCGGCTCGGCTATTGCTGTTACCCTCCTGCCATGACCAGAGCTTTAATTTAATTTAATAGCTCAATAACATCTTATCCCTACACTGTCCTCTACAGATAACGGGGAAAGATGAAAAGCATTCTTGCTTTGCCCCTTTAAGCCAGTCCTTACTTATAAGGACTATAAACACAGCGAAGTCCTTTTTAGGACTTCCAGGGTAACAAATCGCAATGCTGTAGCCAATGAAGGTTTAACTGAGGTTCGGCTATTGCCGTTACCCAACTATGACTCGAGCTTTTAGCTCAATAACACCCCATCCACACAGATGTTCTTCATTCAGATGACGGGATAAAGAGTCAAGGACTCAGTCCATCGCCCAGTTCTTTAAAGAACTATAAACACAGCGATTGGGAGGTGAGATGCAGTGATTAATACCCTTGGAGGGTAATGGATGGCAATGAAGTTTAACTGAGGCTCGGCTGTTGCTGTTACCCCCTGGGGCGCAGAGATTCGAGAGTTTGAGTTCGCTCTCTTAAGGTTTTTGCCTTAAGGGAGCAATTTGAGTCTCCGGGGGAAAGTGTTCTCCGGTAAGGGGCTTTGTCGGTGAATGCTTTTCTTCGGAATATGAGCGGTTCTGCTCGGTGGTGGTGGTGGGTGGAAGGCCATCACTGAGTGGAGCCAACGCAGATGGACGGTCTTTCGCCCACGATGGACTGGCCTAGGGATCGTCCGAATTTTTAGAGACGGATTTACCTTAACAGACGGCAATGCTGTAGCCAATGAAGGTTTAAGTGAGGCTCGGCTATTGCCGTTACCCAGCCATGACTCGAGCTTTTATTTCAATAACACCCCATCCACACAGATATTCTTCATTCAGATGACGGGATAAAGAGTCCATCGCCCAGTTCTTTTAAGAACTATAAACACAGCGATTGGGAGGTGAGATGCGGTAATTAATAATCTTAGAGGATAATGGATGGCAATGCTGTAGCCAATGAAGTTCTAACTGAGGCTCGGATGTTGCTGTTACCCTCCTGCCATGATCTGAGCTTTAATAGCTCAATAACACCTTATCCCTACACTGTCCTCTACATATAACGGGGAAGATGAAAAGCATTCTTGCTTCGCTCCTTTAAGCCAGTTCTTACAAGGACTATAAACACAGCGTTTTAAAAATTTAAAATAACGTAATACATCTTTTATATAATTTATTCATATTCCATGTATATAATTACACGAAATAATAATAGATTCATATCAATGCCAAATCGATTACCAGTTTTTTTTTATCTCTAACTTAAAAGAAAATCAAACCAACATGTACTGAAAATGTCAACGTTAGCTGTTATATTAAACAAGGCAGAATGACGTGTCTGATTTCTATTGTCTGTTTCTCTAGCAGAACAGAGACTTTCCATTTATGTAGTTCTTCGTGTCAGACAGTAGATGTTGCACACTACTGCGTCTCAAAAAAAAAAAAAAAAAAAAAACTTGCTGTGTCGGTGCCGCCACGTGATGAGATTACCAAACTTCTCATTTTTCTTCTCCGTTCCGTGCTTGGGTCAAACCTCAAGGGAAAGTGAGACGAGCCAAACCGTTCACTTCGCAGGTCTCTTAAGAATTTTCTTAAAAGGACAATAAACCAAGGTCGAATGTTTCTTGGCAATGAATGCCCTTCGTCTAGCTAACTTACGCATCAGCTTGTGTCGGACAATTACGGGACAAGCCTTTTATTTGGCCAACTAATGACTGTTAGGTGATATAACCCGTTACGATCCATTCGCGTTAGGAGTTTCAGAAGAATAAAAGTGACCCTATAAAAGAAAAACTTTCATGGCTATTGATTAAAATAAGTAAAGAAAATCAAAACGATTACATTTTATGCAATAAAATGTAATCATTTTGATTATATTTTATGCACACGCTAATTTTGGTTTTATTATTATTCAAAATAGTGACTTATCTTGAAAATTTCCGGGAATATATCATTAAGTTGATTCTAGCTCTTTTAAATACATTACCCCTCAAACACAGACTTCACTGCATATCTTATCTGCTATACTGAGAAGCCAACAATATGTTATTCGATATGCAGCATAAGTATCTCACAAACGAATGTTTTTTGAAACAACTGTAACTATAAAGATATTCACTTAAATCAGATTTACTACTACAGAAAGCAAAACTTCTTTTGATATTGTAAAAATAAATAAAATGGAACATTATTCATTACAATGCAAGTTCTATTGTGAATCTTCGTAAATATGCATTCTTTTCTCTTTTTAGAGTCTGATAAAATGCAAAAGTTTTTAGGGAGGTCATTTAATTCAATGCCTGCAAATACTTGACTAAAAACGATGTTAAACAGAGTAATCCCTTAAAATCAATTACATTAAGTGCTTGTTAGGCTTCTTGGCAAGATGAGAAGAATACAAAACACGCCTGTATTGTATGAGTTCACTAAGATATGCACAACCATAAAAGAATGAAACACTCTCTTAGTTTTCCCATGAAACTAAAATGAATAAAATTCACTTTATGGCTTCAAATTAAATGAATTGCATATTCTGATCCGTGAACTGCATTCTGAATAAAAGAGTGAAGCTATGTAAACCGTTTACATTGAGTCAAAGATCGGGAAATTTGATTGTTAGTTAGAATTTAAAAATTCCATTATTGAAAGTATGAATTAATGATATGAAGAGGTGATAAATTTGAATTAAAAAAGAATAACGTTAATTAATACAAAGGTAAAACAACTGTTGCATTCAATGACACGTTTTGAGGTATAAATTATGCTTAATTAAGGATAACATGAGCAACCTTTTAGCATATATAAGTAAACATACTTCAGAAATGCTTAAATTTAAATAATGCATTATAAACCATAGAATAAATATAATAAAGGAATACAGAAGAGAGTTTATAGTAGATGGAGTATGTCATTTACTAAAGCTGTATTCTTTATTTCTTTTTTTTTCCCCATTTATTAAGACCTTTTCACAGTTCGTATGAATCCATTTTCATATCTTCTCCAGGGATAAAATTAGAATAACAAAGTAAAACATCACTCTGTTATAGTTGTTAAGATTTAGTTTAGCTACGTTGTTTTACTGTGCATTTTGTGTGATCCGTGAGAAAGCGAAAGTTTTATTCTGAGAAAATGCCATCTGCTAAAGCAGATAAATGTACTTTAGGATAGCCATTGGTATTAGGTTTAATTGAAAGGCTCCAATAACTGCTAAATCTGACATCATAATTGCGGATCAAGATTTTATACGATCGCGATTGGAAGAGAGAAAATTTTCAAAAAATACCGGAAAGTTCTCTCTCTCTTTCTGTCTATCTATCTATCTATCTCTCGCGTCCTGTAGATGGATTTCGAACCGAAGTCATTTAAACGATCGACACTGAAATGTCTCCTTTAATTATTCAATAATCTATTTATAGCCAAAAGGATGTGAGATATGATACGTCTGATGATTTATTAGACAAAAATGACTGTTTTAAATCTCTTGAAGGTGATAGATTCTATTCCGTTCTTTCCAATACCTACTTTTATTCAGTTTCACAAGAACTCAAAATTAAAAACAAACCAAACATAACCCATCTTATTATTTTGGTACCGAATATTTCTAAAATATTCGGTGCCAATATCGTGGCCATATTAAATAAAATTTTAAAAAAATAATTAAAACAGTATTAGACAAAAAAATTATTAATTAAAATGTTGAGTATATTTTCACGCCAATCAAATTAATCTATAAAATTAAATAAAATTTCAAATTCTTTGAATTCTATTCGTTCGGTTTCAACTAATTAAAAACGATGAATTAACTTGCGAATATTAAATATTATATATATATATCTTCTCTTAGAGTAATTTTTCAATCTTTATTAAATTAGCAAGCAAATTCAACCGACAGCTGCCTGAGAAAAATGGCAGGTAGTAAGAAACACCATACTCTTGTGGTTTAAGTTTGTTTATTTTTTTATTCCTTAGAGACATTTTGCTATTTTTGAAATATTGATATTTTCTCTTTCGAATGACTGTACGTATGTAAAGAATAAAAAAAAGTGTGTATTGAATTCTTGAAAGCTTTGAGAAAGAAAGGAAGGACTATCTCTTCTACATAAAGCTTCACTCAACATTTAAGTGGATGTGTATTGGAGAGACGAGTGAGTTAAATAAAAAAAAGAACAAAATGTTGATTGTAAAGCAAGAACGTCTAAGAGAAATGCAAATCCTTTTTCCTGAATTCTGTGTTTTTCAAACAGCACTCTTCAATATTCCTTCATGCATTATACAGTTGTTTGTAGACAGCCATCTCCTAACGAACTCAGTCGGGTACGTTGGTGCCAACAATAATATTTAAAGGCAGGTGGATCGCGAAGTGACACTTGTTTTTGTAACTCGAGAACTCTTTTTTTTATTGTTAGTATGCTCTGTTGGAAGAACAAGTCTGTTTTTGTAAATTTCTAACCAAAAAAAATCGACAACAAAGAACATTATAATGCTGATGTTTCGAATTTTTCTTTGTTGTTTTCTAAGAAGTAATTTGCCTACGTAATTAAGCCTTCTGCATGAAACAAAATATTTAATTACTTTTTTTTCTTAAAGAAATTTTAAAAAAAATCATTTGACCATTTTTTTACTTCTGTTGTTGCTAACCCATTTACTACAAGAAGTAAAATTTTACAATCCAAGCTTCATCTACAACTCATTGGAATTCGTTTGCATTTGACATTTTCAACAATAAAGGAAAACTTTCATTCTCTAGGAAAGGAAAAACTTTCAACTGGGTCTACTCAACACGAAACAAGTCTAAAAATAGTTTTTGAAAGATTTTAAAAATTTGTATTCTTTTAATGTTTGCGTTCCTTCGAGATTTGCGTGGTGTTTGGTAGTTGGAAACACAACAAGCGACAAGAAACACGCAAGTTGCTAAGATCTTAAGTAATGACCCCAGCAATCTTAGAAGATTGTTTTGTAAAGTATATAATAAATGAACAAACTTTGGAGGTTGTCTCTATTACTACAAAAAGATGGTTTATATTTTGATATTTTCCTTGAAACTATTTCACTCCCTACATCATATAACATGACTACAGAAGGAAGAGAAAGAGGGTAAGATGCGTAAAATTATTTAAAGTAAATATATTTTCTCTTACTCGAATGATTTGGAATCTTCAATAAGTACCTTCCCACTCGATTTCGCGAACATAAATTAATTGTGAACTCCACCTATGGCGTTAAAGACTTCTGTCACGCGAGGTTGTAATTAGAAGCATTATTTCTTCTGTTTCCGTTCTCGTTGGTCATCTGTTATTGTTATTTGTTCTTCCAGAAGTGTTGCACATTTCAAACGAATATTAGGTAGCAGTGGGAAATTATGAATTCCTCGGTTTTAGGTTTGCTCGCTGGCATTGTATTGATTATTGAATATCTTGTAACATGGTGATTGTTCTATTGTGTCATTATTCCTGGTAAATTTTAAATAATTCACTAGACAGTTTAGAGAGGCTGCAAATTTACAAGCGATTTCCACCATCGAAACGAAGACCAAGATTTCAGTCATATTTGTTCCACAGGCATTGGATGCTTTTATATGGTAGCTTGTTTTAAATTAAAGTGACATTATTCACATTACCTTAGTTTATACACTTATTGAAAAGAATTCAATTTTTTTTAGAAATAATAATGTAAATTATATTTTATATTAAATATTAATTTTATTTTAAATAGAAGTAAATATATTTTCTAATTTTTTAGAAAATATATGGAACGCTTTTTAATTAATATTATAATAATTTTACAATAGAATTATAAGATAATACAAGTTTGAATTTTGTGAGTTGTGTAAGTAGTGCTTATGGGAAGTACTGATTGTAGATTTAGTAGCGTCTTTTTGGTTTGATAATATGGCAACATCCGATATCTTAAACAAATAAAAACAAATAATAAAAAAAAATATCAACCAATTGGAAAGAGAAGGCCGGGTAGACCTCAAAAAATGATATTAGATGGATAAGGAGACTGGAGCAGACCAATATGCTCTATATCCATAATTAGCGTTATGGTGAATATGCTTCTTCGCTGACGCTTTCGAACAGTAAACTTTCAATAATACCAGAGTTATATTTACCATTTTAATACTAGCATATGATAATACAGTACCAGAAATCGACTAATAAGGAAATAAATACAAATATTTATTAGTCCTTTGTTAGTTATTAGAGAGAGAGAGAGAGAGAGAGAGAGAGAGAAATATGTGTATATTATTTTTGAAAACTTGGAAATTGTAGTCTTTGGGGAATACTTTACTTGAAGTTCTCTAGAAAAAGAAAACCTTTCTAGAGAACTTCAAGATTTAGTAGGTTGATGATGGGTTAGTACTTGAATTGTAATTGGATCTTAGCTGCTGCTGGTATTCCTGTACTTTAGCAGAAAAAGTGGAAAGAGGAATATGAGAAATACCCGTTCTGCAGTATCTACAGAGAAGACACAATGCAGAAATAGAGCAATTTTGAGGCAATAGTTGGAAGGATTCTGTGAGAAAAGAGAAAGAAAGAGAAAGAAGTGGGAGTCGTAAATTAGGCCTAGATGCCCTCTTTTTGGACATTATTGAGAATTTTTGACGTTGTTTTATACAGCATTCCAAATGTGAAAGTAATATCCCAACGTTGGGTGAAATTGGCATTTGTATAAGGTTAGCTGGATAGATGACAAGTTACGTCGTAAATGAAAAAGAAGCGAGTTTGTTTAGGTTAAAGATACTACAGAAGTATGAGTTGTCCTGGGAAAGGCTACAGGTAAATGTCAATTCAAAAAGGCAATTATGGTTCTAACTGTTGAACCAAGTATTATAAAAAACAAAGTTGTATTTTTGCGAGGAAAAGAAGGATGACAGAATTGTGTTGCGGGAAGCATTGAAGGTGAAGGAGGTATGTCGTCGTTCCATTTCTTCAATGGAACAAACGAATGAATGAATTGAATGAATGGAGGTTTTCCGGCCGGTATTCTGATTAGTAAATAACAGCTTACTTCAGTTCATTGTTTACAGCAAATATTTCATCTAATCTTCCAACTTGGTCAGTTGAATTGGAAAAAGGGAACTAGTAGGAATTATGGACATTGAAGCCACGAAGGAAGATGATTTCAATGTTCTGTTTGTTAGATTGAATGAAATTAAGCTTAAAGTATAAAAAGCCAAAGAGGTCAGAGTGATTTTTAGAATTAGTGGAGCAGAAGAAACAGAAAATGAATTATACCTAATGGAGCAAGGAAATCTTAAGTCAGAGAATGTCATAAAGGAGAATTTTAAGATTTGGCCCCTTTTGACATGGAATATCAGACCGCAGAAAACGTACATGCTACTCTTTCGTCACTCTTGTGACGCCAGCTGTCATTTGTAACTACATTTTGGAGGAGCAACAAGAAATAAAAGAAAGGTTCAAAAATGCTTATTAAATATCATTAGTTTATGGAACTAAAATATTTAAATAAGATTAAAAAGTGAGAGTAAATCATAATAGGAGGGGCTTATAGTCTTAGCTACTTCGGCCATAATCCCAAATCGAAGCCGATGATATAAATTTATAATTTTGTGTTATAATATAAAATAATGTTTATGACATTTTAATTTTAGATATGCACTTATTCTATTCTATTATTAATGATATTATTTCATAATCAATCAACAGTAATTATAAAACTAAACTGTTTGTCTCTTTGTAAAAAGAAAAATCTTGCCATCTTCGTAAGATACTTTCCAAGTTAACATTTTAACTCGGAAAACCCTTATAAAGAAGCAACTCGAATCCAGATCTTTGTAATAAAAGGGCTTCCTCACTACAGCACTGCGACTAAGGCACTTTCAGTTGGCGAATAATGGAAACACTGCGCCTTTTTCAGTAATTTTTAGAAGTATTGTAAAATTTCCATTTTTCTTTTTACAGCGAAATTAAAATGAGAGCTACTTTCAGTATATTTGACATGATCAGTAGAAGAATTGTATTCAGTCTTTTATTAGTGCATTACAGTCATTTTTCGTTTTTATTCATATTAAATATTCATGCTCTTCCTTCCAAATAATTAACTACAATTTCATATTTCTTAATTATTCCACCTCAAGTTCCTAAATGAATAGCATGAACTTATCAGTTAAGCCTCATATCTATTCATAAGCTAAGCCTAACAAGAACAATAGCAGTTTAAGCTGCTACATCCTTAAACCTATTGGAACCAAAGACAAAACTAGAAAAAGATGCGAAAAACATTGTAAGAATGCTAATATTTTGAGCCAGCATTTAGACCCCACATGATGATGGATCATGTAACCATAACAACAACTCTAAAGTCATCTTTAGATAAAAGGATGCCTGAGAATCTCATTACACCAATTGAAGCTTTTTTTTATGCTAGATACTAACAAATAAAAAAAAAATCTTTAACAATAAATCCACCATCTTACGGAAGCTGAAGAGTTGAAGAACGTGCTCTACTGACCCACTTTATATGGTGCACAGCGAGATTTGATTAAAGCGAGCCAGTCTGGCGCCGCAGTTGTCATCTCGCAAGCAAAGCAAAAAGCCTCTAATGGATTGAGCTTTCAAACTCAACTAGTCCCTTTGTGCTTTAGAAAAATTTCTGAAAAGAAAAATTGGAAGCTCTCAGTTAAAGACAGCTAGTGTACCTAATCACCGGACGCAAATAAAGAATGTGTGGCCTTTCTTTCTCTTTCCGTTAAACAAGTAGAAAGACAGATTAACGTATTAAAGGTGGTCGTTGTAATTAACAGTGTACAAAGAGAGAGATTGAGAGAGAGAAAAAGAGAGTCTTGCGGAACCTGCGCAGCACCCCCCCCCCACACACACAGAGCATTGGGATCTAAATTAAAACTCCATTTCAATGCAAATTGCTATTGTAAATCTTATCTTTTCGCCTTTCATATCGTTACGAGGCAAATTAGATATTTATACTAGGCGGCAAAAAAAAATTCTCCAAATGTTTGGCTAATTCTACGAGTTAGGATTACAGAATGACTGTTAAAAATTATGCAGTTCGTAGCTAGCAGGCAAAGGTTCGCGTTCCTATTAACGTGTTTATCAAGGCGGAAGAGTTTGTTGACTCGCGGAAAATGGCCGAATGTTTAGCGAGGATGACATTTGCTGTTTTCTTTCTTTTCTTTTCTTTTCTTTTTTTTTTAATACTTTTCTACTATGCATGTATTAGAGATGACCTAACAGTTCTGTTAATAGAGATATCCGGAACTGATAGGAGCAGTTGTAGAAAAATTACATTAATTTACGAATAGCACATCGTTTTATGAATAATGTATGTACTCGAGATGAACAGTAAAGAAGAGAACTTTGATTGTTAGTGCCAAAAATGGATTTAGTGAAGGCGAGAATCTAATAATTTGTTAGGGAACCAATGATATATCAACATTAATCATGAACAGTTAAAGATCGAATGATAAAATCTGCATAACATGAACAGAAAATCCAGACGAAAAGTGGAGCTACTGTGCCGATAGTCCAAATAAGAATAGGTAAACCGATATCACCGATTATTCAATAACTTAATCTCTCTTTCTATACTATTAGACAAATCCCGTAACAAAATATTAAACTATTTCAATATTTCTTAAGTTCTTAAAAGAACTGGGCGATGGACTGAGTCCTTGACTCTTAATCCCGTCATCTGAATGAAGTAAATCTGTGTGGATGGAGTGTTATTGAGCTAAAGAGCTCTAGTCATGGCTGGGTAACGGCAATAGCCGAGCCTCAGTTAGAACTTCATTGGCTACAGCATTGCCATCCGTTACCCTCCAAGGGTATTGGATTGAATGAATCAATCACCGACTATGTAAGTAAAGGTGAAATCTCAAAAATACGGACGATCTCTAGGCCACTCCATAGTGGGCGAAAGACCGTCCTAATCTCAGCGTTGGTTCCACTCAGTGACGGGCTCCCCGACCACTGAGCAGAACCGCTCAAATTCCGAGGAAAATAATTCACCGACAAAGCCCCTCAGCGGGCCGTGCCGGAGAACACCTTCCCCGGAGACTTAAAGTGCTCCCTTAAGGCAAAAACCCTAAGAGAGCGAACTCAAAAACTCATCGCCCAAGGGGGTAACAGCAACAGCCGAACCTCAGTTAAACTTCATTGGTACAGCTTTGCGTTGCTATCCATCACCCCCAAGGGCATTTAATGTAATGAACCAATCGACTATGTAAGTATAAAGGTTCAATCTCAAAAATATGGATATGGACGATCTCTAGGCCACTCATTCGTGGGCGAAAGACCGTCCAAATCTCAGCGTTGGTTCTACTCAGTGAAACTCGATTACCTAGCAGAACCGCTCAAATTTTCCGAGGAAAATAATTTAATTCACCGACAAAGCCCCTCAGCGGGCCGTGCAGGAGAACACCTTCCCCGGAGACTCAAAGTGCTCCCTTAAGGCAAAAACCCCAAGAGAGCGAACTCAAAAACTCATCGCCCAAGTGGGTAAGAGCAACAGCCGAACCTCAGTTAAACTTCATTGGTACAGCTTTGCGTTGCTATCCATCACCCCCAAGGGCATTAATGAACCAATCGACTATGTAAGTAAAGGTTCGATCTCAAAAATATCGGACGATCTCTAGGCCACTCATTCGTGGGCGAAAGACCGTCCAAATCTCAGCGTTGGTTCTACTCAGTGAAACTCGATTACCGAGCAGAACCGCTCAAATTCCGAGGAAAATAATTCACCGACAAAGCCCCTCAGCGGGCCGTGCCGGAGAACACCTTCCCCGGAGACTCAAAGTGCTCCCTTAAGGCAAAAACCCTAAGAGAGCGAACTCAAAAACTCGTCGCCCAAGGGGATAAGAGCAACAGCCGAACCTCAGTTAAACTTCATTGGTACAGCTTTGCGTTGCTATCCATCACCCCCAAGGGCATTAATGAACCAATCGACTATGTAAGTAAAGGTTCAATCTCAAAAATATGGACGATCTCTAGGCCACTCATTCGTGGGCGAAAGACCGTCCAAATCTCAGCGTTGGTTCTACTCAGTGAAACTCGATTACCGAGCAGAACCGCTCAAATTCCGAGGAAAATAATTCACCGACAAAGCCCCTCAGCGGGCCGTGCCGGAGAACACCTTCCCCGGAGACTCAAAGTGCTCCCTTAAGGTAAAAACCTTAAGAGAGCGGACTCAAAAACTCCTCGCCCAAAGGGGTAGCAGCAACAGCCGAACCTCAGTTGTACTTCATTGGTACAGCTTTGCGTTGCTATCCATCACCCCCAAGGGCATTAATGAACCAATCGACCGCATCTCACGGTCGATTGGTTCCTTCTACCCCGATTTCAATATTTAATCGTTTCATTTCACTTTATTATAATTTTATTCAAACTTTATTTTGGTGTTAAATGATTTTCATTTTGATTAAGATTTATTTTATTTAACCATTTTTATAATTATTATTTAAATTTAACTTTATTTACTTTTAACTTTATTTTCATTTTTACCTGAAATAAATTTTAATTAATTTTCCTTTTAATTAACTTGTTTACTTTCATTTTGTATAAACGATATTGTCAAGTTCATATGATATTTTTATTTATTTCTTTATTTTTATTAACCTTCATTTTTTATCGTTTAATTAATTTATTTCCTAAGGTAATTATAATTTGATTTCAAAGATTTTAAACTAAAAAAAATTAATAATTTAAATAAAATTTAGATTTTTGTTTTTAAATTATATTCAACAAGAATTTATTTTTAAGAAATGAATTTTAAGTAGTGCAAATGAAGGCAATACATATATACTCAAGGTTATACTCTCATAAACTCTAATGCAAATTTTCGAAACTTCCTCTAATTTTATCTTGGAATTTGGCTATGAAATATAGCTGGATCCATAATATCCGCGATTTTAATACTCTTACCTGTACGACATTGAATCATTTCGGCTCTATATTTTAGGAATATAATATTAAGAGCTAAATAAATGGCAAGGTTCTATTTTCATTTTCAAGTATTGGCTGCATTAAATGCATGGCAATATACAAGCAGCCAAATTGTGAAGATACTTCGCGTGTAAACGTCTGTTCTCTTCCGCATAGGTAAAGAAGTAAAATAAGAATATATTTTCTTGAGAAGCATAATTAACAACAACAACAAAAACGAACTACTTTAAATTTTGTCTCTCACTTAGTATCTCCCAATATCTATCTATCTTTATCTCTCTCTCTCACTTAGTATCTCCCAATATCTATCTATCTTTATCTCTCTCTCTCTCTTTCTCTCTCTCTCTCTCTCTAACAATTAAATGTAACTCGAGATGTCAAGCCCCGAAGCTCATTAAAATTAGACATTAGATCACGCAGTGAACTAAGACTGCCTTCGGCGTGTTGGGGCACGTTCGAACATCTATGCAATGCACTTCCATTTATCAACCAGTATATTGAGGGCACTGTGGAAACAGGATTCCTATAGGGAATAAATTTTATCTTTTCTTAGAAGTTACTCATTATCCAAGAAGTGTCTTGGATTCGTACGTTACTGTAGAATATGCAATATATTTATGAACCCACTCTGAAGAAGGAGAAGATCTCTATATACCGTTTCTTTTGAACGAAACTGTCTAGCTAGGTACCTCGTGCGAGCACCTAATAATCTGGTTTTACCATGAAATGGCATCTCGTTCTGCTACTTCGTTCTCTTATTCTCTGTTTTGGATTTCCCAATAAAAACACAAATAAAGAAACACGAAAATACTTCCACTAGGGATTTATAATTTGCACCTGAACGATGTTTGCTACCACAGCACACCAAGCATTTACAGGTAACAATGGAAAACATAGTTTCAGAGTGATTATCACAGAGAATTCTCCTTCCCCCCCCCCCCCCGTACACACACACGCTTTTGTTCCAAATATTTATAGCACACAGAGTCGAAAGAGCGAGTTGTTCAGCTGCCTGATAAGGGTACCGTTCTTTCCTACTGCCGCCGGGTTTGTAATCTGCTGAACGTGACCTCGAGATGGCTCACCAGCGACTGCACGTGCTACAGCGATCTCTCAGGACAACATCAAGATATTGGCTTTCTCTTTATCTTCCTCCCCTTCTTCCAGTTTTGGCCCTGCAAGGCCTCACTCCTCTATCGATCCCCCACTCGACATAGCTGAGAGACTGCTTTATGTACTGACGATGTAGATTTTTCTCGCCTGCTTTGTCTTCTATTTGCATTCTCTAATAGTGGTCCGTGCTGGATTTGCACCCTTTCTCGAGTCATTGAGCCCCCCAGTCCGTCGTTCTTCGCTAAAAGAATAGTCCACAGCGCTTCCTCATCTCCCTCTACCCTTTCTTCTCTTTCTCTCTCTCGTTCTGTTTAGTTGATCCAACTGCATTCGTGAAGCTGGATATTACACAATCTACAGAAAGATACCACTTTCTAAACATTTACACTAACTGTAGAAAATATTAGGATCTTTCTGAATTAATTGATTTGAATGAACAAGGATTTGACTAGGAAATTTCGTAAATATTCGATTGGTAATATTGGTTAGTTACTATTTTATCATCTGTGTATTTATCAGTAACAGCCAATTGCCTTGTAATAGCATAAAATTACCGCATTGGCTGCTGTTGATATTCCATGTCAACCACATTTCAAAATAATACTGATGTTGGTATTATTGTTACTTGATTTAGAAGTGCTTCACTTCGATTCAAGTTAACATTATGTCAATATTATCATGAACTATCAACAGTCCGTGTTGCAGTGAGGGCAAATTAACTCAATTGCATCATCTTGCACAAACTACATGGGGGGGGGGTATCACTGAATGACGGTAAGGGCTAACATTGACAAGATGCACGTTGGCTTAAAAAAACACTTTTTAATGACATTTGCACTAATCAAGTTTAATAAATTACCGTATATTCATTTTTAACTATTCTTTCAGCTTAACTTTGATCTGTTCATTCTGTGTCACCGAATGAATTCTCATTAGCTATTCTTTCTATTTTATTTTCATTTTATTTTCGATACAATCGTAAAAATCAAAAATCGTTTATAACGAGTTAATATTCTATATATTCTGAATATATAGAATATTAAGTGCGAATATTAATAGAATATTAGAATATTAGAATAATAGAATATTAACTGTGAACCATCTAAAATCTGACTGGAATTAGTTTAATGAAATGTTAGAAAGTATACGTCTAATCTTCTTCTTTTGAGAAAATGACGTGAAAATTAAAAAAAGAATTTTATCGCTAAAAATAAGTCTTCTTAAAAGCTAAATTGAAAATGACTTGTGCCGCACGGGCGTAAACATTCATCGTTCAAATCTATCAAAACTAAAGTCACATTATATTCCATTTAATTTTTGATCATTTCAAGATAAATATATTCTGCAGGAGAGAGTTCTTTGCTTATTTAATTCTCAGCCTATCCTACCCACTAAGCGCCATACGTTCTGAGGTCCATATGGTGCACAGTTTAATCTCCTTCGCTTCTCACAAAATTTTAATTCGGCTGTCTATGCAGAAGCATGGCTCAAGGATACCTATCTCTTTGGTATACCGTTCTTATACTAGAACTTTCTTATAAGAACGTTCTTATAAGACTTTTCACCCTATATCACAGCTACTAAGGTTATTTTTCTCTGAAATTCAAAACAAGCAAAAGAAATTGTATTTAAAACTAGGCATCGAGATAACCAAACATAACCTTAAACTTCGCGTTCATCTGACCAATTAGCCTTTCTTCAAGGGATGTTTCTGTACTCAAGAACATGACGTTATAGACTAAACTAGAACTCAAGATGTATCTGCAGAGTTCCTTTGTTTACTGGATTTTTTGGATCTTATATGCAAATTTTAAAGTACAAATATTAGATAAATTGCCGTTATCTTTTTCAATGCTTCAGTTTTATTTTATAGATTATCTTTATTATTCCTGCTTATGCGATATTCTTGTTTAGCCTTTTTGTATTTATTAAATTGAAATCTGAATTTATTGCCTGCTATTGACGTCACAACAAAATTATATAATCAAAAGAATTTGAAAAACTCAGTATGATTTACATGAACGAGTAAGTCCTGATAAATTTGTAATTCAGAGAGAGAGAGAGAGAGAGAGAGAGAGAAGTGGTGATGAAAGAATTAAAAAAAAGTATATTTTAATGTTTAACGTTAGCGAAAAGTGTTGTGGATCGTTATCACGCATTTTTTAAACATCTCATTCTTTAGCCTGAGGTTACAAATATTTCTTTGTGCTGAGAGAAGGGGTGGACAAAGTGCAGATGAATTTGATTAGAAAGCTGCAGCGACGCTTGAGTGGCACTAAAAACAAGAAGCCGGTGGAACGACAAGAAGTAAAAACTATAAACCACGAAGTGACACATGAAATCGAATTTGCTGACAAGATAATTAAATAAGGAATTCCTGTGATTTTTTGCACCATCTTTCCGCGCATTTTTTATGTGCGTCACGTAACTTAAATGTGATTGGCTACATCCGCGTTGCTCTCATTTAACACACAGTTGTCCCTGCTTAACGCTTTTATTAGAATAATATTAAATTTTTGTCTTTTTCGTAATATTTTCGTAATACAATAACTTCGTTTATCACCGCGGAGTTTAACCTACGCGACCTTCCTGTTCCAACTAATCATTACTCAATGCACTGATTTCATTTCGGGTGTTTAATCCCTCAGCGAAATTCCGAGTTCAGATCCGGCTGCATGCTACACCGGCTCGGCGCTCATTAACAAAGCCAACATCGCATTAGTTCCCACTCGTGCTGTAGGTGTGTAGCAGTAATTATACTTTTGCATGATGTCATCGCTTGACACAGAGGACGATGTCAAACAGGCCTCGTTTCGACGATCAATCACGCTTTCTATTAGTGGTTGGACAGCAACTATCAAGACTAGTTATTCCTCTCTGATATGAAACCAGCATCGCTTTGTCCAAAGGGAGCATGCGTTAAAATTATCACTTTTTTATATCGCTAAAACATCATTGAACTTCCCTCCATGGAAGATTACTTCAAGACAGTTTTCATTCTTCTTTGGCAGATTAGTTCGTTTTTATATAATTCTAGTGGTTTGCAAATGATAGCGCTAGCTTGGTTGAAATTTCTTGCTTAAGATGAATGCTCTTTCTAGGATAGTTCTTCAGTATGTGTGTTCCAAGGTTTGCTTGTTTATCACTGAATAATTTCAAATGTTTTCATCCGATTTAAAGAAAACATTTTTAGGTTTAATATAACCATGTTTACAGACTTCTTCTCATAATCAGAATGCCTGTCACCCATTCTTTGAATGCGTCTCAGTATTTCTTCTTCCATCCTCTTTCTCCTCCTCATCTTTTGTATATTTCGATTCAAATCTTTATTATTTTTATGTAGAATCTGGAATTCTTTAGGTGTATTTCTTCTATCATATTCTTATGGCTGTCTTCGTTCATTATTTTATCTCGTCTAGTTTTGTCAACTCCTTTCGGTAAAGTGATCATATGAGATCTCTATATAATTTCTGGAAGATTGTTTTCACTAATTCTCATCAATACCCCCCCCACACACACACACTGAATTGGCAACCATAATTCCTCCACTTTCTTTTGGACTTGTTAAAATGAGAGCAACAACTGGCCAGCATCCCCTTTTTAGTACAACTGCAAATATTCACTGGATCTAGCGGTCTTCTTTTTTTTTCCCCATCTCTCTGTCTCTCTCTCTCTCTCTCTCACTCACACACACACATATTCTTTTAAGGGAGTATTCCCTTACAACTGTAACTTCCAAATTTTCAAGAAAAATGTTCATTTTCCCCCCCGAATCTTCCATGTAAGACACAATTACCTGTGTCTTACATGGTAATAATGTGCTATAGTTCATCAACCTCCCTCTCGTGTATGAGATCGATATAAAAGAAACAAATTATCTAATAATTGATTCTTACGTTCGATTTTTGTTTCAGTTAAGAAATTTTTTTTCCATATGAGATCAATTAGGCAGCCTGACATCTTTGTTGATTTTTAATACTTCTCGTCTTATTTGCTTTTCTATATAAAGTCACACCGAAATGATGCCACTCCAAAGGTGCTAAGAAAAGATTAAGGGAAATATAATGTCAATAAAACGAACACGAATCACATGTTCGTTTTATTGAAGGAAAGGATTATTGCTTTCATGTTTAACTATAATAGATTGGTGCAAAGCTGGGTGAAAAGTGCAGCAAGCTCTTTGTGTTATTCATAAGAAGCTAACACTCTCGTACGCGTCCTCATCGGATTTCTTAAAAACCAATTTCATGACACATGAAATCGGAAAAAATGCGGTACGATTGAAAAATTAGCAACTTAGTTGCAGGTGACTTTTACCTTCCACCGAAACAAACAAAATGGTTCAAGCTGCATGTGCTACTGACATACTCAATACATTCCCTATTACTTTAATCATTAGCACATCATCTTAAGTCAGATTTCTCAATGAAAAACTGATTTGACTGCATCATTGTTTGAGCATCCCAATCAATTTCTGATTGGCGTCATTAAAGGATGGAAAAGTGATAGTGAAAAAGAAGTCCAAGAAATTCATTCAAACCCCAAATGAAAAAGAGATGAATGCTGAAACGATTGTGGATTTCTCAAACAAGAGTTCAAGGTGTCCATGCTTGTAGACGTTTATGTCAGAACACTGCGTACTAAACCTCGTATCCTCGGTTTCTATGAAGAGGCTGCTTGCAAGCAAACTCTCCTCAAATGAGGCTCAGATTTAAACTGTGTGGTGCGATGTTAGCTTTCATTGGATAAAAGAACTGTTCAAAAGCTGTAATATGCTAAGAAAACTTTGTGCTCATTGTACAATCCCTTTAATCAAGATTCTTTATTAAATACATTCCTGGTAGCTCATAAATGTTAGTATATTTTTCACAGGTATTACCCAGTTTACTTGATTATACCCTCATCTAGCGGCCGATCGCAATTGATGAATAAGTTTATTTCGCTGAATCTCACTTTATCAGTGAAAAAGAAATGGAATGGCTGGAATTTTGTTATGACCGTTGATATTTCAATCTTGGACTGAAATGTTTGAGGAAGGTTTCTAATAGTTCACTTGATCAATCAATCGAATGATTATAAAGTGATTTCTTCTTTTTTTCTTAATTTATGACTTTTATAAATATTTCTCTGATTGTTTTAGATAGTAATTTATATCAATTAATCCGCACATAAGTGAAACTACATTTCGTTTCATTTTCGTTAAAATAATTATTTCCGATATGATAATATTCTAATCTGAATTTCAAAAATGTTAATGAATATGACCGTAATTCATCACGAATTGAAAATGTTTTTTTTTTTTCTTAGAAAATAACTTGGTAACGTTCGGTGGCCTACTTTGTATCGAAACAAACTTTGATTAAATGGTTGAGTCAACTTAATCCTTTTGCATTTTCCCGAGAAAGAAAACCATGTTTCTTTTTTTTTAACAGAAATACATCTTTCTTTTGTGAAAGAAACGCGGAAATTTTTCTTACAGTTTTGATAAAGAAAAAAAATGTAAAAGTTTTGTTTTAATTTTTTTTTATAAAGTTCAGTACTCATCTTGTAAACCGAAACATTTTAAAGAAGGTCACCGATAAGAAATAGGTTTAAGTCAGTAATAACAAAGAAAGAGAGAGAGAGAGAGAGAGAGAAAGAAGAAGAGAGAATGCTCAAATTGGTAATTCTTCCGAAATTATACTTTGAATTAAACTAAATACAAGATAAGAAACACATAATGAAAACACCGATCAAGAGACATTTCAAGAGTCTGATAAAGATAGCGATCACAATAAAAATTGAGTACGATAAATAATAATCATAAGAAAAATCAAGAGTATGATAAAGATAATGATCAAGAGAAAAATTAAGAGTAAGATCAAGATATTGATCGAGAAAAAAATCAAGATATTGATCAAGAGAAAAATGAATATGATAAAAATAATGACCAAGAGAAAAATCGAGAGTACGACAAAAATAATGATCAAGATATCGATCAAGAGAAAAATCAAGATAATGATCAAGAGAAAAAAGAGTATCAAGATAAAAACAAAATTACGGTCAAGACAACGATTTAATAACGATCAAATATCTTACTTTTACTATGTTGATCACAAGTCCATCCGATTTGTGGATTGCGGTGTCTTCTGGCATAATACCGATATTATAGATGATTTTCGGAACAACCAATCAACCTTAAAGTTATCAATTAACTGTTAGAAATTAAATTTTAAAAAAAGTACGTTTAACTGTATGAAAAAAAAAAAGAAAAGATTTTTCTCTTAAAAACGCTGGCAACTACTACGCATGCGTTAATTTTTTTTTTTGTGTGTGTGTGTGTGGGTGTGTGTTGGTATTAGCTGAATGGTCTTTTCGTGCTGTTCTGTGAATTACTCTTGCAACAAATCGAAAGCCGTTAAGGGAAGGTATAAAACTTTTACCGCCCCCTTCCTCTTTGTTATCCGTCCCTTGTCAACCCCCCGCTTGGCTTGTTCGTTGTCAGGCTTTTCTGATGTCTTCCGTTTCGTGTTTCGTGAAGTGTGTCGTAACATCGTAGCTAGACACACGCTCACACACACACTTGGGATTCCCGAAGTATTTGGGAGTCGACAAGAGAAACTCTCTCACGGAATCAATTAACTGTGACATCGGTGGTGCCCCGTAGCTCGCGAGTTTCCGAAATTCATTTACGTGATTAATTAAAGCAAGCGGCTTAGTGCATGGAAGTCAATAAGTGTGTTTACGTACTGCGGGGCCTAGAGTGGACTCTTTTCGCCCACTTTCGAAATTGTTGAGGCGAGTTTGACTTTAATGCTTGTCCGCTCGAGGCTATCCGGTGACTTAACAGAACGGAAGTGACCTTTGTTTGAAGAGGAAATGCTATTGCGAGATGAGAAATATCGGCAATTGTAGTATTACTGAAAAATGTGTTTAACGTGCACCTCAAATGTTTGCCAACATACACTGCATGCAAAGGCATCCGATGGTCCCATGTTTCGTGTTCCTGTGTTTCAATTGAAGCCCATTATTTTTTAATTGAAAGACAATAAAGTAAGAATCTATACAAGCTAGTCCAGTGGAGTTAGAAACATCTACGGGATTCGAACCCTCATCCTTCATAGTTAACAAGCAAAAGCTTTTATTTGGCCAATTTTGTTTGCTACAACGGAAGTGACGTCATGCAGACTACTTTTGAACAGTTCACAAACGTAATTTCACTTGTAATCTATATTTCTATAATCTATAACTGAACGTATGAAATAGCGTAAATTTTTTTCTAAAATTCTAACAGACTTTTGTATAATTTTCAACATGTCATAATATTAAATTATATTTTGACAAAATGATCTCAGAAAAGTCCTCTTAGTACAGTTATCTTATGAATGATTAGGAGATGTGTGATTTTGATACCAATCGTATTTCAGTGCTTTTATTGAATAAAAGAATCTCATATTCGGTCTCTTCATGGTTGCTTTGAAAATTCTTCCACTATACTTATTAATTAACCTTATTTAATCACTATGAGATATTTCACGTAGCCCAAAATATCAGTAAAATCTTTCAGCACAAGTCACACCAACTTTCGTATGTGTCAAACCAGTCGGCAATCATGTATCTTTGTCAACTTGCCAAGCATTGATCCAACGATGACTTCGGTCAGGCCAAGCTGTTCGAAGACATTCATCGTGTCTGTATAAGTGTCATGCATGATCTAACTACGGTCTTCGATAAACGTGACTGGACCTTTGAGCAACCAGTGGGATGCGGTCTTTAGGGATGAGCAGATCTTTGAGAGAAAGGAGCTACCTTCATGAGGCTTATAGCCATAGATTATTAATTGTATTCCGATATATACATAGTTTTATGAACAATTGAAGCTAGCTTTACTTTGCAATGTATAATGGGCTGTAGATTCTTCTTGACAAAAATTTTTTTTATTATTACTACTTTGTTCTCGCACAGGAAGCATTCTCCAATGAGTATTCTGGTCTCTACTAAGAACAACTCAATTCAAGAAAAAATCCTAAAGAATTTAAGAAATTTTTTTTCTCTCACACTTTCATTTGGAAACCAAAAACAACATGGAAAAACAAAGATTGAGGATAAAACATATTCTAAATTACCAACATCTCTTTTCCTTGAAGCGAGATTGTTCCTCTATTTAAGACTGACATAAAAAAAGCTTTCATATCATCGCGTCTTTCTGATTAAAAATTCTCTCTGCAGGCTTAAAACTTCTGTCTTTCTTGTTCTAGTTCGGATGATGGTTTTCGGGCACACCGATATTTCCAAGCAGCTGGAATTAGTAACAAGGTCACACCTCCGATGCTGTGCAATCTATCAAGGACGATAAAGTGCTTCTGCGGTGGAGTGCCTTCATGTCGCTATCTGCGACGTCCCTTTGACACCTGCCGTCCGCCTTGTCGGAGACGGGGTCTCACGAATGTCGGAGGCTAATACAGATAACTAAGTGGGTATTGATCGGCAGAATGCCACCATAATTTGTAACGCGAGTCGACGGAGAAGCTGAAACCTTTACACTGATTTAAGGGGCCGAGCCATTTACTACTGTCAAAACAAGTGGTTTGAAGGTCATTTGTTCAAGTGTGTGGAGTCTGAACGCGTCGGAAAACCATCGAATTAATAATGGACCTCATCACTCAACGCAAAGATGAATAGTGCTAGGTAGAATATATTGCATTCAACTTTGTAATTATTAAGCACTGGCTGTCGTTTTAAAAGATTTATGACAAAAATAGCACATTATATATCTCTGTGGATTAACTTTTATGTACCTAATATAAGAAAAGACACATACGCATATAACCAAACTTAAAAAAAAAAAAAACTGACATCCAAACATATATAGAAAAACTTATTTATTTAAAATATACCATGAAGTGTACTTTTGTTGTAAATATATACACTGCTAATTATAACCTAATGAAACGCCTATTTTGTCATTTTGTTCCTTTGTCTATAACGCTGACGTCATCGCCGACAACTATTTTCACCGCTGTTAGTTGGGCGTAAGAGTGAACCCCATGGTCTACACAGACAGAATGGCGTCATTGTTTCTTCTCATCGTGGATTAGGCATTTATCTGTTTTGATTTCACTGGTCTTTCCATAGTGTTACTGATCTTCCTCCATCTCTTTCACTTTGGTCTCTGTTTATTCACTTCTTTTGGTAGCCGATATCTTCCTGTCATAAAAAAACGCCCTTTCCATTTCTCTCCATACTCCTTGATATTTTCATTTAAACTATAAATACGTAGCTTTATTCTGATGGCTTCATTTTAATATGGTATAACGTTGTGCACCCATTAATTATTTCTACTGCCTATATTATACTTTGATTTTTTTTAACCGTCATATTTCTGAATCATATAACATAGTGAGAGTGGCTATATTACTTTATAAAATTTTAGCTGAGTTTCTCGTCTTTTTTTTAATTTTTTATTCAGCGTCCTTTTAATTGTTCCACAGATTTTCTGAAATGTCTTTATTTTTCATCTATATCTTTATCTTTTAGATATGTTCTTAGCAGCCTAAATAATTCAACTGTGCCATCTGTTCTATTTTTTTTCTATAAATATTTTTAATCTAACATGATCTCGCCCTTCAAATGCCACGAGTTTTGTTTTCTTTTGGGAGAGTTTTAAATTGTATTGTTGGCTATTTTGTTTAATTCGTCAACTGATTTTTGAAGGTCATCTTCATTATCTGATCATCTACATACAACATTATATTGTAACAGTTCTAGTTAACCGGACACCATGTTTTACTGTTGTTTTCCATATTACTGAATACAGTTGGAGACAAACTACATCTTTGTCTTACACCTCACTTAATTTTAGTCTCTTCGTTAATGGTAGATGTTACTTTAACATCTATCATTAACTATATTTTTGTATTTTCATATAAACTTTGTATAGCTTATACCAAATGTGATGGATATCGTTGTGTTTCCATTATACTCCATCATTTTTCTCTGTGCATTTTATTAAAAACTTTCTCATAATCTATAAAGGCTAAATGCCTATCAAAAATTAAATTTTCGTCTTTTTTTCGATGCTTTGTTTCAAAACATAAATATGATCTTTCTCTCGCCAAATATTGAAACTGTATTGAGCAGTGTTTTGGGTGGTATATATTCCATGTTACTACGAATTTAAATAAAATGCCACAGATAATTTATTACTTATTGAAAATTAATGTGAATTAAAAACAAATAGAGGAAGAACAGATTAAAAAAATGGATATCAAAACTAACTTTATTTCATTTAAAAAAATCCAATTAGCCTTTATTTTTCTTGTTCTATAAAACATAAATAATAATAATATAAATAAAGTAATAAATAAAACCTTGTGTTTTCCAAAACGCAAATCTAAATCAAATTCATCCTTCTATGCCTGCTCCTTAAAAAGATTAGGTAACTATGGCAACATGTTCTTTTCGCCTCAAATACACATGTTCGTAAACAGAATGTCCTGTAGTGATGGCATCATGAATTTTTACACACTTATGACTTATAGCGCCTCCTCGTGTTACGTTAGTATAAATGCATCAAGGGAGGTAACAGAAAATTGGATTAATCAAATGAAATGCCTGTGTTCTATCAAAGAAGTTGTTAGTGTCTGTGCTCCGCTGTACTTTAACATTGGATATAAAATAAAGGCGTACGAATCGGTCTTGAAAATGTACGAACCACTTCGTGGAAAAATCCGTCACTGTAATGCACCAGAATTCTGAACTATCTTTCTTGTAGAAGGAAACAGGAAACATCGTTATATTTTATAATATACTGTATTTCTTTTATTTATCCCTGCATGTGTGTGTGTGTGTGTGTGTGTGTGTGTGTGTGTGTGTGTGTGTGTGTGTGTGTGTGTGTGTGTGTGTGTGTGTGTGTGCGTGTGATATCATTTGATATCACTATATTTCTTGTAGTTTATTCATGGATAAGAAGCTGTTTATTTGAATCTTTTAAAGATCTCGAAATAATATGACACAAAACTTATTTATCTGATATACACAAACATTAACTATGTTATGCTAGAACCAACTGGGTGATTCTAGATTAAGTGAACAATGAAATTACGTTTTTTATTCGCAACCAAGGTTGTTTTCAGTAATGCAAGTGCTTGTTGTCTTGACACTAGCTAGTTATGGTTCCGTACACAAAATGGTCTTGTCAGTAATAAAAGAACACTAGAATTAGCTTCGTGAGCCATGAATCTACAGCTCAATCAGCACTTAAGCCAGTTCTACCAGTGTATGGAATCTCATATGGAATATCTCAGATAGTTTGATCATCTTCACAATTCTCTTTTATTACGAAGGCTTGTTTTTTCCTCTATAGACATAAAAATATGCAAGTTTTCTATAAATAATTATCAGAATTATTTTTATAAATAAATATCAAAATTATCCTCTTGACGACGAGTACAAATCGTCACATGTGATTACACAAGTAGCTTTAATACTGGAAAATAATTTAATAAATAACGCAGTGTTAGTAATAAGGTGTGACAACAAATACTGGAGGATATTGTAAACAAAGATGCAGGCAGCATCGGAATTAGCAAACAATGGAATACAATGTTGAACTTAAATTCGTGATAAACATGATTTAAGTTCAACTGTAAATAAAGGATCGTCAGATTGTTTACTGGTATAAACTATCTGACGATCCTTTATTTACAGTTTATTGATGTTTATAACTAAACATCAATAAACACTTCATTTCTAAAATGATTTAGCATCGGCATAAACTGAATAAGTTAATTAAGAATATTCAAAGGTATATTTGAATACTTAAAGGGAAAAAAGTGATTATTCACATTGGTATCGATAACAATAATGACAGTAGTGATGGTTTCATCCCATTCTCTCTCTCTCTCTCTCTCTCTCTCTCTATAATACAAAAATGTAAGCTGCATTGCCAAAACACGCCATCTGTTAACCAAGTTGAGAATTATCATCTAGTTATATTTATTTTTACTTTTACAGTTCTTCGTATGATGGAAAAACTCTAATTTTTTTTTTTGTCAAAACCGCTCCTAATGACCAAGCAACTGACCATTATCTGGCTATATTTACTTCTAATTATACAAGAATTAAAAAATAGACACTGCTAGATAAACAAACAAAAAACTATGTGGCAGCTACTGAACTGTCATGTTTCCAGCCCCATTTGCTTATTTTTAATGTAAATCCCTCCAGAGAAAGGCTGTTAGTATATTAAGTAATTTATTATTAATACCGTGGATGGATTAAGAGTTTCATTATCAGGGGATTTTGATCCGGAGATCAAACAATATTTTGATGCATTTCGTATATTTTCTATTGATATATTCTTCTAATTATATGAATACAAAAACGTAAATCGTCCTGGACAAAAATGCCATACTTCAGCCACTCAAGTGTCCTTGTTTTTACTCAAAGTGGTGAGGACTGGCAGATACATAAACAAGGAAACATTTTCAAAATGCTATATAAACTACAACTGGGTTGTTAGCAAGTATCAACATGCAAGCTCAGTTTCCTACTAAAAATGGAAATTGCAAAATAATTGTTATTTACAAAACTAATTTGAAACGTATTGTTTGTTTCCATTGCGTAACATAAGTCAACCAGGACATTGAACTCTTTACCAATATTTACTGTAAGTAAATATCGGTAAGCGATGAAAGAACTACTATGATGTAAGTGTCAGAACAATTGTTGGTGTTAATGACAGATTTTAAAGGATGTTTCCTAACCATGAGGAACAAGCGATATTTTTAGATAATAAAATCCATCGTCCACCGCCAAACTGTGTTGACCTGTTAGTGTTTATGATCATTTGTTACCAATGAACCTGTTTTATAATATGACAAAAAAATTAAAATACGAGAAAAAAAAACTAATTACATTAAGTGGTTAGATCTTTTTACCACTTAGATTTTTAAACATCAGTTTAACCTTATTCGACGTATTATTCACTAAATATTCACTTCATGTCTATTAAATTTTATCCGTTCTCAATAGAACAGCAACAGCTTACTAGTTGAGCATTTACCGAAATAACATTCGTCACTGGAAGTGTCCAATAAGCAAAAAAAAGTTGCTCTACAACAGCAGTTATCACTGAAAGAGATACAGATGTATTTATTCCCGTCACATAACAGTGTCTCTCCTGAATGAAGAATTTCCGCCAAAGTGGCGCCTACGAAGAATCGATTTCAATAGAAGAAGAGTCTTTGGGATGTCTTCTAGGACATTAGTCCTGTCCAGTAGCTGAGTGATGCGTGTCCTTGTGTAGCATGATGCCACATGAATTGCTGCCAAAATTATCGGAACTCTTTCCCCCGAGAATTGTGCCTATTGGTGTGTCGATTCTATCCATCAAAAGAAATGGGGTCATCTGGTAAATAGACCGTCTGCTAGCCATATTAATTTAGTATTTTGGCCAATACAAAGGATCGCTGACAAAGTAGCATTTCATAATTGATTACATACCATACATTTGTTGCAAGTTACGTAACTGTTTGTGGGATCCACTGGGTTACATTTTGTGTGCATTTTTGTAAATCGCTGACCTATTAATTCATGTACTTATTATTATTATTATTATTACTAAAAAGATTATTCCCACTCCACGACTATTTGCAAGACTCTAGTACATTGAGTAGGTTAAAGGATTTTTTCAATTTTTTTTTATTTAAACTTTTTTAATTTATTACATATTCCGGAAACCCTGCTCTAGATTACGAAACATGAAACCTTTTTTATCAACCCACTTCAGTCCCCCCAATAAGTGGGACAATGATCTCACATGTACGATGAAATTGATTTTCCTAACAACAATCACAAACATCGATATTTACGTCGGGATTCGAACCCGTAGAATGTTCGTTGGCGAGTGGATACATTGTTGACTCGGCCAACATAGCACATATGCTGTTTTTTTTTTTTCCCCCTTCTGAGTTTATTTTAAGACTGGAATTTCAATGAAACTCGTTAAAGTAGGAACTATGCTATACATACAGTATATACAGTATTAATGTCAAACGTATTGAAAAATAATGAACATAAAACAGATGCAATAAAGAAAGAGATCACTTTATAAAATAAATAGCGAAAACGAATAAAAGTAACAAGAAACACATTTTAATTCAAAAATTAAATTAAATTAAAAGAATCACAAATGATATATATATATATATATATATATATATATATATATATATATATATATATATATATATATATATATATATATATATATATGTTGTTAACTTAATTGTAATAACATGATATATAATAATTAGAGGTGTATTAAATATAAAGTTATTTGAAATTTAAATTTTAAATTCTATGTATAATATAAGTTGCACTTATTTCTTTTGAAAGATATAAAATATATTTAAAATTATAATTATTGATAAATTACATCAATATTGCATTGATAAGTATATTAAAGCAGCATGTATGAAGTCACCATTCAAAAACTAGCTATGAAACCTTTATCATAAGAGGAAGAAACTTTTATTTATTATAATATATACACAGGGTGATCAAAATTAAAATATTTCTGTTCAAGGCCTTATGGAGCACCGCCCAGTGATCCAAACGTGTGTAACTTTCTACGGATGCAGACTGCAATGCAGAAGCAACACCTGAAAAAAAAAAGTTAAAAATTCACCACCAGGAGCGCTGTATGATATACCGAATATAGATGTAGTAATTTTTTATGTGTATAAGAAGGAGAAAAGTGACACAAGAATAAACAATACTTTTTTATTCATTTCTATTATGCATTCACGGGCTGTACTGTTCAATGTGCTGCCCTTCCTGGTATGCCACAAACTGAATCCTTTGCACACTGTGCGTTCAATAGTAGAACGCAGCATGTGCGTAACATCAGGACTAATGCTGCTTTTCAGCGCTGGCAAGTTATCAGGATGATCCTGATAAACCTGTCGTTGAGAAATCCCCAGAGCCAGACGTCACAGGAAGTCAGATCAAGTGAACGAGTCGATCGTGCAGTAGGAAACTCGTGGCTGATCACTATGGCTTCCGTGAAATGTTCTCGAAGAACCTCTTGCACGGATCGACCCATGTGTGGAGGGGGCCCATATCCTGCATGAAAATGCCTGAATCCATGCACAGGTGCTGCTGTAGCTGTGGCACAATATCGCGATCCCACTCGGCAGTAACTGAGCAGGTCACAGGACCCGGCTGGAGAATGTCCTCAAAGAAAAAGAATGATCCAATGATAAATAAAACTGTAAACCTGCACTAGACAGTAACTTTAGGTAAATGCAAAGGAATTTGTATGATTGCATGCGGGTTTTGCTTAGTCCAAACCCGGCAATTGTGGATATTCACAGCTCCTTTCAGGTCCACTCAAGCATGGAATGTTAAAGCGAAAGTCAGTCGACTTTCAAAGTCCTGCGGGCGAAACTCCTGTGTCATCTTGAATGGCTAGTAATGCAGAATCTTCTGTAGAATTTTCCAGACAGTTGTGCAAGGCGCATCCATGTGTTGGGTCTTGTTACAGCACGTGCACTGCAGAAACAACGCTGTTATTCATCGCCTGCTCCATAACTGCAGTAGCAACTTCATTCACTTGAGCTGATTGGTTTGCGACCTCTGCCTGGTCTAACTTCCAACGATCTCGTTTCTTCAAAACGACTAATCATTCTTCGCAGAACACATGGAGATAGTGGACCTCGTTGACATTTGTTCAGGGGACGAAATTCGTGGAGTGCAGCAACAGCTTTGCAGTTGTTTAGATAGTAGAGCTTCATCAGCAAAGCATGTTGGGGCATGGTTAGTGCCATCATGGACGATATTAACAACCAGAATAAAGAAACAAATCCTGTGTTCATCTTTTTAAACCACTCCTGGCACCTGTCGAATTGCGTGATATGCAAATTCCATGCATTTGGTGTTTACAACGCCCTTAGTGGTGAAGTTTTGAACCTTGGATCACTGGATGCACTTCCAAGACCTTAAAGAGGTTTTCGAGTTTCTCTTCCTTTTTGATAGAGAAGAAGCTCCGTATGTGGTTCTTCTCCAACTCAGTAAATGTTAGATGTTGGTTATCTCTTGTTACATTAGAAGCTGTAGAAAGAAATTTGACACAGAATATATACAAATTATATATTCTGTGTCTCTTCTTATCTGTGTGAATGTTTTCAGGTGTTAGAGGCAGTGTCCAAGGCTTATATGATAATTGTTTTGTTTGCAAGACAGAACAAATATGTGTGTTCCAAAGTATACTGAACTATTGCAGAAGAAACAAAGATCAGATACTCTGAGCTGGAATTTGCTGAGATTGCGCATTATTTCTTCTTTGCTTATGCATCGATCCATGGTACAAGTATTAAGGTTGAGAAAAAAAAATCAGAACACCGATATAAGTAATATATCTCATCTCTCATCTCAATTACTGGAAATAAGTGAGAACATTCGCCCATCTCTACCATCTTCAGTCTTTATAAGGAATGGCTTAAAGGGGCGAAGCAAGAATGCTTTTCATCTTCCCCGTTATCTGTAGAGGACAGTGTAGGGATAAGGTGTTATTGAGCTATTAAAGCTCTGATCATGGCAGGAGGGTAACAGCAATAGCCTAGCCTCATTTAGAACTTCTTTGGCTACAACATTGCCATCCATTACCCTCCAAGAGTATTAATCACCGCATCTCACGGTCAATTCATATTCATCTCCTATCTTCTCCTCAGTTCTTATAAGATAAGAACTGGGAGATGGACTGAGTCCTTGACTCTTTATCCCGTCATCTGAATGAAGAAAATCTGTTCTGTGTGGATAGGGTGTTATTGAGCTAAAAGCTCTAGTCATCGCTGGGTAACAGCAATAGCCGAGCCTCAGTTAAAACTTCATTGGCTACAGCATTGCCATTTGTTACCCTGGAAGTCCTAAAAAGGACGTTTTTTCTGTCAAGCACAAGCTGACCCTAATCAATCTTCTCCCCATCCTTATAGTCCTTATAAGGACTGGCTTAAAGGGGCGAAGCAAGAATGCTTTTCATATTCCCCGTTATCTGTAGAGGACAGTGTAGGGATAAGGTGTTATTGAGCTATTAATTAAAGCTCTGATCATGGCAGGAGGGTAACAGCAATAGCCGAGCCTCAGTTAGGACTTCATTGGCATTGCTATCCATTACCCTCCAAGGGTATATTGGATTGAAAATCCAATTTTGAGGATCCTCCATCTTCTCCCCAGAAAGAGAGAAGATTTAATTATAATATTTCGCTATAGAAGATTGAAAGGTGTATTGAGCATTTATAAAATTTTAAAAAATATTCTAAACTATTTAAGATTTTTTCTATAAATTTGATTAATATTTACATTATCTTATGTCTTTTATATGAAATTTGAAAAATGTTTATTATCTCATATATTGCATTATCACATTTTTAAAAATAAATATAGTTATTATTCGCTAGAGAAAATGAATAAATTATACTGACAAACCATACAATTAGAGTATGAATTGAGTCACCACTTTCTCTTCAAGAATCTATCAAGCGTTTTTTACATAAAAAGTCTCACTTCTCAATAAGCAGGAATCAAAAATCATAAGTTATCTAGACACGTCATCGTAGTAAAAAATGTGGATAGAATAATATATATAGATTCTGCAACGAGGGTTACATTTCGGTATGTTTTCAGATAGAAGAGTGGCAATTGTATGCGGAAATAAATTGAAACGATGCCGATAATAGAAGGATGCAGTATCAAACCCTATTCCGGAATAAGGTTTGATACTATATATTTTATACGATACATTTTATTTAGTGCAGCCTATGAGGTTTATGTAGAAATACAAAGATCTAAATTCACAATTATCTAACCTTATGGAAATACAGTTTAAACCATAGTGTATTAAGCGATCGAATAGAAGTATTACCGTCTATAATTTGTGAGAATAATACATTCCTTCAAGAATTAGCGTATGAATATATTGTGAAACCTCGATAGAGATTTTCAGATAGTCGTGCGAGATTGTTTAAATGCTTGTACAAGCCAACCTTTGGGAAATACTGTAAGGAAAGCATGGCGTGTTGTTATTATTGATGTAGCGAGGGACACACTTGGGATGTTTTCAGGCATGAATTAAACTAGTAAGGCGAATGAAGAAGAAAATGAAAGACAGTAATGATCCTTATCCAATTACGATAATTGCTACTTAAAAGAGTTAATTAATTAGTATAATTTAGGTGAGTTCACATTTGTGGAGAGGTCTTGAAGCATGTTTCTAGTTATGGAATTTGTTTTTTCTTCATTTTCTCTATCCGAGATTACAAAGGAATATCGCATGCGTTTTTTTTAATCTACAGGGTGTCCCAAAATTCACGCAAGAAGTAATTTTGATAGAAAACACAGGTTTTTAATTAAAAATTGTAATTTCTTATTGATTCATAAAGTATACAGTATAGGGTTATGAATGGAATAGCATATCGGGTAAATGGCCTCCACGGCTTTGCTGGCACATACGCACTCTTTTGTAGAAATTTTCCATGACCGTTTTGCATAAATGGCTGAATTTCGTTGACACAGCGCTCAATTTCCTCCTTCAAGGCGTGGGTGGTCGTGGGCTTGTTGGCATAAACCTTAGACTTCAAAAAACCCCAAAGAAAAAAGTCCAACGGCGTTAAGTCACATGATCTGGGCGGCCAATTCTGATCACCAAAACGGGAAATTACACGACCAGGAAATGACTCATGCAGTAATTGAATTGTTTCTCGGGTTGTATGGCATGTGGTGCCGTCTTGTTGGAACCACATGTCGTCCACATCCATATCTTGCAATTTAGGCACAATAAACTGGATTATCATGTCGCGATAGCGAGCACCATTAACTGTTATTGCCTTACCAGCCGCATTTTCGAAGAAGAATGGACCGATGATGCCTCCAGCCTAAAATCCGCACCAAACAGCGACACGTTGTGGATGCATTTGTTTCTCAACAATCACTCGTTGATTTTCTGAAACCCAAATGCGACAATTTTGTCGATTAACGAAGCCATCAAGATGAAAATGAGCCTCATCGCTGAAGATGATTTTGTTCGAAAAATAAGCATCCACTTGTTGTTGTCCCATAATCCATCCAACGAACTCTCTTCGCTGTGTGTGGTCAGTAGGCTTCAGTTCTTGAGTCAATTGAACTTTGTAAGCATAAAGATGCAAATCTTTCGTGAGAATACGCTGTAGAGAGCTTCTCGAAATGCCCAATTCAACACCACGGTGCCGAATTGATATTCCTGGACTCTCACGAACTGTTTCGATGTTTTCTGTTGAACGACTTGTTGAAGGACGGCCAGAGTGTATAAGATCACTAATTGATCCAGTTTCCTTGAATCTTTTAATTAATCTTTTCACAGTTGATGAAGTTAAATCACTATTCCGACCATATTTTGTACGAAAATTGCGAACTGTAGCTGCCAAACCTTCATTATTTTAAAAATATTGCTCAACAATGAAAATGCTTTGTTCTTTCGTGTAGCGCTCCATTTTTAATAACCCTGAACTGTCATGTCACGCTGTCTTTTTTTTTTCTCGTTGGCAACAACACTTTACTGCACAAATGGCGCTAAATTTAAATCTTGGTTGAATTTTGGGACACCCTGTATATATGGCGTTTTTATCATTCATAATTTATTCATAATTAATGCTATTTTCATATTTTTAAGATTTCAGTTTCCGTAGCATCACAATGAATTACAGCTATTTGGTCTTAGCCTTCTTGTATGATGGTCAGTTTTAACATTTTGCGTTTTTTTTTTCTTTGTTCAAGTATTGAATTTTCTCGTGGGTTTCCTTGCGCAACGTAAATTATTTTCTCTTCCGCATAGAACCTTCATTCATCTGAATTCTATGTCAGAAATTGTATCATTACAGTCTCCGCAGTTCGATAGGAAGATGCTATTTGTTGGGGAAAGATTCAGGTTCGAATCCCGATCAGTAGACACATAACTTTTATAAAGATTTTATTTTAGCTGAAGGTTAGTTATCCGGTCTCATATGGAGGTGGAAGGCTTTTCTTCCCAAAAATTTGGATTTTTTTTTTATCTCTCATAGCAGACGAATTGGCTGGAAGAACGCGATTAACACACTGGTCGTGAGTACTCCAATGCTAATTCCAAAACAAACAGCAACAACAGATACTACTAAATGATTATTTTAAAGTAAAAGTTGAAATAATATCGTTATTATTTATTTATTTTTTTTTGCTATTTTGATAAATTGTGTTAATTTTCCATCCGGCGCAGATTGTGAACATTAAGTAATTCTCATTATTAAATCTCATGGTAAAAATATAACATTGTATTACAACATCATTAAGACCCACACTCCATCAATCACTGATGAAAAGCGATATTTATAATTCGCATAAATATTAACCATATAACAGCACAGGACAATTCCATAGAGAGCTCCTAATTAAAATAGCACAAGATAGGCGCCAGGATGCATGACATTATTCAATCAGCTCGTGCTGCTTTTGATAAACGTGGACGCCAACAATGAAAAGCATTTTTTTATATGTTTAGCAAAATACAATGAATCTATTAGACTCTTTTACGTCCTTTCTCTACGAATATTAAACTCCACTCTGGATGAACCGAAATAAAATTGGTGTTTAAAATCTTTTTAAAAATGTGCAACCCATCTCAGTTTTGATTTCAATCTGTTCATGATTTTTAGTGGCAAAATTAAACAAAACAATATTACATGTTTACAGATTCTATTACAAAAAATATGGTAGCTCATTTATGGTAATGGCGAATGAAGTAACAATACCAAAATGTCTTCCTATGAAAACCTACCATATGACATGTAGGCTCTGCTCAATCCTCTGGCAGTCAATGCTTTGAATTCTTCGTTGAAAGAGATAATAAATGCACTAGGAAGGAAATACACAACTCCTTTCACCACTCTTATATCCTTTTCAGCCAGTTTCTTGCTATTTTTTTACCATTACATTTTACATCCCAGTGTATACGCAATATACTATTGTTCTACAACTTTACAAAGATTAAACAGCGTAGCATACTTTAAATATTTAATAATCCTTTTCTCTCAATGCTAGAACTATTCCTTCAGTATTACCATTATAAAGTCTATTTAAACACTATTACTTTTTTTTTTCAATTAATTTATTTATAATCTAAAATGCATCGCTGACAATTTTGAGGGTGAAATATGAAACTATGTAGGTAGCGCTATTGTCTGTAATGCGTAAATTTGTTTTAAAAAAGGCTATTGTTAAACAGATAACGAGCTACAGTAGCAACAATGAAATCGTCTGTTTTACTTTCTAGGAAAGCTACAAAATAAATTCAATAGAAAACAACACAAGAGAAACCATTAATGTAATAAAGCTACTATTCTTGAATTCTATGTGAAGTTACATTTACTTATTTATTAAAGCTTACGCATGAGAAATAAACAGAGAAAACTTTTGGGCATCTGTTGTTATCGTTCTATTATTGTAAGGTACATACAGTTACCGGAGGCTTCTAATTTATAGAAGATCCAATCCAGTCTTTGGTTTAATTTTATCGCGTATTGTAATGTAAGAAAAGCTCTCGGGCACCAGTCATTTGTCTCAAAGCCCACAGAACTTATTTCCAAACAGAAGTGGACTTGCTTATAGCCAAAGGCAAGCGTGTCCAAAAGGTGTTATTTATTATCACCTATTCGGAGCACCAGCGGAAGTTTATGAGGTCCATAAACAAGGCCTTTATAAAGATTAACACGCACAACCACATCTTCTATTCATTCGAGAGGACTCCTGACATCTCAATCCCGGGACATGTCACGGAAAAAGATCTTAGCACGAGTGACTAAATGTATGTAACCTCGTGGGTATTTCGTTAATTATTATACCACGTGCTCGCATTAATAATGATGCAGCCTTGTGAAAGAGCGTAGAAGAAGCAGGACTCGCTGCCTAATGGCACGACTTCATTACACACACACAAGATTTAGATACCTTGGAGAGATGCACTGGGAGTGTGGATTTGGATATTGCCAAATATATTCATAGAACTACTTCAACGTCGATAATATTTCCACCGTTCTCTCTCTCTCTCTCTCTCTCTCTCTCTCTCTCTCTCTCTCTCTCTCTCTTTTATTCGGTATATTATTTTTTATTTTTTATTTTTGAATAATGATGACTCTTTGGGTTAATTTTTTCAGAACTTCTTCTCTTCATGGATTAGGCATTTGCCTGTTCCGGCTTCACTGGTCTCTTCATCTTGCACTGGTCATTCTCTCCCTCTCTCTCTGATCTATATCTATCTGCTTCTTTTAGTAGCCGATATCTTTCCATCCTAAATAGATGTTCTTTCCATTTCTTCCTATATTCCATGATCTTTTCATTTACGTCGTAAATATCTAGCCCTCTTCTGATGCCTTCATTTTTTATATGGTTCAATTTTTCGATTTTTAGACATTAGATTTTTATTGCTCTTAAAAATCTAATGTCTGCTGCCTGTATTGTACTTTGATCTTTCTTTTTAACAGTCCATGTTTCTCAACCATATAATAGAGTGGGAGTGGCCATCACCTTATAAAATTTTAGTTGAGTTTCTCGTCTTTTTTTATTCGGTGTGCTTCTAATTGTTTCACAGATTTTCTGAAATTTCTTTAGTTTTTCATCTATATCTTTATCTTTTAGATATGTTATTATGCAGTCGAAATAATTAATTGTGTCATCTGTTCTATTATTTTATTTTCTATAACTATTTTTGATGTAACATGATCTTGATCTTCAAGTGCCATGATTTTGTTTTCTTTTGTGAGAGTTTTAAAAATTGTATTGTTGACTTATTTTGTTTATTTCATAAACAAAACTTTTTGTTTTATTGTTGTTTTCCATATTTTAATAATCTGATCAATATACATATTGAAGAGTTGGAGATAAGCCAACTACTCGTAAGTTGGAGATATGATCACTAACATCCTGATTTAGAAGAACTGTTCTTCTGAGTTCCAAATATAGCATTATGTGAACATTATATTTTCTTTTCTTTAATAACGGCTTCACACGATTAATAAAAAAAATAGGCGATCAAAATGGAACCAGTTTCATCGTGTGAAACCCTACGCTACCATCCTAATCTTAATCAGTCAGATTATATTCTTATTTCTAAGTTTTGGGATGTGATTTCTGTTAATTGTTTATATTTTTTATATATTTATTATTTTAAATAAATAAATAGATGAATTATACATCTATCCCGTCTTCTCTGAACTCTAATAGTGTCTTAGTGGACAGCTGCGACCGAGACACGTGATATTACACGCATGCTCTATGACTGGTTCTTGTATTCAGAATTTAAATGTTACTAGTTTTTTCTGTCTTCTCTCTGAAAGAAGCTCATGACATATTGAGCACAATATATAGGTGTAATAAATTATATTTAGTTTTCCCTTACATGTGTGAAGCCGTTGTTCAAAAAATATAGTATGTCTAACGCGCGTGTTTCTTTTAATTAACTAGTAATGTTAACATTATGGTAGCGTTATATGCCATAAACATGTGTCGATATAGTCGCTGCACTGCAGTCCTTCGCCTGAAGAAGAGCTCTCTCTCTCTCTCTCTCTCTCTCTCTCTCTCTCTCTCTCGACCTGTCTGTCTTTCGTTCAAGTATGGAATGCTGCTCTCTGTCAGAAGAGGTTCCGAATCTTTTGAAGAGAAGGCAGATGTTAGTTGATTTCATACTGAGAATTAGACGTGTTGCTCCTAACAAACTGGCCACAAAACACACCAAAATAAGACATGTCGGAGTATGGAGATATAATTAATGGCCTTATAATTATTACAATTATATATAGGAAGCTTGAAGGGGTTATTTTAAATTACTTCAAGTACTTTTTAAACATCAAGTATATTTTGATGTTGAATTTCTGTTTGTTTGTTTTTTTCCCTGTGGGTGTGTTGAAATGCTAATATTTTATTATTTAATAATCTACTGCTTAAGAATACCGACGCATAAGCTTACCCGTAATGCAGCGCTCGGCTTCTTTCATATGCTTAACTAATATAAATGAAATCTTATGAGAGTAAATGCAAAAAATCGATTGAGAACTTTTGAAAAGTTCTCAGTTGATTTTTATCTACTCAACAATTGAGAAGAATGCACAGCTTGATTCGATGATCAACACTCATTACGCATTATGAGAATAAAAATATGTTAAAAATAAAATAGGTTGCTATGGTAACATAGACTGAAGCAAAATGTATCAATGTTCTTACCAGTGCTTAGGCAATTATAAAAACATTCGCTGCTCATCATCTATCTTTAAATCTAATGTAAATAAATACAAATGAATATTAGTAACGGATATATAGACCCACCCACCCACCCACACACACACACATATACAATGATGAGTAATGGAAAACTTTTACTGATTAATGCTAGTTCATTTGTACAACAAAATATGAGTACTGTGTGCGTGTGTGCGTGTTTGCATCTACGTGTCCACCTGAAGTGTACCCTTTAGTCATTTAACTTTATTACAGTCACATTTTGGGATTTTTCTTCAGATGAGTTTTCTTTTGCCTCTTAGACATGATATAAACCCCACACATACCGGTATCCTTTCCCTTTCTTTCTCTCTTGTCTCTCGCTCGTCGTGTTTCTGAGCATTATGGGAAGAAAAATAGATACCTTTGTTTCGGTGGTGCAGAAGTGAACATCTGTGACTGATCGAGTCGTGAATTATTTATGCATTCTGCTACGCATGACTACTCTGCCAGATAGAAGACAGGTCCTGGCATTATCTCTGCTTTTTTACAAAATGATTTATTTACTTACCTCCGAGTAGCAGCACAGAATCTGACGGAGCATTAAATTTGTTATATTTTCAATCTGGATGTATGTTGACATCACAGATTTATCATTAATGCATGCCCAATACCTGACCAACGTCTTTAGTCTTGAGATTTATCAAGGGTTTCCTCAAAAACGCGGCATGATGCGAATGTTTTTCTTCTTTTCTTTCTCTGTCTCTTATAAATTATTAAACCTACCGAATATTATGCGCCATAAGCTGGGCCCTAGTGTAACTATGGGCACTGGATGTTAAAACTTTAAATTCGATTTGCATTTTTGGCAATGAAATGTGAAATAATCAGTTCAGTAACTTATTATAATGAAAAATTAATTTTAAAACGCTTTCTGTGATTAACGATACATTTAATAAAGTGAATTTAATCCTGTTTTAATACAATGAATTGTACTCTAAAGAACTCGATATAAACGTTTATTCTATTTCTCCTATTCCTGCCCGTCTTCGTTTATGCATTAAGCCCATTTTTCTGTTAAAGCCAAGTAACTCATCTTTTGATATGTTAATAAGGTGATCAACGTGTGTATTTTCTGATCCTTTAATACAGGATTCCAACTCTAGATTTTTCCGAATGAAAAGCATCAATGCTACCGACTGCGCTACAGAGGCACTGTTGTGAACGGAGAATAAGTGAAACTATACTGAAGTTATTAAGAAAGTAATAATTTCATAGCTTAATATTAGAAATAAATTCAAAACGTTTATAGTAATTTGTATATGACTATCTAAGGTTTATGTTTTTTCTTTCTTTCTTTCTTTTCTTTCTTTCTTTTTTTTTTTTGAAACCAATGCTTCTGAACACTGCCTTTGGGTCAGTGCTTTCTGAAATGGATTGAATAAAAACATTTGAAGGCTTTTGAGAAGATTCATTCGACCATCATTAGATTGAATGTAGTTTGTGGATGATTTAAAAAGTAGACAAAGACCATCAAATTATTATTTTTTTTTTATCCGCTTGCTTTCAAACTTTGAATGATTCACAATGATGAGGGGCAACTCACAGAATAGCGCGGTGCATTCTAATAAGGCCATATGATCGACTAGATAGCCGTAACCATATTAATAATCCCTAACAGTGTTCGGGGAAAATGTGACACACGGTTGATAGCTTGCAATAGAAATCCCTAGCAACCCTCTTCAACAATTCATTAGGATGTCCAACCCTTGAGCCGGGCCTAATGACGAACAATGACATTGATAAACTACATTCTTTCATCTGTGGAAAGATCGGTGTCGTACAGAATGGCGATCAGGTTCAAACGACGCATACATGCATGTCTAGTTGCCAGTAGAGTCCAGTGTAGAGCGGTAATGGAAGTTATTCTTAGACATTAATATTAATAGACGAAGGAGTTTTGGTGCTGTTCTTATTTCAATGAAGTTTATTGCTACTTCACACCTAAGTGACGGCAGGAAATTTATCAGTATCCGACTCGGTATGTAGAGTGCATCATCCCGACTTCCTGTGACGTATGTGAATCACGTGACCTATAAAACATGGCATAGGAAATTTGGTGACTGCAAGTGTTGGGTTAATTTGTGTTAACTAATACCCAGTGTAATTCATTTTAGACTGAGCTTTCGCGTGCACACACACACACACACACACACACACACACACACACACACACACACACACACACACACACACACACACACACACACACACACACACACACACACACACACACACACAGAATGTAGCTTCCTGGAATGATTAATCCCTCAGGAAAGGCATCACTAGCGATATCTCACTGTGCTAAGCCTTCTTGGAGGATTAGCATACCTTTATATACAAATTAGAATCGGCTAACTAACAGCAAGTTATATTCAGAGTATTGTTAATTGGTCTTCGTTGCTGTTAGATGGAGACATAGAGATGTAGAGAAGCAACCAACGCTAACAACTGTAACAAAGGAATAACGCGTAGAGTTATGTGCAATGCTGGAAAGATCATTAGGAAAATTTTCGTACACCCTAAGCCTTACCTGTACAGCCTCCGAAACACCAAATATTCATTTCAACTGACGCTTCGTTATTGGTTTTCAGCAACTGCATTCTGCTCTTGCGTTGAAATAGGGCCAATAATTAACTTTGGTCTGCCACCTGGGAAACTAGAGGAGTATACGCTTCTGGTATCTCTGGTTATACATTAAGGCACGCTTGCGTGCAGCGAGAGTAAAGAGCACTGGCAGATAGACAACTGCTTTCTCTTTTCGTACTGTTCCTTCGCACTAAAACTCGTTTGTAACTGCCACACACAGCTCTGTATTCGGTGCATAATTAGAACCAATTAATACCCGGTCTCTTGTTGAAGTTAACTGCCTAGCGGGTGGTAGTAGTAAGGTGATCATGAGATAGTATGGTGCTTGCCTGAATTTAACTTGTTATTTATTAAGATCGGTAAATATTTCCAAAAATTTAACTTTCTACGTTCAGCATAATCTTGTTAGTGCATATGGGACTTTCCATAGCATGCGTATTCAGTCTTTATTTTTGTTTTTGAATCTCAAACGCGGTGGTCGAGTGGGGAAGATAATTTAACAATAAACAAATACTCCAGGATTCACTGTAGCTCTTCTATTATTGGGTGTTTAATAAAATAAATCCTGGCAATTTTTTTTATTAACATTAGCAATTTTAATAACATTTTTGAATAGAAATTAAATTACAGATTAAACACGTGTATCAGATAATCCGGAACTCTTTTAAGAAAATTCTTCAGGAGAATTTGTCTTAAAAGAGTCAAAATCGTGCGGATTAAGTTCATCGGATAAAAATCATGAAAAGAAATTTTATCAGATTAGCAAAATCATGGAGTGGACCTTAATTAGGTAACAGATAATCATTGAATTCATTGGGATAACAGAAATCATGAATGAACAGAAATTTCATGGACAACAGACTTCATGGATTGCACTTCATAGAACCAAGAAAAAATCATGAGGAGACTAAGAAAACATTAAGGTAAAATTATTCGGGATTATTTCAAGTTGTATTAGAAATAAAAAAAAAAACACATCACAAAGTTCTCCTTAAAGCTAAAGCATGTGAGATCATTATCTATTAGACCACAGTAGGATCGGAATACTTGCTTCAAAAAAATATATTTGAAGCAACGTTACATATGTTATGACAATCACTGTATCTTCTTCACACCGGGAAAAGTGCAATTATTCGAAAGAAATACATCCTCGTATTTTCACTGATAAAGTATATGTTGCGGAAGTTGTCAATAAGAAATTTATCTTAGAAAAACCTTGAACCATAACGATAATCTTGATATCTTTTTATCTTTCATTTTTTTGTTGTAGGCTTAAAAAGGGTTATTCTTGATGATATATGAATAGCAAGTCTAAGTATGGATGACAAAAAAAAGTCCAAGGATATAAAATAACATTCTGGACAAAGCCGATTATAAGCCAGCGCTCATTATTGAAGAACAGAAATCTCTCTCTCTCTCTCTCTCTCTCTTTTGACATTTTTAGCTGCGAGGTTGTGTTGAAGCAAGAAAAGAGAGAGCATGAGGTTATTATGGTTCTGTGTATTACTATTCTATCGCTTTTTTTTTGTTTTTGCGATATCTTTTTTTTTTTTATCAATAACTAATCGATGAAGATTACCACTCCTGCCTCTTATACTTACCTTGAGATGAGTAAAAGAAAGGGTGAGTTGTTTGACTTTGCTCTAATCTAATTGGTTGGATTAACTGTCAAAGATCACATGCTGAGCGTAAATGTCATTTTAGGTGGCACAAAGTTGCTTCGTACATTTCAGAAAACTTGGGAAGTTTTTTCTGTTCCATCTCTTTACCTTCTCTTGTTTTTTTGACTCCATTTTTAGTTTTTCTCCATATTTTTGTCCTCTTTTTCCTCTTTCTCTTAATTTTTGAAAATATTCGGTCTCTCTTTCTGTCTACTTTAACTTATTTCTTTCGTATCTCTTGTTTCTTCTTTTTGTTTCTTCTTTCTTTTTTCTGGTGTTATTTGTTTTTCTTCAGTCCTCCATTTCCTTTATATTTCTTCCTTTTCATTTCTATTTTATATTCTTTTCCCCCCTTTTCATTTCCACCATTTTTTTTCTGATGCTTTATTGTCCATCTTTTTCAATCTTACTATTGCATCGTTCACTATTTTATTTTTGCTCTTCTGTATTTCTCCATTTTTTGTCCTTTTATAGAACTTTTGCAAAAATCCACTTAACATGTACTCGTGAAGACGGTCAAGTAGCAAATTTACAGTAACCGTCTACTTGATACAATTGAAATGTGCGAAGTACAAATAATATAAAGAAGTAGTTGAAATCGTGTACAATTCTGTGCAGACATTATTGAAAAAAAAGGACAAAAAAAAAGAAGTTTTGATATCGGATCAGAAACTTATGAAATTTAATTAAATACTCTGATAAAAAAACTGCAGAGTAGCTGAAGTGAATTTGATTATACGAGAATATATTTTTCATTTTATCTGAATACCTTCCTGAATATATTTTGAATTTTATGAATACAATCCCAGAAATATAAGATCGGATATGTTAAATTGCAAAACTGCCTCGTTGTTTTGCAATTTAACATATCCGATCTTATGAAAGAAAAAAAAAATTGTTAGGTGAATGTCTTATATATTCAGATCATAAACTCCGAATGTAATTTTTAGCCGTCTGTGATATGGAGTATCTCTTGTTAAATTATAAATTATACTTCTTTGTCTTTGAAAAGTGCAATTCTCTGCAGTGAGCTTATAACGTGCCTTACTTACTGATTGAAAGGCTTAAAATTTGCCGATAGATGTCGCCACTCTTTGGGAATATTTAAACAGCCAGATAAATAGTTTATGAATGAATACTGCCGTCAATGACAAAGAAATTTTCCAGTAAGTTGATATTAAAGAGTAAGTTATTCAACGTCATATAACGTATATAAAAAGTAAAAGTATTGAAAATATTTTATATTTTTGTTTATTAAATTTAAATATAATAAAATATTTTTACTAAACGAATTACACACCTTTTATTTTTATATATATAGGAATTATAATAAACATCTTAAGTACTAAACAAACGAGTAGATTATTGGTGAAACGGGGAATCAATCGACCGTGAGATGCGGTGATTGATTCATTCAATCCAATACCCTTGGAGGGTAATGGATGGCAATGCTGTAGCCAATGAAGTTCTAACTGAGACTCGGCTATTGCTGTTACCCTCTTGCCATGATCAGAGCTTTAATAGCTCAATAATACCTTATCCCTACACTGTCCTCTACAGATAACGGGGAAGATGAAAAGCATTCTTGCTTTGCCCCTTTTAGCCAGTCCTTATTATAAGGACTATAAGGAACAAATGAGTATCATTTGGAGATTCGAAAAAAATGGCGACAGTGAATTCGGAGATGCGATTTGATTGATATGATATATGATATATAGAGGTAAGACTTTGATTTAGTTGCAATTTAGGAATTGTAGTGATTTCTGAAAAAGAAATACGTCATTGGATTTTAACGGTAGCTATCGCAGAAAAGCTAACGTGTGGAAAACTTTTCCAGTTGCATTCGATACAAAGGAGTGCATTTTGATTGAGATTCACTCAGCGAAAAATAAGGTTTTGCTATTAATTCTCAGTTTTAGTAATTGACCAACCCCGAATCAAAACCTACTAGACGTCATTATGACTGACATAGACACCGATGCCCTGATAGAAACACTAGACGAAGGTCTGGCGCTAAGCCTACTCAAAAAATTGCTAAAAAAATTTGAAGTGGAATGGCCAGGATACTTGAACCTGTACTCCACAACGAGAGATGATGAGCAAAGCGAGGATACTGCTAATACAGAGGAAAAATTGGATTTGGTGGTCTCCAATCCCCCCCCCCCAGGATCAAGGAGAGACCCACCCGCGGAAAAAAACGCAAAACACAGACGACGGAACCATCCACAGATGAAGGTATGGAGGAAGACGGACACAACTCTGACCCTCCTGCCTCCACTAAAGAGAAATTGCCTCCAATTATCTTAAGAGAAAAGGATAGGTTGACAGAACTAAGGGCCACTATGACTAGTCTACAAATAGCATACGCTACAGCAAAGAATTTAGACGATGGTATCAAAATCCAACCCGCCACTATAATGGACTACCGCAGACTCACAAAGGAGCTAGACAATAAAGGTGTGCAATACCACACCTTCACCCTTGACTCCGAGAGGAGCCTGAAGGTGGTTCTCCGTGGAGTATCAGAGCACATACATACAGTAGACATAGCCGCCGACCTCTGCTACCAAGACCTACCACCTATCAAGGTCAGCCGAATGACCAGAGCAGACAAAAGTCCAATGCCACTCGTCTTAGTAGACATCCACCAGGCATATAAAAACATATATGATCTAACTTCAATTTGTGGGCTCAAAATCAGCCCAGAACCACTAAGAAAAAGAACTTCATCAGGACAGTGCCACAGGTGCCAAAAATATGGTCATGCCCAGAGATTATGTAAAGCAGAATACAAGTGCTTAAAATGTGGGGAGAGCCACCCCACATATACCTGCACCAAGCCAAAATCCACCCCGGCTAAATGTGCAAACTGTGGGGGCCCCCATCCAGCAAACTACAAAGGATGTATACAACACCCAAAAAACAGACTATCTGCTCACTGTACTAATCTACAAAAACCAGTAGTTCCAACTCCTCAACCCTCCAGAGTTCGACAAAACACGATACAAAACCAACTGCCGCAACCAGAAGCCCCAATTGAAGCAAACCTCAATCGGCAGACAAAGTCCTATGCAGATGTAGTCCGCTCAACAAAGACCACTCAGGAGCAATATAACCCAAATTTAGCAGCCGTCATTACAAACTCTCTTGCAAATATGCTGCAAAACTTCAGCAAATCTAACCCCACATTGGACTCCAGAAAAAGATTTCTACAAGAAACCCAATCCATCCTAGCAGCTCTCATAAATGCATAAAAACAAAAGCACCCCAGCTTCCCTACAGATAATTGCTTGGAACGCAAACGGACTTAGAAACAAGATTCTGGAACTCCAAGAGTTTGCACAAAGATACAACCCAGACATCATCTTAATAAACGAATTCCACTTAAGACCAGCAGACAACCCCAAAGTTAGAGGATACCTCCTCCACAGAAATGACAGAATAAACTACAGAGGAGGCGGCACCGCCATTTTCATAAAAAACCACATCGATCACCAATCAGCCCCTCAACCAAAAATCTAGAGCTCACAGGAATAGTAGTACCGACTACCTCAGTTGGGAAACTAACACTTTATGCAGCTTACAACCCTCCATCAAAGAATCTACTTTATTCAGATCTAGATACCGTCCTAGGCAATAAACATCAAGTCATCATTGCCGGTGATCTAAATGCGAAACACCCAGCATGGAAGTAAAACCACAAACAGAAACGGCTACACACTCTTCAGCTACTCCAGTTCAAATTATGTAGTGGTGGCAGGCCCTGCAGAACCAACACATCATAGTACGTATGGCACAGCCGACATACTTGACATTGCTATATTACAAAATATTGTTACAGTATAGCCTAGAATCTTTAAATGAGCTGACATCTGATCACAACCCAATCCTACTCCAGCTGGGAAAGCAAGAACAACTGCTGCCTCCTCCCCACTCCTTTATCTCATGGAAAAAACTACCAGAAGTACTATCAGAACACATTGGATCTGTCCCTCACATCAGATCCATAAAAGAAATTGAAAATGCTGTCAAAAGCCTGACTCAGCAAATCAACACAGCCATAAAGGTTGTCACCTCTCCCAAAACCACTTTTAAGCCAAACCGACTACCAGAAGACATCATGGAGTTAATTAGGAACAAAAACAAAGCAAGAAAAAGGTACCACAACATCTGTGCACCTCAGGACAAAAATATCCTTAATAAACTTAACAATAAAGTAAAAAACGCACTTAAAGCTCAGGACCATAACATGGGAAGTCAAACTAGCCTCTGTATCAACCGGCGAACACTCCATCTGGAACATATTAAGAAGTCTCAGAAACAAAAACAAATCTCTTCCCCCACTCAAGACATGGGACCAGTACACACGGACGCAGAAAAAGCCGAAGAAATAGCAAAGAACATAGAAAAACAGTGTAGCCCTACATACGACAACTTGGACTTCAAGCATGTCTATGAAATCCACCTCGATGTCAGACATGCACCGAAAGTCACCGATACCTGCAACAACATACCTCCAAACACTTCCCCAGCGGAAATCTATGAGGTTCTAAAGAAGCTAAAGAATAAAAAAGCCCCTGGCCCAGATGGCATATCAAATAGAATAATTAAACTGCTGCCCCGAAGAGCTGTCGTATATCTCACCACCATAATCAACGCCATGTTCCGATTTAACTATTTCCCCAGCTACTGGAAAGTCGCAGATGTGGTCCCAGTGCATAAACCAGGTAAAGATCCACACCTGCCTGAAAGCTATTGACCCATCAGCCTAATCTCAAACTTAGGCAAAATTGCCGAAAAAATCATTCTCTCTAAACTCCAAGCCTCAGTAAATGAGTTAAATATCATTCCTAAGGAACAATTTGGCTTTAGACAACATCACAGTACTACTCAACAAATTCATAGGATAATTGAGTACATCACCACCGGTTACAATTGGCACCAGCACACTGGAGCAGTCTTCCTTGACATAGCGAAAGCTTTTGACAAGATATGGCACTTGGGATTACTACACAAACTCATTTCAGCAGGCATACCATAAGAATCGTCCACCTGATTAAATCCTACCTCCATGACAGACACATACAAGTCAAAATAAATGGTACAGTTTCAAGTCAGCGACGGATCTCTGCGGGAGTTCCCCAAGGTTCCCTACTGGCACCGATCTTATTCTCGATATATATGGCAGACATCCCACACAACCTAATGTCAGCCATCTTACCACTTTATGGGGATAACACACCAGTACTTGCCAGATCTCTACGACCACATCTTGTCGCTAAAAACTGCAAGAAAACCTTGTAATCTCCACTTGTAATCCAAATGGAGAATACAAGTGAATCCCCAAAAGAGTGTAGCGATACCTTTCACCAGAAGAATGGTAACTCCCATGGGGGACCTTTATCTATTCAACACCAAAATCCCCTGGCAAACAGAAACAAAATATCTTGGAGTAATTCTGGACAAAAGATTAACGTTCAACCCACACATCAAAGCCTTATGCACGAAGGCATCTAAAACCATTGCACAACTTTACCCTCTAATAAATAGAAAAAGCAAACTAAATACCAGAATCAAAGTGCTCCTCTACCTGCTGACGATCCGCACCATGATGACATATGCATCTCCAGCCTGGAGCCACACATCCAACACCAACATCCATAGGCTACAGAGAGTGCAAAATAGGCGTTTGCGCATGATATTGGATGCACCGTGGTTTGTAAGGAACGTCCAACTGCATAGAGATACAAACATCCCTTACATCTACTCCTTCCTACTAACTACAGCAGAAAAATTCTTCTCAAAGATCTCTATACATCCCAACGATCTAGTTAAACAGGCAGCAAACTATGAAGAAACTGACCTCTTCAAATACAAGAGGCCAAAAGCCATCCTGAACACTTGCAACAATGAATAATCTCCGTGCCCGCCCCACCAGGGCGAGCTCTCAGCTCATAAATGTTTCCTTCAATTCATCCTCCTATGTATTTGTATACCTACTACAAATCTGCCCGCAAGCCAGATCGTTTGCCTGAAGACATCATGAACTTGATCAGAGACAAAAACAGAACTAGGAAAAGATTCCGTAACACGCGTGCACCACAAGATAAAACAGCTGTAACAGGATAAATGGGGCAGTTAGAGATGCACTTAAAACTGATAGAAACCAAGTTTGGGATAAAAAGTTATCCTCTATCTCTCCTACTGGTCACTCTATCTGGGGGTTACTGAGAAACATCAGAAATAAAAACAGTTCCCTCCCCCCCTATAATCTCAAACCAGGGCTTAGTTCACACAGATGTAGATAAGGCGGAAGCCATACTAAAGTCTCTTGAAGAGCAGTGCAAACCCTCTTATAACAACTTAGATTTCAATCACTTGTACAAAATCCACAGACAGGTCAGACACGCTTTAAATCTCCCAGATACCAGCCCTGACCATATTGCACACACATCACCTGTTGAATTATATGATATTATTAAAAAACTTAAGAACAATAAAGCTCCTGGACCAGATAGCATCTCAAACAGGGTGATCAAGCTGCTGCCTCGGAAAGCTGTAGTGCACCTGACCAGTATAATAAATGCAATCTTAAGATTCACTATTTTCCTTCGAACTGGAAACTAGCTAATGTAATTCTAATTCATAAGCCAGGCTAAGACCCACACCTGCCCCAAAATTATCGTCCAATCAGTCTTATCTCTAATCTGGGTAAGGTTGCAGAGAAGGTCATCCTCTCACGACTCCAAACCTCAGTAAATGACCTAAACATCCTCCCTAAAGAACAGGTTGGTTTTAGGCAACACCATAGTACTACCCAGCAAATCCACAGAATTGTCGAATACATCACCACCAGCTACAACCGGCGCCAGTGTACGGGAGCTGTTTTCCTAGACCTATCCAAAGCATTTGACAAAATCTGGCATTTTGGTCTCCTGCACAAACTTATCTCAGCCAGTACATCACTAAAAATGGTTCATCTAATCCATTGATATCTTCAGAACAGATCAATGCAATTGAAAAGCAACGGTTCTACATCCTCCCAGCGCCATATCTTTGCTGGAGTGCCGCAGGATCTCCACTGGCTCCATTGCTGTTTTCTGTATACATGTCAGACATCCCGCACAATCCGATGACTTCCATTTTGGCCCTGTATGCGGACGATACTGCAATACTAACTAGATCTCTCAGACCCCATTTCATTAACAGAAAGCTTCAAGAAAATCTTCTAAAGCTGGATGGCTGGTTCTCCAAGTGGAGACTGGAAGTCAACCCCCTGAAAAGCTCAGCCGTTCTTTTCTCAAAAAGGCCAATGTCTCCTGGAAGGAGATGTGTTACTATTCAATACTAAAATTCCATGGCAGACAGAAACAAATTACCTGGGTGTAATTCTCGACAAAAAGCTATCTTTCAACCAACACATCAAGTCTGCGTGCGCAAAGGCATCTAAAGCCATAGCTCAGATCTATCCGCTAATTAATAGAAATAGCAAGCTCAGCAACAGAATCAAATTGCAACTATACCAGATGACGATTCGTCCTATAATCACCCATGCCTCTCCGGCCTGGAGCCACACCTCTAATGCTAACATTATCAAAATACAACGAGTGCAGAACAAGTGCTTGAGAATGCTTCTGAACGCCCCGTGGTATGTTAGAAACAATCAACTCCATAGAGACACAAATATTCCCTATATTTTCTCTTTTCTACAATCCTTAGCAACCAAGTTTTTCCTAAAGACGTCCACACATCCCAACGATTTGATTCAGCAAGCTGCAGCATACGATCCAACGGACATATTCAAATATAGAAGACCAAAAGCTATATTAGCTTCCTATAGCGATGCATAATCTCCATGCCTATTCAGGGCGAGCAAATTGCTCATAAATTTTACCCTCACTGTAACCACAACAGATAGCGGGGAATATGAAAAGCATCTTGCTTCACCCCTAAAGACATAGATGTCAATTGTCAAACAAAAGAGTCAGATGGTTAAAAAAGAGTCCTTTTTAGGACTTCCAAGGTAACGAATGGCAATGCTGTAGCCAATGAAATTTCAACTGAGGCTCGGATGTTGCCGTTACCCAGCCATGATTAGAGCTTTTAGCTCAATAACACCCCATCCACACAGAACAGATTTTCTTCATTCAGATGACGGGATAAAGAATCACGGACTCAGTCCATCTCCTAGTTCTTTAAGAACTTAAGAACAAATGAGTCAATTTAGTAAAAGAATGAGAGTGAGACTGATTTTGATGTGAACGGACGTATTATTTTAGAACTGAGCCTGATTAGTTTGTTTACAAGGTTTTTCACGAAACGCCCATTGCACTGGCACAGACACAATTTGTTTACCACTGTCTCTCCCCTCTGCATGAAACATGCAAGAGGTCTAATGGCCGGCAGGCCCCGCCCACAATGAGGACCAGTGGTGGATTTATGGTTTTATTTATGGAGGTAGGATTTCAATCTGTGGTCAAGTGATTTTGTGACACTCCTTTCCCCTATCATAGGGCAGCTAGTTGTGTTTTATTGCTTGTAGACACCTAAGAGTGTCTACGGGATTTGCTAGTGGACCCTCAAAAAAAACGTCCACAGGATTATATTTAACCTGCTCTGGACACCTGAGCAATCTCTACTCTTCCTCCATCTGTGTCTTAACACATTTCTAAATTATTGTCATGGCAAAACTTCTGAATGAGGCCAAATTCTAGGAAGTATACACGGAATTCCTCAGACTAGGAAAGCTGCTGCGTGATAATTGGCCAGGAAAAGTCAAGCTCTTTGACACCCCCCCACAGTCACAGAGGACAATATCGATGACATAAGAGGAGAGCCCATAACTCTGACGCAATCAGATTTTGCACACTCCCCAAGTATGGAAGATGCTACATCCCAAGACAGTAATTATCATACCTTGGAAACAGATACAGAGTTCCAAATGGTCAAAAAGAAGAGGAAAATCTCCACCAATATGGAAGAACCCAAAAAATAGGGATAGAAGCACTCAGTGGTCCTAAGGAAAAATGGATCCCTGTCTCGTCTGCCCTCAGAGAACAAAACATCTCATTCTCATGGGCCAAAAACTCAGATGAGGGAGTTAAAATACAACCCACTACTGTCATGGATTACATACAGATGACCAGATTTATGGACAATGCTAACGCCCCATATCACACCTTCACTTTACCCAGCGAAAAGAACTTGAAGGTAGTTCTACGTGGGATAGCTGAAGGTATCACTCCTGAAGATGTGAGCACTGATCTCTCCAGACAGGGTCTATCCCCAGTAAAAGTGAGCAGGATGCTCAGATCTGATAAAAGACCAATGCTTTTGGTGCTGGTGGAAATAAGCAACACACAAAAGCAGATCTATAAACTGACAGTAGTATGCGGACTCAAGATTTCAACTGAGCCGCTTAGGAAAAGAGCATCTGCAGGTCAGTGTCATGGATGCCAAAGGTTTGGACATGCCCAAATATTATGTAAGGCAGTCTTCAGGTGCTTGAAGTGCAGCGAGGGACACCAGACCATCACACGCACCAAGACACGCACAACTCCAGCATGCTGTGCAAACTGCAGAAGATCTCTCCCCGCCACTACAAGGGATGCCTTTCCAATCCAAAAAATCGAAGATAAACAAAAGTCAATCTTGTTCCTCCACGTAACAACGTTTTAAGCAACCAAACAGATCGTCCTCCAGTCCGAAACACCTCGCCTTCAACCTCACAGGAAGGAACAACCATGACCAAAACATATGCTGAGGTTGCAAGAACTAAGCCTCCTAAATCTCTCGAGCTAGAAAGCTCCAACATAACATCCGTTTTAACAGCCTCACTTGCCACCATGCTGCAGGAATTCAGCAAGATATGCCCCTCACCATCTTCCAGAAAGAGATTCCTGCAAGGCACTCAAATCATTATAACCATCTGTCATGGGTAATAAATTCAAACCAAAAGCTCTTAAGATAATCGCATGGAATGCAAATGGATTGAATAACAAGGTTTTGGAACTTCAAGAATTTGCAACTCTTCTCAGTGCTGATATCATCTTAATTGGTGAAACACACCTAAGACCAGCTAATAACGCAAAAATCCGTGGATACAGAAACGACAGAATTGGCACAAGAGTTGGAGGCACAGCCATATATATTAAGAGTTATTTGAATCACAATACAACAGACAAGCCCCAAACAGTAAACCTGGAGGTGACCGGTGTGGAGGTGCATACCTGCAATGCTGGGAGTCTCAAGATCTATGCTGCTTATAACCCTCCGAGCATTCCTCTGCTGACAACAGATCTGAACTCCATACTTGGTCCAAATGACTCCATAATAATAGCAGGAGATCTCAACTCAAATCCCACAGCTTGGTACAGCTCATCAACTAACACCAAAGGTCACACACATTTCAACTTTGCAATGCTCACCTCTGTTGTTGTTGTGGCCGGCCCTACCGAGCACACCCACTTCAGCCCTTCAGGTAACTCGGATGTACTAGACATTGTCATCTTTAAAAATTTAAGATAAAAATTCAAATTGGAATCAGTCAACGAATTATCTTCTGACCACAGTCCCATAGTGCTTAATCTAGGTTCATCAGATCATTTCTCTCCACTGCACACATTCATACCATGGGACAAGTTAGCCAAGGTTCTTCCCGATCATATTGGTCCGGTGCCCAATATCAATAAAAAGGAAGAGATTGATACAGCAGTAAATAAATACAAATTCAGAAAGCAATAGAATCAGTAAGACAATCCACTGTCTTCCACCCAACCAACCGTATTCCTGAAAAATCATGCAGCTAATCAGAGCAAAAAATAGAGCCAGAAAGAGATACCACAATACCAGAGCCCCACAAGATAAAACAGTATTGAACAATCTAAACAAGCAGGTCCGGGAAGTTCTTCAAAAACACAGAAACCATCAATGGGAATCCAAATTGGCTAACATCAATACTGAAGATCATTCTCTATGAAAATTCTTAAGAGCAATCCGCACCAAAAAGCAACTCATATCCCCTATACAAACCAAGAAAGGGTCAGTTCAAAAAGATGAAGAGAAAGCCGAAGCACTAGTTGATAACTTACAATCTCAGTGCAATCCATCTTATACAAACCTAAATATCAACCTTATGTACAAGATTCATCGTCATGTTAGGACAACCTTAAGACAGAACACTGTTAACTCCGAACATATCACTCCTACAAATCTGGCAAAAAGGATAAATATCATCTCCCATCTAAACAGTAAAAAAAGCTCCAGAACCGGATGGCATAACTAACAGAATAGTAAAACTACTTCCAAGAAAGGCCATAGTCCATCTCGTCAACATTACAAATGCCATCTTTATATTCCAGCATTTCACTACTACATGGAAAACAGCCACCATCATGCCATTGAAGAAGCCAGGAAAAAATCCTCACCTTCCCGAAAGCCACAGACCCATAAGCCTATTGTCTAACCTCGGAAAGGTGACAGAGAAAGTGATCCTCTCAAGATTCCAAGAAGAAACAGATAAGTTAGGAATTTTGCCTAATGAACAGTTCGGCTTCCGTAAGGCCCATAGTACAGCTCAACAAGTGTACCGGCTGGTAGAAATCATTACTAAAGGTTTTAACTGGAAACTCAATACGGCTGCCATCTTCATCGACGCAAAGAAGGCGTTTGACAAAGTATGGCATCAAGTCCTTCTCTACAAACTGATAAAATTCAATTTTCCAGTCAAGTTAATAAAAATAATACATTCTTACCTGAAAGACAGATATATGCAGGTCAAGGTCGGCGAAATGGTTTCGACCAGACGCAGGATCTCGGCAGGCGTACTTCAGGGATCTCTTCTGGCACCTCTCCTGTTCTCAATCTATGTAGCGGACATCCCTCTGAACCCAAGAACAACATTCACTGCATTATATGCAGATGATACTGCACTGATGGCAAGATCACTGAGCCCAAAACTGGCAACCAAAAGACTCCAAACCAACATACACATTTTAGAAAAGTGGATGGCAGACTGGAGGATCCAAGTTAACCCCTAGAAAAGCTCATCTATATTGTTTACTAGAAAGAAAATCCATACCATGGAGGATATTTATTTATTGGGAATAAAGATTCCATGGCAGACTGAAGTTAAATATCTTAGAGTAATTCTTGATAGTAAACTCCTATTCAGCAAACATATTAGTTACATTACCTCAAAGACATCCAAAGTCTTAGCACAGCTCTACCCTATGATCAACAGACAAAGTAAACTGGACACGCAAACAAAATTAACAATTTACAAGATGGTAATTCGACCGGTCATCACTTACGCATCCCCAGCGTGGAGCCACACCGCGAATTCAAACAGTCTAAAACTTCAGAGATTGCAGAATAAGTGCCTGAGGATGATTCTGGATGCCCCTTGGTTTATAAGAAACACCCAGATCCATAGAGAAGTTAATATCCTTATATCTCTTCCCTTCTCCTAAATCTAGCTGAGAAGTTCTTTACCATGATAAGTAACCATCGAAACCCGTTAATCAAGGAAGCCTCGGAATATAATGAAGCGGAAAGCTACAAATATAAAAGACCAAAGTCTATCTTAAGTTCAGCTGAAAACAGCTAAATTCACAGCCCTCATGGGCGAGCATATAGCTCACAAACACTCCATTCAAAGTTCTTTCATTACAAGACAAAGGGGAATATGAAAAGCAATTTTGCTTCACCCATCTAGCCAGAAATGTTAATGTTAATGTAAACAAATGAGTCACAAGGGGCATTACTGAGCTGCATCAGTAATATTTGTATTCGTATCTACAATCACTATATACTTTTTTTTAAGTATTTCAAAAATTCATTTAATTCCATCTGTGCAAAGAAAGATTGATTATTTATTTATAGCAATATCGTAAATTCATTCATTCAACAAAGTAAAATAAAGGTTATTACAATGTTTGATTCTGTCTACAAATACAACTGCAAAACTGTACAGGAAATAAGGGGAAATGTTACCTAGGAGACCACATCTACCACCAAACTCTAGTGAGAATCATCGCACCTGTGCCGAAGGTGAGTTCTCAGTGCGCATGCGTGCAAGAGCCAAACTCCGGTTCAATGTTTCAGTGGCAAAATGATAGTAAATAAATTTAATTCAAGCAAGAGCAAATGTGTTTTCTTAATTAAACTGTTTACGAGCTAAAGAGATTTAGTGCATTAGCGTTACCTTCACATAAGAGTTTATTTTGTTGTCTAATTCCCCACTGTAACCCAAACCCGTTTATTTAATGAACAAACGCTCTTGTTATAAATGAATGAAAGGAAAGGTATTAAGTGGAAGGTAATGGGTAACCAGATATTATGAAGTTTATCGGCCATTATGCACAGTTTAACTGCGCTATTTCAGATTAATTAGTTCGGGCTCGCTTTTAAATGGGATGTAGATATATGGCAAAAACTCTGTGACAGAGAATTCAATAACGGCTAGCGAAACAATGCTTTATTATTGGATAATTTACGTAAGACTGAAACACAGAACAGTCATCAAGTCACGTGACAGGGAGTACATATTGAACTTTGGAATCGACATTCTGATAGCACGGTTTATGTTAATTAATAATTTAAATATGTTCCCTTAGTTAATAGATTTTTGGTTATACAACGTGTTCAGAGCATGATCTAATTAGGAAAATAGCTGGAATAATTCCCATTTAATACTTACTGGCTTAGTTTCTGAGTTTTTTTGGATAACACTTGGAAACATGCCTAGATGTATAGATTATGAAAAACACGACTATGTCTTTATTCATAACTTATAAAGTTTATAATTAAATAAATATTAATATTTATACAAAATAAGTGTCTCTATTATGAAATTTTTAAAAAAGATAATATATTAAAATTATATTAATTTAGAGCTGTGTAATATTTATAAATTTAAAACACCATTTAAAGAAATACATGACTTTAATTAAAATAATATTTGAGACAGTGGAGATGGAATGGAGTAAATCCTGGGAGGATAATGGATGGCAATGCTGTATAACAAATGAAGTTTAACTGACGCCCCCGGGCGCAGAGATTCGAGAGTTTGAGTTCGCTGTCTTAACGTTTTTGTCTTAAGGGAGCAATTTGAGTCTCCGGGGCAAGTGTTCTCCGTCACGGCCCGCTGAGGGGCTTTGTCGGTGAATGCTTTTCTTCGGAATATGAGCGGTTTTGCTCGGTGGTGGTGTGTGGGTGGAGGCCATCACTGAGTGGAGCCAACGCTGAGATGGACGGTCTTTCGCCCACAATTGAGTGGCCTAGGGATCGTCCGAATTTTTAGAGACGGCTTTACCTTTACATATGGCAATGCTGTAGCCAATGAAGTTCTAACTGAGGCTCGACTATTGCTGTTACCCTCCTGCCATGATCAGAGCTTTAATAGCTCAACAACACCATATCCCTACACTGTCCTCTAGAGATAACGGGGAAGATGAAAAGCATTCTTGCTTCGCCCCTGAGTCCAGTCTTTATAAGGACTATATGTGTATGTGATTATTAATCACATATTAATAAACACAATCTAGCGATGAAGGGATAAAAATCCAAGGGATTGACGTCCATCTCGCCATTAAAGTTAACACGCGCCTATCGCCACTACTCTTCAACATTTTCATCTCAGACGTACCAAGCACAGCATCAACCACCATGGCTTTCTATGCAAACGACATGGCAATACTGACCAGATCACTCAGGCCACACAACGACTACAAGACTCAGCAACAAATCTTGAAGAATGGTTTCAGAAATGGAGGATAGATGTCAATGCCGACAAGTGCTCGGCCATACTCTTTACAAAAAGGAAAGCAACCCACCACGGAGCAGTCACGATGTTCGACACTGATATCCAATGGCAAAAAGAAGTAAAATACCTGGGAATGAAACTCTACCCTCTACTCAACCGAAGAAGCAAAGTCAGTCCAGAAAACAAACTAACAATATACAAAACAATCGTCAGACTCATACTAACGTACGGATCGCCGGCATGGAGCCACATCTCCCCCAGCAACATCAAAAGACTACAGGTACTACAAAATAAATGTCTCCGAATGATCTTCGACGCCCTGTGGTTTGTTAGGAATGATCTCCTCCACCAAGACGGAAACATGCCAGACATACCTTCGTATCTCAACCAGACTTCTGCCAAGTACTTCGCCCAGGCGTCACTCCATCCCAATCAACTCATTCGTGATTCATCAAATTATGATGAAAACGACAGATGGAGACACAAACGCCCTATGCTTACATATTTTATACTTTTATGTAGTTTCGGTCTAGTACTTTTTTAAATAGATATATACCTTACGCATGCGCGTCTTGGGATTTTCATAAAAAGAAAACAAATCCTTTTTTTTTTGTTATTTCATACAATCGTTTCAATATTTAGCTAGTAGTAACGGAAGCGCTGTCTAACTGTGTATGTTTGCAGCTATCGGGGTTTAGTTGCGTAGCCTGGTTTCTTGCGAGCGTTCTAGAAGCTCATAAGCAGTGCTGTGTTGTATTATTGGATACTGTTAAAGTGCGCTTTGATTGAAAAGATTCTGGTTAAGTTCTTAGAAAAAAAAGGGTGCCCTGATATCCACTTCAGTTATAGTTCTTGCAACGACAACTCGAGAGCTGTTGAAGAATACCGACGGCGATTTATAAGCCGTATTGCCTTAAGTGACAACTTTATTTTTTTTTATTCGCGTGGGGTTCCTCGACCGCCCTTAGGTCTGGTTGAACCCTCCTAATGAAGGATTAAGTAAGTATTTTTTTGACTGTACTAGCGTGTGTTCACGGGGCTGGTTTGCCTGTTCTGAGAGCTGAAAAACCCTCTACCTCCGTATGAGACCGGCTAACTCACCTGCAATCGAAAGACCAGATAAAGTTCCTCACGTCATGGACGGGAATCGAACCCAGGTCTTTCCGACCAAAGGACGTCGTCTATTCCTACTGAACTACGGCGGCTGTAACTTTATATTGGTATACACCAACTTCTGCGGGAAACTGGGTTTGTATGTGAACGTGATGACAATTATCAAGCTCAAACAGTTAATGCAGCCCTAAAACAAGTACTCGACAAATAACTGTACATATCAGAGTTTTCTTAAAACGACTATCTGTAGAAGAATGAGAAAAAAGAATTTCCACTCCTATCAACTGTGAGAACTCCACCATGAAGATGACGGTTTTGGGTCGTGATTGAATTTTTGTCACTGGGTACTCGCAAATTCTGATCAAGCAAGGTTTTACTCTACATGGAAGGAATACACTCGTAACGGACATTTATGGAATGGTGAAAATCTTATTGCAAGATTTTTATTGCAATGAGTTTTTATTGCAAGATTTTCTTGCAATAAAAACTCATTCTCATCAGTGCTTAAGATATATCTTTCTTGGTATATCCGGGATGAACTTCACATTTAGGACTAAACCTTTACAAGTTTTAAATGCTCATGAAATTGTAGTTCAAGCCATCACAATAGGAAGCACGCTGGATATACCGCCCGTTCAATTGGCATAAATGCTTAGAATGGTAGGAACCATCTAGGAATGAAACAAGGTGGGACATCAATATTCCTGAGATGGAAAGCTTATCTTCTATAGTATACTAGACTTCGCGTGATGTGATATCGCTATTTTGTTTATTAGAGGTCTGAAGTGGCCAAAAAAAGGTGTTTGGACCCAGCAGAGTCAAAAGCCAGGATAGTTTCTCTTTCTTTTCTTTTCTTTCTTTCTTTTTTTTTTTTTTTGCAGTATGCGAGGTGATATGGGCCATCATGGAGAGACAAACATTTCTTCTGAAATGAACATACATGATGGAATCTAATGGCAAAGCTTTAGGAGGTTTTACAAGTAGTTGTAGCAACTGTTCTGCCAGGTGTGCCCGGAAAGAAACTGTGGAGTGATATGTGGGGCGGACTGTCAGAACGCCACGAACTACAGGGGAGTGTGGTGAAATTCTCCAGCATTTTGATTCCTATGTCCTTCTCAATAGGCATAAATAACAATCTCATAAAAAATTAAACAAAAGGGAAAGCTAAAGTTCCCAAATTATTTTGGATTCAGTTCACAAATATAAGACCATAAAGATGTTCTTGATTACAAAGTTTGTAATCGAATTGACTCCTTCTATGTCGTTCTCTCTCTCTCTCTCTCTCTCTCTCTCTCTCTCCATTTCACTGAAATTCCAGTCATACTATTTCATAGATAATATTTATTATTTGAACATGTTCCTACGAACTGCGACAAAATTTACCATCGTTCAATTTCTCTCACTTGAGAATATCTTTTTACTTCAGTACACCCATCTATGGACAAATGTAATGTAATGTAAAAGTTTGTAGAATCTCAAGGAGTTGCTTTGCTGCTAGTATGAAATAAGACATTTGATCAAGTTTGGCAGAAAGGCCTATTAAGTAAGCTACATATCATATGGTTTGTCTTCCATCTTCTGCAAGTGGATTGTTAACTTCCTCTGTGGTCTCTCATTTGGCGTGATGATATACATGAGTCTCCCTCCTCAAACTGATGTATATGAATCTTTATCCTGAAACCTTTGTAACTGTGGTTCCATAAGGCTCTATTCCTTCACATATGCTGTTCATTCCGAATGCATCAACGATCTTCTCGCGCTTGGATGAAGAAAACATTGCTGATTGATTCAAATTCCATCCACACTTTTGCTGGTGACATTTCTTTGCACTCTTCTTTCTACTTCTTCTTAAGGCAACAAACTTTCAGAATATCAAACTTTATATCTAAAATGTGCGCCATATTTTTTCATCATCAACTATGATTTATAATTTAATTGCCAGAAAAGCTCAAGAATTTACACTATTAATTATTGACTGAAAGGTATTCTTATGACTTATAATAAGTTATTTTTTCGTTTTATTTTTGCTTTCTAAGCGAATGCTATTGAAAATTTTTATTTGTATAAATGTTTCTTCGTCTGTCCATCAACAAAATGCATTTCCATTTGAAAAGCATCATCATCATCGATTTTCTTGAAAGAATGCCTAATAGGTTTTTTTATATCTATTTTCTTACTGTTATATATTTTTTTTACTTGGTCATTTCTTGAAAAAGGGAATCCGTCTGTACAAATGGATTCATTTTTCTACAATAATATCGATAACATATCTGAAAATCGTGATTGAATAAAGAATTGAAAAATAAAAATTAAATACAATACCGATATAAAATAAGATTTCTGGAAATGGATTGTACATAATGGGAGGAAAGGAGACAACAACAAAAAAAAAAAAAAAAAAGAAATTCATTTAATTACATTTGCAGCCCAAAATCACTGCATGACGCCGCGGTAGATTTCGCACTGTGAATGCAACAATAATTCATGACCCACTCACATTAAAATCTCGGTGCAAAAGTAGCCTGCCCTTTATTAAAAATGAATAACCTTTTATTATGAAAAGATGCATTTAAGAAACTAAAGAACAATCTTCACTCTAAGGGGACTTACTGAGCTGGCAATGTGCCAGAGAAACTAGCAAAATGCTTGTCTAAGAAGCCAAAGGTTTCGTTCGCATTTTCAACTTTTTTTTTCTTTCATTTTTACTTTTCTTTCTTACTGCGTATAAGCAACACACAAGCCGCAAAAATAAACAAAACGCGTTTCGCCACGAGACATGCTTCGGGGAAACAGTTAGTTTCCATAATCCTTTGTTTTTCTGTTGATACTTCCAGTGAGTTTTAACCCAAGTTGAGATCCGTTTCGACGGCTTACTGAAGTCACTTTATAAAAGAGAATCTCATTTGGTTCCACTAAATCTTTGTGGTTCAATGGAGGTCGTTTTTAATATTTTCTGTATTATTTACTTATTTATTTATTTTTACACTGCAGAATAGCAGCATGATGAAATTAAGAAAGAAGGGAATGTAAGATCTTAATCGTATTTTGATAATATTCTCTCCCCACCCCCTTACTGAATTGGCGTGAATGGGATTTCGATTGTACAATTCCCAATTTTTATTTTATAGAAAATTAATTCCTCTTGTCCTGTTTCAGCCAAGGAGAAGGAAATGTAGAGTAAAAATTTGCATAACTCATATTAGTATGATGAATTCATGAGATGAGTGAAATGATTACAACTAGTCTAAATGGACTGTGTCTTGGAAATTCCAAGGCACATTCTAACACCTCGAACTGCCCTCTTATCGACATTAGAAGTGTTGCTTCACCCTCGTTAATCCACTGATTTTGAGTGTGGATTGTTCAAACAGATTTGTATTAATCTCATTTACATCGATGGAAAACTTTTCGACAGCTTTTGTTGATTTGTAAAATTCTCTCCCCACCCCCTTACTGAATTGGCGTGAATGGGATTTCGATTGTACAATTCCCAATTTTTATTTTATAGAAAATTAATTCCTCTTGTCCTGTTTCAGCCAAGGAGAAGGAAATGTAGAGTAAAAATTTGCATAACTCATATTAGTATGATGAATTCATGAGATGAGTGAAATGATTACAACTAGTCTAAATGGACTGTGTCTTGGAAATTCCAAGGCACATTCTAACACCTCGAACTGCCCTCTTATCGACATTAGAAGTGTTGCTTCACCCTCGTTAATCCACTGATTTTGAGTGTGGATTGTTCAAACAGATTTGTATTAATCTCATTTACATCGATGGAAAACTTTTCGACAGCTTTTGTTGATTTGTAAAATTGGTACGGTGACGCGCAGTTTCTTTTGTCGTTCCAAGTTTAATCGACCACATATGGCTGTTTGCAATCATTTTGGAAAATATGGAGTAATGTCTGGCTTTCAAATTTTTGAACTACGCAAATGGAGTACTCTTCTTCACAGCTTCTGCTGCAGTACATCAAAGTTAGAATTCACCAAAATCTCTCAATACATGTTAAATTCCGCATGTTTTTTTTTTTTGAGACTGATATCAATTAAGCAACCATCAAGTATATGAATCATCAGCCCATCAGGTATAACTGAATAGTACCCTATCAAGAATCCTTACTCTTCCTTCAGTATATCTTTTAGTATATAAAAAAATAACTGGTAGATAAAAATATTCAACTACAATTATTAAAAAAATTAAAATTAATAAAAAATTTTCATTGAAATAAGAAGAAAATTATACTTAAAAAGGGATTATAATATTATAATATTTTTAAAAAGAATTTAATAATAATTTATTATTCGATTATCATTCTCCGTTTGCTATAATAACACAATATAATAACACAAACTATATCGTACTCCATTCCACGTAGTTTTTTTTTAATAGACTGACTATTAAATTGAGACAACACAAATATTTTTGGATCCAAAAAAGTTTAAAACTTTTCTTTAGATGAGTATAAGAAACGCCACAAATATATTCAAAAAAAAAAAAAAAAAAAGTCTTAGTCCACCAACGGGAGATGACATACAAAAAATTTTGCTGAGTTCACATAAATAAAAATAAACAAATTTAAAGCAAGTAAGCAACAGGTCATAACATGACATCCAGGGCCATTCTGCTAATCTAAATGCGATATTTACATTATTGCAAAAACAACTGGGGAGGGGAAAGATCTGATGATACCACACATTAAAAGAAAACAATGGGAAATTGAAATCCAACAGATTATCACCACATACTGTAACAATGGTTATCTATTTATAACAATGGCTAGGCAGTCTCTACCCTTTGTCATTGCATGTAGTTGGATACAAAATTGCCAACCAATTTCTAACACGAGAGTCATGAGAATACTGCAAACAAACTGATGTCATCCTCGTGTTCCGTATTCCAACTAGTATATACTATTTTGTGAAATTCTATACTTTTTTAGCCTTTAGTTGTTGTTGTTGTTGTTGTTGTTGTGTGTGTGTGTGTGTGTGTGTGTGTGTGTGTTTATAAAATACGATGTGATAGAGAAGAAAATATATTCGATTAATTAGTTTATATAGGTTGGAATTTAGACTGTATATTTGGCTGGTATTGGCTGCAGCATCCAATCTTGGATTAGAATCATACAGATACCATTTACCATTTATACAGCAAAGTGAAATGTATCTAATTACTATTCCGCAGCAGCAACGTCTCACCTAAATTAGTTTCCCAAGGTAACTTGATCACCATCGGCATGTTATATCGATTTATTCAAAAGACTTTGGCGTGAATCATCCACAATAATTGCTATGAAGATTGAATTGTTCACTTAGTTTGTTTCAATAATGGACTCAATTCATGCAAAGTTTCCTGAGATTGGCTGCAGTGATTAAACCGAATGATAATAGTTTTTACTAAACACGATAATTTGATAATATATGTCAAATCAGCAACCTGAGTTGTACTTATGAAAAAAAAATATGAATTATATCAACAGAGAAAATTCAAAGTAAAAATTTGGGGGAAAATGTAACTATAGTTTGCGGACTCAGGCCTACGTTAAAGAGAGAGAGAGAGAGAGAGAGAGAGAGAATACTGCATTAAAGTTAGAGGCTCCCTGTTTCAGTCAGTAACGACGATGACTTTTATTGTAAAGACCTGGGTTTCGAATTCAAGTTAAGGTGAGTTCTCCAGTCTCGTGTGGAGGCGCCAGGGTTTCACTCTTCCGCCTCGGGATATAACTCCCAGTTATGTTCCGAAAATTAAGGAAATCAGCCAGAAGTAGTTGCTTGGGTCGTAATTCAACTTCAAGAGAACCAAGAGCTCATCCCTCTTTTACGTCAAGAAAATATCAGCAAATGTTATATTTCTTAACATTTTCTTATCAGAAAATGTTAAGACCAACTGAACTGGTCATAATTAATCATTAATCATTAATCAATCCCAAGTCCAAATACGAAACGATTTCATTCCTAAAACATCGAGTTCTGTGGCTGCTCTAAGCCTAAGCTGTTTGCCTTATCATCGTATCCGTTCGTTGTCAGCTTCTCTTGTTTGCCATTATAGAAATTGCATGCACCACATGAATAGGACGTGGACAAGATAATGAGTCCTGTGATATCGTACCTGCCTACTATTAGCAAGCACTTGAGTAATTTGGAGCAGATTGTCATGAAATATCTTCTCATCAGTTCTCACAAACGTCAGCATTTTCACTACGCGAGGCTACTTGCCCAGCTAGTCACCTGACAATTATCAAATGGATTACGTACGCACAACGAGCTGCTTGGAAACAAAAGATGGTCTTTGGGGAAATCGATGAAGCACTATTAACGTGAGTTGTACACGGGATATTGTGTCACGGTGACAATAACGGGACGCTTCCCTGACGATGAACAGTTCGTCGTGGCATTACAGTGGTGACAAAATACACCATCGAAGTAATTACGATAAATTAAACTGCGGTGAAGTATAGACGAAACGTCACACGAGTTTTTTTTTTTTTTTTTTTTTCACACGTCATGCTACACTGCGTAGCCAAATTTTACCGAAACAATGGAGATTGTTATGGAAATAACAGTATCGTTTCCATGACTACGTTGTTTAGAAAGATGCTGTTATAATAACTGTCAGACCTTCGTAAAAAAAAAAAAAAAAAAAAAAAAAAAAAAAAAAAAAAAAAATGACGGAATGATTGAAGAAGTAGAAGATAAGTTTCTTGATAACCAGACAGGCAATTTCTTAAACAAATTATCCAAAATTAATGAAAGAACTGCAGTTAATCCATTTCAGTAGCGCGCTCACTGTATAAAGGGTTGTTGTTATCACGGGAATCACATTCGTTACGTCATGTCTGAAATCTTCATGCTTTAGATGAAATTTGTTGGGCCATTATGGATGAAAGGTAGATTTAGCGAGAACTGTTCGAAATACAAATGGTTGTCAGTTTTTCTTGTCTACATTAACGAGTTTTAAAGATGCATTTGGTAGCTTGTTTACCTTCACTGTGTCTCATTTTTCTTTTTTAAATTGAAAGAATGAAGGCGTAAGTCTTCGAATCTCAGTAGGAATTTTGTTATGAATATTTATCCCTCGAGACATGCATTTACTATAAACTTCGGATGGATGAAATAAATAGAACTAGGTTGCATCGTTCCTGAAATAAATTTTGTAAGTGCTTTGGAGATTTTACAAAGGAGTATTTGGTAATGAATCAAACTCACCGCAATATAAAGTTGTATTTATGCTATACCGTGAAGAGTGTTTAGTGTTGTAGATACCAAATACTGAAATACGAATCGAAACGTTTTGGTTGTTACCACTATGCAAAAATGTTATGTTTTCAACAAGGCAACGCCTAAGTATCCAAAATCGCAATAAAATCGGAATTTCTCTGCCATTTTATATTTAAGGAGTGCTCGTGTACTTAGCAACATTCTATGAGTGAACATCGATAGAATAAGGACCTTAAAGGTTCGATTCTAATCACATTCTAGTGGAACTTTTTCTAGGCAGTAATTAAAGTTTTTTTTCTTCTTCTCATTTTTCCAGGAATAAACTTGAGTTTATAATTCGGGAACACAGACGAATCAATTATAGAACACATATGATGTTAGCACACAATAATATATTAGTTAGCAATAAGTTTGCCAGATGGCAGCATTGTCTGTCGTATTCTCGTGTCACTTTCGTCTATGCACGCAGACTATAAACACACATCATCCAGTGATGGAAAGCGTTACATAGAGGCTAATAATCAAGTTCCAAAAACGTTAGGACTAAACAGTATTCTTTGCTCCCTTTAGGGAATAAAAAAAAGTTTATAAACGAGTGAGTGTATAACAAGGCTAAGAATAAATGATAGACGAGAAGTATAAAAGAAAACCAATATATTAGAAACAAAAAAGGCTAAAATTCTTTATATGTTTATTTCGAATAGAAGATTAATGTTAGATAATATTGTTTTCTTTAATATGTATGGATGACAAATAAAGTCTTTTTACAGCATAATTTCTTAAATATCTATTCCATAATATTGCTCTTTGCTAAAAGTACGAACTTCGACAACTATTATTTCAGTGTTTGTGATTTAATTCGAATCAGAATATTCTTAATATTTTTTATGTACATCTCAATTCCATGTGTCTTAGTTGCACAAAATTCTGCGCTTGTCCTAAGAGAGTATATCTTAAACATCGATTAATTTTAACGGAGGTGTGCACACCATAGGTCATCATCGCAAATAATGCTAAGGTTATAATTTAGTGATACATCTTTCGTCTTGAGTGGATAGCAGAGAGTCGAACATTTTCTTATCGAGGGATGCCCAGTAAATCAGAAAGACTTTCTTGGATATAGCGATTACCAAGACAGAGTTATTTACTCGAGTGTGTGTCTCCCCTGCCCTGTTGGTTAAGTGTGTTGGCCTGCGATGTGAATTGGTTATCCATGAAATGAGATTCTGGCAGGGTAATATTTTTGAAAGGCGAACAAACGATGTTTGTGGAGAAATTGTCTAAGACATCCCCTCTAAGACCTTGTTGCTTTTCATGATGCCAGCCTATGATTTCCTTCCCTATTTGTTTTTTCTTCTTCTCTATTTGTTTCATTTGTATCGCTGATTTATAAGGCATCGGTCTATACGTCAATTACTAATATTGATTGGCTTATGCGCTACTAAAGGAGTCCACAGTTGTAAAGTTTCGAAGTATTTCGATGACATTAATTCTTAAGATAGGAAAGACTTTAGAAAGTTGTTTGCTTATAAAAGTGAGCTCACGTAGGTGTACACGAAGAGGTATTTTATTGACATTCATGATTATAGAAGTCTCATATGATGGCACAGAAAGCCATAAAGTGGGGCCGAGAGAGCGGGAATAGTGAACGTGACCGGGCATGAAATTTCGTCATAACATTTGGTCACAAATTCAGTTTTCATGCGTATGAAGGTTGTAATATTAAAGCGAGTACGTAGCAGACACTTTCTTCTTAGCCACCATCCGTATTCAAAACAGCTTTGAGTCGTTTACTTCAAGTTTGCTAATTCGTTTTTTTTGTTTTAAATTCTCACATGCGTGTCATATCGTCAACATAAAATAGCCTTTGCTATATGTGTGTGTGTGTGAGAGAGAGATAGAGAGAGAGAGAGAATCTTTCTTTGTTTATTATAAAGATAACGTCCTGAAAGGTTATGTTTAGGCCTCCAGAGGGCGCGCATAATACCCCACTTCCCCCCCCCACACACACACACACAACTGCACGTCAAACATGTTCCTTTAAGTGGTAAGAAGCATGGGGAAAAAAAATGAAAGAACGAAATAAAGTTCAACGAAATAGTGGTGGGATAATAAGAAACCGGTGAATGTGGATTGCACCGACAAAGCAATTTGCCCCTTCGTGGAAGAGCCTCAAGTGAGACGCTTGAAATGGTAGGGAGAGAGAGAAATGAAACTGTTTAACGTTCGTTGAAGGAAATCAGGTTTACTGGGGGGGGGGGGGGGAATGGCGAACGTATTTTTTCATTCTCTTCTTCCCATGACGAAAGAGCGGTGGTAAATTGCAAACACACACCGATCTAATCAAAGAGAGAGAGAGAGAGAGAGAGAGGCAAAAATTCACACTGAAGCACGTGACAACAGCGCCAGTTCAAATTATGTCACTGGAAAAAAAGGGTTCAGTTTTATTTTTTATCTTCTCATCTTCCTTATCTAAATATTCGATCGGTAGGCTGTTTAGATTACTCCAAAATTTGGCGAATTCAGATTTTAGTTTAAGAAAAGGCAATCGAGGTATTAAAAGGGACGAATTCAGAAATACTGTTTTAAAAAAAAAATCTTTCTGATAAGGGAAAAATGGTTTCCAAACAAATAAATGTTTCACAAATATTTATTTCAATTCTTAATAATTAAAAAATATTTTTTTATTTATTTATTTCGCAATATTATTGTGTTCTGATTTCTACATGGGAGAGACCATCATCCCTATTGTTGCTCACTCCTCTTCCTCTGGTTACGCTACTTCTCAAAAAAAAAAAAAAAAAAGCTATGAGGCGAAGGTGGGGGGGGAGGGTGTATCCCGCATGGCAGTTACGTGTGTTAACGATTATGTTACGCTAAATGAAAATCATTTGAGAGTGGAGAAGAGAAACAGAAATCCTACTATTTGCGTATAAGATTCTTTAACTTACTTTCCTTATAAATGCTTCGTGCCACCACAGGATTCGAACCCACGTTTTCCAATCCAAACTTTCGAAAGATGTCTTCCTGCAATTTCTTCTAAAAAAAACACGGCAAGAGTGAACTCAGCAGGTAAGGAGTAAGAAAGTTATCCTCAGCGCAATCTTGTGTTTTCTATCTTCCGTATCTTCAATGTTTCTTTTTTTCCCCAATTTTCTCCTATTATCTTATATTATTACTACTGCGTTATTGTTATTTTAATTTCTTTATCATCATCATCATCATCATCATCAAATTCCTGACATGTACCCTCAGGGAGTGTACAGGATATGACAGTACTACATGAAAAATTTACATCATTACTAACTTCCTATCTACAATTTTCCTCCAAATCAGTCTGTTACTTGTCAAGACTCCAACATTATCAGATCTTATATTTCTCTCGTCTAAGGCACTTTGTATCGTATCAATCCACCTATATCTTGGTCTTCCTCTGGGTCGTTTTCCTGCCAACCTGGCAGAGAACACTTGTTTGGCTAATCTTTCCTCGCCCATTCTGTTTAAGTGACCATCCACCTGAGATTTGCTCTGCTAACGCATTCCTGGATGCTAGCAATGTCAAGTTCTTTCCTAATATCCTCGTTTTTAATATGATACTGCCATTGATGCCATCTGTTCACGCCTATAATCTTTCTCAGGACTCTCATATCTGTGGTCTCTAGTCTTTGGTCAAGTGTTTTACTTCTGACCCAGCTCTCAGATCCATAAGTTAAAACTGGTTTGAACACTGTCTTGTATACAGCTAATTTAGTGTTCCGACTAATTTCTCTCTTATTCTATATGAATTTATTCAATTGACTTCCTACCATACCAGCTTTGTTGATTCTGTTGTCTATTTCCATATTTAATTTACCATCTTCACTGAAACTCGTGCCTAAGTAGCTGAAATGTTTTACCTGTTCCACAGGTTCCCCATTCAAAACACAGTTGACATTTTCAATGATTCTACCTATTCTAACTGTCTTTGTCTTTTTATTGCTGACCTTCATATCATATTTATTACAACAGTTATTCAATTTAGTCAGGGAATCTTGCAAACTTGTAGAGGATTTATTTAGAAATATAACATCGTCCGCATAAAGCAAAGAGCTGACATTAACATCTCCAATTCTGATATCATGTTTAATACCACTTTCCTTAATAATATGATCCTTATAGATAATGAATAATAGAGGGGATAATGTACATCCTTGTCTCACACCACATTTAACGTTAAACCATCTTCCTGTACTTCCTTCAATTCTAACTGCCGACTTACAACTCAAATAAAGACTAAGTATTGCTTGATATAATGCCCCATTGACACCATATAACTGTAGCGTATTGAAATAGCTTCTCTCTTGGCACCTTGTCATATGCCTTTTCCAGACCGGCCAAACTTAAATACAGGTCTTTGTTATATTCCCATGCTTTCTCAACTATTTGTCGTTAAGTGAAGATCTGATCCTGACAGCCTCTATTTGGCCTGAATCCAGTTTGTTCTTCACCAAGCTTTTCTTCCACAATTCTTCTCAACCGTTTCTCAAGTATACTTGCATAGATCTCGCCAGGAATACTCAGTTGGGAAATACCTCTGTAATTCTCACATTCAGTTTTATTTCCCTTTTTATATATAGGTACTATCAGAGCTCTACTCCAATCATCGGGAATTCGTCCCTCTGTCCAGGCTTTCTGAACTATGCAGTGCAGCCACTGTAAGACTTTTATACCACCATACTTCTGGTCGAATATCATTTACTCCCGCTGCCTTTCCACATTTCAAGCCTTTGATAGCTTTTTCTACTTCAAGTATGGATATGTATTCCTGACTGTGCCTGTTGAGTGTTTTTTACCACTGTGCTATCACTGCTTGTTCCATTTAGCAATTTGTCGAAGTAATTACTCCATACTTCAAGGATAGCTTTTTCTTCCGTTTTCATATCACCTTTATCATCTCTAACTCCTTTTACAGCACTCTTTTCTCCATTTATAAGCTTCTTCAACATCCTCCAGAATATCTTACCACCTTCTTGATATTTATTTTCTATGTTCTTGTCAAAGTCCTCCCATGACTTTTGTGTAGCTAGTTTTGTACAGTGTTTAGCTTTCTTACATTTGTCTCTGTATTCTCTAAGAGCACATGCTGACTTATTTGCAAGGAATTTTTGATATGCTTTCTTCTCTTCCTTCACTTCCTGTGTCCACAATGGAGTTCTGATTTTTCTATCCTTGCAGACAACCTCACCACATGCCTCTCTGGCTGAATTAATCAGGAATTTCTTCAAGGTTTGCCACTGAATCTCTAAGATTTGGTTCCTGTTTTCAAAGTCTTTCATTTTTTTCTTCAATAATCTTTGTGTATTTTAGTCTACAGTTCACATCTGAGAGCTGCTCAACTTTTATTCGCTTTAAAACTTTCTTACATGTTATTCTTTTCAATATGAAATTCAATTTTATCCTGCTCAAGACTAAATAGTGATCACTTCCAATTTCAGATCCTCTGTACACTCGAGTGTCCTGCACCAGGGAGAAAACATCACTATCAACAATAATATGGTCAATGAGATTCTATTCATATTATGACCTTTTTATTGACCTCTAGTATTAATAAATTAAAGACTTAATTCAGTATGTTAGTCAAGTAAATAATTGTTTAATATCCGACATGTTTCGCTGACTGATATTTGTCAGCATTTTCAGGGATACACTGGTAAGCAATGGAAAGTAACAAAAACTAGGAAACTAACCGACAATTCTAAAAATTATATAGCGTTATCACTGTGCGTGATACAATACGCATGTCGCAAGGTATACGTTTTATTTGTTGAATGTTTATTGTAATTTTCATGAAAGTTCATTTCTTTTTGGTTAAATGATTTGACTAGAGTTTTCCATATGTCTGGTAGGATGAGGCCTTGATACTTATTTAAGTTACCTGTTGAACGGGCGACTGTAGCAGCTTCTTTGAATGTTCTGGATTGGTAGTTCTCTTCTATGTAGGGCATAACACTCATATCCCATTCAATATTATGGTTGGTAGAGGCAAAGTGGGAAGAAAGGCTTGATATATCTTGTCTGTTATTCTGGACGCTACCTCCATTTCGACTCGTCTCACCACATTTCCCAGAAACTCAGCATTATCTATATATGCTCAAAAAAAGAGCTATACAATGTACGACAGACCCTGCCGACTTACAAGAAGAATTAATGAAAATATCCAGAGATCTATCCCTAAATGGCTGCCCTACAGACTCATCAACAAGATTCTCTTTAATGACATACCACAAAGACAACGAGATGAAACCAATACATCAGTTCTATAACAATTCCATTTGTTAGTACCAAATCCAAAAAATTAGCTCTTCTTCTAAAACCATACAATATCAGAGTAACCTTCAAACCTATTGAGACCATTCAAAAGTTTATAAGATCACCGAAAGATAACCATCCTTTCTACAAATTCTCTGGAGTATATACCATACGCTGTTCATGTGGTATCAATTACATCGGACAGACATCTAGACGTTTTGAAACAAGAAAGAAAGAACAAAGAGGCTATGTAAAGAATAACAGACAAGATATATCAGGACTTTCTTCCCACTTCGCCTCTACCAATCATAATATTGAATGGGATATGAGTGTTATGCCCTACATAGAAGAGAACTACCAATCCAGAACATTCAAAGAAGCTGCTACAGTCGCCCGTTCAACATGTAACTTAAATAAGTATCAAGGCCTCATCCTACCAGACATATGGAAAACTCTAATCAGATCATTTAACCAAAAAGAAATGTTCTCTTCGTGAAAATTACAATAAATATCTCAACAAATAAAACGTTGTACTTGCGACATGCGTATTGTATCACGCACAGTGATAGCTTTATATAATTTTTAGAATTGTCGGTTAGTTTCCTAGTTTTTTTTACTTTCTATAGTCAATGAGACTTTTCTTATTCCTTGCCTCTTCTCTCCATGTGAATTTGTGCACATTTTTTATGTTGGAACGTGGTGTTAGTAATAACCAGTCCATGTCCTGAGCAGAAATTCAACAGATATTTCCCATTATTATTAGCTTTGCTCTTTTCTCCAAATTTTCCCAAAATATTTTTGCATGCCTCACAATCATTTCCTACTCAGCTATTTAGATCCCCAACAAGGACCAACTTTTCATTTTTCATTGTGTCAGTTGCTTTTTCTAAAGCCTCAAAAAATCCCTCCACTTCTACCTTAGTAGAACCTTCTGTGTGACCATAAGAACAAATAAGTTTCATTGTCCAGTTCCCCATTCTGATATTTGCTCAAATCACTCTACTTGAGACTGCCTGCCATTCAAGATTAGCCTCATATTTAGTGTTGAATACTATGGCTACTTCTCCTTGATTGTCATTGCCTGAATATAACATTTTGTATTTATTGCTCAGAAAGAGCTCACCAGTTTTTGTATTTTTAGTTTCAGTCACCCCTATCCCGCCTTTTATCCTGCTCAAGTTCTCCAGCTAGCTCCATTTCTTTGCCATTCAGGCTACTTAATGTTGATAGTACCGATCTTTAACTCTGGTGATGTTGAGTTGGGGTGTGCTTTCAGATTTCAGCTGTCAGAAACCAATATACAATATAAAATTTCTTTATTTCTTTCTTAATTTTTTTTAAAAAATAGTTTGAATTCGAAAGGTGAAACGACATCGAATAAAATCTGTGAAGCAATCTTTAGGGGGGGGGGGGTCAAAAACTACTAAATAAATGAGAAAAATACTTCGAGAAAACATTTTGATAGTATCGTATATCATAGATAAAAAAGAGAAATGATATCATTTTGAGATCTTGATAATTAAAAAGGGTTATAGTTCAGTTTCTTATTTCCTAATAATAAAGACAAATATCCAGTCGTATGATTCATTCATTAGCTTTTCATTGCGTAGTATTTTTCATATCGTTAATCTAAAAACTCGCAGTTTCACCATAATAACACTAGATGGCGCTTCATCGCACGCGAATCTGTATGCGATTGTATTGTTAGAGCAGCCATTTATTCAAAATACAGAACTGTAATCTCACTTTTCATTCTTCTCTGGCGATTGGCATTTGAGCACGAGTTGTCTATTACACTTCAGCGCGTGACTGCTCTCAAATCAAGATAAAGGCAACAAAATAAGCATCGCTGTGAGATAGAATGCTATGACAGGGCTCCAAAGGCGTTCTGATTTGCCAATATGTTTCCTCTTCCATCTTTTCCATTATCGTTGTCAACTTTCATGAATAAAAAACGACCAATATTTTTCACTAATCACAAAAAAACGGAGGGGGGGGTGAAGCTGTTCTAATTTATGGCAAAATATTCACATTTGTTTCCACTTTCATTGCTGCACGCGCAGTTCGGGCATCTCCTTTTCCATTCATCACTTTCGATTTTTTCTTGACACGCCCGTACAGTCACCACATTTAGGCGAGAAAAAAAATGTTTTTTTCGTGAAACCAACTAATGTACGTAATCAATTTTGTTTTGTTACAAACTTTGGTCAATAGATGTCACCTCCATCGCACTCTACCGATGACATCAAAAGAAATGGAAAAATATATTCATTGCATTTTTTTTTTGGCCCCTTAACAAACGAAGGGCTTATGTACTAATAAAGAAAGGAAACCTTTGGAAGATTGTTTGCTGTTCGTACTTCAAAAGAGCGAGGTTTTACAAATTGACCGAAGATTAAATATGAATATAGATGAATGACAGAATAAAAAGCAGCGCAGAGTCGGTAATTTCAAGTACCGAATCTCTAATTTGAATGATCACAAGATAAATTACAACCATACATACTTCAGAATAATATTTCATTACATCCCGAAACTTTACGTTGAGTTCGTAATATTGCACACGACCCTAAATAAGACCATATTTAGGAATGATCAAAAAAGATTGATATCATACTTAAAATCCATATTTCCTCCTCTGTTGTCTTCTCCAAGAACAATGAGTGGGGAGCAATAATGAAAATCCATTGTTGTTCCTGACTCAGTGCAACAAAAATAAAGATTCGGTCTCAGAATGGAGAGTATAAACAGTGGTACTGCAATATTAGGGAGTAAAATCTTTATAACGCAGAAAGCATAATAATTTTCAGCTGATCTCAGTAATCATCTGCTATATTTGGGATTTGGCAACATATTCTGATAAAGGCATATCGTCTCTCTCTCTCTCTCTCTCTCTCTCTCTCTCTTGAGAAATCTCAGAAAATTTAAAAGCAGAATTTGTTGTTTGGTTCCTTAGTTTTGTTGGGGTGTTCTACTTCAACAAAACCACGGAACCAAACAGCAGATATGTCGGCAGTTTATTGGGGTTAAGTACAAACTACAAATACTATTTGGTGTTTTGTGTTATGCTTATCAATGGCATGCGGTCTTACTCCACTCAGAGTTTCCATAAGGGGTGGAGGACATCATTCTATGGAACGCTTAACGGATATTTATTAAATATTAACAGACGTGATTCTCTATTCGCATCCGACCACTAACTGATTGAACTGTAGGTTTTGTGTTAGATGAAAAACCAGAGTTTTCGGAAGTAAAATCTTTGCCACCCCCCCCTCTTATTAAACTAGGTAATCACTTTCATTTGAGAAAACCAAGGCATTAAGATTCAAGGGCATCTTAGGATACTCCATTCATTCACATAAAATGTAATTATCTCATCCTGATTTTGATTCTTCCTCTCAAACCCTTCGGTTCCCTAAGATCGTAGGGTCCCCTGAATTCTCTAAGTAATGCTTGTAGATCTGTGTATTCATGAGGGCAGTTTGTCTGTTTCGAGGGACGAAAAACTCGAGATTTTGGTAGAAAAACACTCCACCTCCGTACGAGACTGGTTAACTTACCATTTGATTGGAAACACCTGATAAAGGTTCCTAACATCATAGACGGGATTAGAACCAGGGGGTCTTTCCAATCAAAGGGTTCGTCTAAACCAGCTGAGCTACGGAGTCGCTGACTTTGATTCAGCAAGTCAAATATCTCAGATGTCTCATGATTGAGAGTAGGAATCCTTGATCTCGTTCTAGGATCCAATCAAATGCAAATGGGAAATTGGGAAAACTGTTCCTCTTCCCAAAAGTGATTTAGCGGTTCCTTTGGCCTTTTGACTAAAATGATGAATAAAATAATAATAAAAATAAACCTCTAAGAGAAGATGCTTTCAACCAACCTAAAAATTTAAACACCACAGAGTGTTTTGGGAATATCCAGAACATCACTTTAAAACTATGATACTATTACTGTTTTTCCTGCTCTACTATCTATGAATATCAAATGATCTCCATATACAATATGAAAAACGTCTGAAAGATTCACCACTGTCCTTCAGGTGCACTTGACTTGCTTGAGGTGAAAACTCTGTACAAGTAAGAAAGGTGTAAGTTTTTTTTTTATTTATTTTTTTAACCCGTATCTTTAATACAGTGAGAAATGATAGATAAATCTGTCTGCCTGGGTGTTTATGGACGATGAGAAGTCCATTCTACGCACAGCAAATAAAATAAGAGAAAACAGCGCCCTCTTTCTGCAAAAAAAAAATCGGTATACGTAAAAAAAGCCCTGCCACCGTGTAAGCACGTTTTCATAATTTAGTTTTCATATTTTCCTTAATCCCAGTTGTCCGTGAACGGAATACGAAATCAGGACACCTAATATCCAGTACACTTTAAAGAAAGAACGAGGGGCGGAGGGAGATTTAGGGCCCGTTCATACAGGCAGTTAAGATCATGTATTCATATCTTGTCGGCAGTTGTGTAGAATCTCTCAGCGCTCTGCCCAAGTCTTAACGGTAAGTCCATTCACTGATGATTGATGCCGGTGATGGCATGTGGCGCTCGGGATGATAATGGTGGGATGTAGTTACCATGGATACCCATCAGGAATGATGACTGATGGTGGAAAAAGGATTAGGGAATCCTCCGAAGCGACGGTAGAAAAAAAGAAAACGCCCATAGTGCTGCTTATACAGAATGGGGAGGTGTGTTCTCATCTGCGTATACGCAGTTTCGACTAAGGGACCGCCTTATTTATTGAATTATGATTTGTGTCTTTTGTTAATTGTAAATGTGAGGCATCTTATAAGGAAAATAATTGGACATATGAAATAAAGGGTCATTGAGTTCAGGGTTTGAATCCGTGACTGGATTGGATACCCATTTCGTGGTTTCTTAGAGGAAAACAAACGAATTTAAACGGAAAATACCACTTTCCCGTTTCAATTAGGAAAACAAATTCTGCCAAATAAATAATAATATTTTAAAGCAAAAGTAAACGAAATAATCTCGCATCCAAATAGTTCAGAATAATCACGAATCAGAAGTAAGAATTTCGAGCAAAATTCAGAAACAAAATATTTCGTGATCTTAATGAAATCATGGTAAAAACTATTGGATTGTTCTTGCGAGGTTAACCTTACAAACTGGGTTTCAATCTCTTTCAGAATGCAAGCAACATGCCACAGTCATCGTTGAAATTATAGCCGAAACAATTAAGGCTATGAGGCCAATGTATTATGTCTGTTAAGTGTAAGAGTTGAAAAGCCTTTATAAAGATTCATCGCTTCCTAAGCCATTCAAACAAAGTTTTATTATTATTATTATTATTATTATTATTATTATTATTATTATTATTATTATTATTATTATTATTCCAATCAGAGTTACCAACTGAGCTACAGGAGGCTTTCATGATATTAGCAGTGTTGAATTGAATTTCTTTACAACCACAGACAGAGTTTGCCAATACTTCTTTTATATCATCCATATCAACTGTATTTTAGGTCAACAATATATTTATTATACAATGAGAAAACCTTTGCCTCGTGGATTTTATTTGTTTATGGATTAATTTTAAACAATGTAACTCTTTCTAGGTTATCTCAGCTTTCGGAGCTGTCTAAATCTCGCACAATAGAAATACGATAATAGAACATTGTTTCATTTTTTTTTCAACGAACGATAGCTTAATAATTAATTAAATACTACAGAGTATGAAATATTTTAATATATTCAATATAAGAGCACATAAAGTGGATTGTTTGCTACGAAATATAATAACAACTCATCTTGAAAGATGTTCGTTTAACTAAAGAATTAGTAGTAGTGAATGCTAAGGGAAGAAAACACGAAACTAAAGGACCAATATTAACATGTTCAGGACACCTTAAAACTAAAAGATTTTGAACAATGTGATGCATCTCAACAATGCAGGAAATCATATATAAATAAAAATATTTAAAAAAATCCATGTTTTAACTCAGATGATGCTGAGTTTCTCTTTTGGATATATTGAGCATATTTTCAGTGCTTGTTCATCATTTATATTAGAAGACAAGTAAATTATCTTCAACAATTTATGCAAGAATTATTACTATTATTATTACTGTAAAAATTGAGCTCATTTATAACTTCCGATTTTTGAATATTATGCCGGAAGTTATAAATTAACTCCTGAAAATCCAAATATTTTCTTGATAACAAAAGTTTTATTTTTCTGCATACATCTATTGAGTTGAAGAAAAATTTGCCGACGAATCTCCCGTAAAAGTCCATTATCGATAATTTATTCGATAATAACTCACACACACAGTCGAGGACGGTAAGTCTTAATCTGCTTTCTCATTTGCATTCCGTAATCCTAGCCTGCGTGACCATCGGAAGTTATTAGATTATGTTAATTTGGAATGTGTAAATCTTCAAAGGAAATGAAGGGAAAAAAAAAAGTTTTATAAGCTGATTAATATTCTCGTTTGCGAGGTTTTAATGGAAATCTAGTTTACATACTTTTCAAAATATCCTTTCGCTTATATGACAGGATTGCTTGAGGCTCTTTGCTGTATCCTTTCTAATCTCTAGAACTAAGCATGAAGTTCTTTTTCTTCGTTAGTGTTTTCTTGTTTTTTTTTTAAGAATATTTTCCGGAATGCTTTGTGTAGAGAACTTCAAAGAAAAAAAAATGGGGAACGTCATTACCTCAACTCTTTGTCCAGTCTCTGATTTCTTACGTTAAAGAAATTTATTAAATCCTAATATTAACTGCAAAGTAAAGTTAACACACGTAAGCACGCACAAGGAGTTATTCAAAAAAGCATTTTTTTTAACAAAAAAAAAAAGAAAAAATAAATAACTAGAACGTAATATACAATTGTCCCATCTAAAATTATTTTGTAAATAATTTTAATTTTTTGTAAATAATTTTAATTTTTTATAATTTAATTTAATTTTTTATAATTTATTTTTAATTTACTAATTTTTAACGATGCAGTTTAAATCTATTTTTATCTAATTATATCGTCGAAATTATATCCAACGATATAAGACATCCTACAACATTGAACCCCATTTTTTTCATCAATCTGAAGTAGGATTTGCGCTTGAAGTTTGTTCAAAACTAGGCTACTTGTATATAGAGGCTGCTGACTTCACATTAGTTGCCTTAGTATCCCATAATGCAAAGCGCATTTTTTTCCCGATGTGTCCATTGCTATACATTGTGGGGGAAAACCAACTTTCATTGAGATTTAAAAAGTAAAGGGTGTTCATCATAGGCATAGAATAGATTTAAGAGAGTCTGATAGTATTAGGAGAAAAATAAGAGATAGTATTAGGAGAAAAATAAGATATTAGGAGAAAAATAAGAGATAGTATTAGGAGAAAAATAAGATCAGACTTAGATCAATAAGATCAATAATATGAGAGCTAAAAATACCCCAGGAAAGATACTGCAATATCTTGCAAAGACATTTCATACTGCAATAAAATCAGTGCAGAATTCATATACTTATTATATACAAATAACTAAATAGTGTATCACTCTTTTTTTTTTTTTTTAATAACGTGAATCAGAGATGAAACTATAAAATGTGAAGGCAATTTAAATCTTGGTACTTCCCATAGTACATAATAACATGTACATCAGAAAGGAAGCATGCTTTGAATTATGGGATACTAACGCAAATGATGTGGTCAACAGCCTCGATATATAAGTAGCCTTGTCATGAAGATACTTTAAGCGCAAACGTTGCTTTGTGTAAAGGGCTAATACAATTATATAATTTCTTGCGCACTATTCTTCTTTTCTTCTTCTTACTATTATTACGTGACATCTCCAGGGATTCCATGGACTTATCGCGGGAGGTCACTCTACTCTACTTCGCCAGATACATCTCACCCTCTCCACTACTATTTAATTCTCCAACTACCCCATTACTATCATCAACGCCATCTACCGTCCATCATCACCAACAACAGTATTTTTTGTCTGTAAACTGCGTGTGTTCTGAAGGCCGACTTGTCTGTATGCGGGATGAAAAACCTGAGTTTGCAGGAGAAAAATCCCTGCTACCTCCGTATGAAATCGACTAACTCGCTTTCATTTTAAAAATTCCTATACGGATTCCCCTCGTCACGACGAGAATCGAACCCAGGTCGTTTCCGATTGAATGGCGCAATGTTCCGCTGTTCTTCCAATTATGCTACGGAGGCACTACATTAAATTCTCGTCTATCTGGTGACAAGTGAAATTCTTAACAAAAAATTGGCGTTTTCTTACTAGAATGACAAATGTAAGTACATCAACGTGTTAAAAACTTTGAATCTCAAGTAACTAAAGATCTTCCCATAGTTCAATAGTGGAGGCCATTCAAAATTCGCTGGTGGTAGGTTTAGTCATGCAAATCTATATAAAGGAATCAATTTTTATATCGGATGGATTATAACAACCTACTATGGGATATAATAAGGACATATTCAAGCAAACTGAATAAATGAAACAAACAAAAATGGAAATAAATCCAAAACTACAGAATCGAGAACCAAAAATATTATTCAGTGGAAACTCCGGTATATATTATTGAGTACATTTGCTTAGTGGCTTTGTGAATGAACATTTCTAACATTAGAAGGACTAAAAAAACTGTTAATTGTGGAATGGACAGCTGAATGCTAACACTAAATGATGATTAGCTCATCACCTCTTGAGAGGACACTCATTACAGAAATAAATGAAGTGAGCATAATTAATCAAATGCGAAGAAATAAAATGAAATTCACGTATGAACAGCCATCAAAGTTACCAAAAGGAATTAAGTCCAGTGAACTGTTCCGCAACAGTAGAACTTTTATGGAAATTTTCTGTCATTATGGCATTTATTCATTTATATTGCTACTTATTAGGTAGGATTGAAGCGTGTAATTACACAGATGTAAATTGGAACGTAGAATATATTATTCGAAGGGCTCCAGATTATTGTTTGACTATTTGCTATTTGCTCAGGATTATTGTTTTAGCACAGCGTCCCCCCCCCCCCCCCAATGTATACCATTGGGAAATAATGGTACTTAACAACATTCTCTAAAAAATTATCGTAAATAAATTGTAAATGGCAATTTTTATAGAACTTACTGTTGCCATGGAAACACAGAAGAACAAAATTTATATTTCAAGAATAAAATGAATAACATCCATGCTCACTGCGGGTTCGAGTCCTGCAGGTTTGCAAAAATAAATAAAGGATTTATTCATGACATATTGTTTGATTTGAATTGTTCCGTGTTACTGCTTTTATTTTAGAAACACGTTTACCGTTAATTACGAAAATTGACTGTGTTTCGTTGTCCATATATATTTATATTCTCCACAATATTGTTGTTTCCCAAGAATCTTAGTGTAGCCCAGCAGAGATAATGCTATGTCAGCATCTTTGATTTAATGTAAAGGTCATATTAATATCCACATTGTGTATTTAATTAGCTGTTTACTGCCAACGACGGGATTAAAATGCAAAGGATTAAACTTGCTGAAGACATTGTTTCGATTTTCCAAATGACATCTGAACTACAAACATTAGCGGAGAAGTAAAGAGAATGAAAACAAAGAGATCTGCAGTGATGTCTTCAAAAATCATTTGGGAATCACAGCATGTTAGTGCACATTAGTTTTACCAGCTGAATGGGCCAAATATAATGATGTCTACTACTTGCATCAAACAACTTTGTACTTGCATGAGACATACATGCCCTTATATATCTCTTCTATTAAAACTTGCAAAAAAAAAATTATATATATATATATATATATATATATATTATACATAGCCGGTTAAATTCAAAATCGTAATTATGTATATAGTTTAGAAATTTCCAAATGGTAATTTAAGTAGCCTTATAGTAGCCTTATAGTCCTTATAAGGACTGGCTTAAAGGGGCGAAGCAAGAATGCTTTTCATCTTCCCCGTTATCTGTAGAGGACAGTGTAGGGATAAGGTGTTATTGAGCTATTAAAGCTCTGATCGTGGCAGGAGGGTAACAGCAATAGCCGAGCCTCAGTTAGGACTTCATTAGCCATCCATCTTGCCATCCATTACCCTCCAAAGGTATTAATCACCGCATCTCACGGTCGATCACTCAAAAATTCAAGTAGCTTGCTATTGCAAATCAATATGTAGGATAGTATTTGAATAACACAAAGGTGTCGTTAGTTTGATTTAAGAATCTTAAAAATGAATTGATTTTAATTACTTTTTTTAATCTCATCTTCCTTTTCCCTCTTTTTACCTTGCGGTGTCGAGGGTTTATTAACCATCGGACCTCAAGCTGTTCATAGGAGAAGGTGGTCAGCACTACCCCTCAGTGTACCCTATGTCCTGTAGTGTTGAGTTCTCAAGGTCGGTTTGCCTGCTTTACTGGATGAAAAACCCCAGGATAAACTGGGGAAAAAACCCTACTGTCCACGCCCAAGACCGGCTAACTTGGCTATGGCTGAGGAACATCCTTCAGCTCCCCACGTCACCGACGGGAATCAAACCTAGGTCACTCCTTCCCCAGGCATATGGTTGCGAAGCGCACAGCCACTCGGCTAACCGCTCGGACACTTTTTTTAATTATTTTTCAATAATAATTCTAAAATAAATAATTAATAATTAACAATTCTAAAATTCTAAAATATAATTTATAATTATATTTCAGAATATTTTAATAATTGTTACCATTGTTAAAATTAGCATAATGTTCATTACACGATTGAGCTTTGAATATATTATTGAATATTTGTAGTTTTTGATTTAAAAACATAAAAACAATTACCTAACCACAAACTAGAATTCAACTTTTAAAAATAAATTATTATTATTTTTCATGGAATTTTAAATGATTTTTTCATTTTTTATCAACTTATAAATTAGATTTTTAATTTGATTTTAATTTAAAATTGAGAAATTAAATGTATTCATCTTATTATTATAATACATTTATTATTTTTTTTTCTAAGCTGTTCAAATTTAAAACACTCCATTAACATTAAAAAAAATGATGATGTTAATTCATCAGTGAAATTTTCATTTTAAATATTAAAAGAATGTGATTTATATTTTCAGATGCTTAATGAGCATGCGTGAATGTGTTTGTTCTGTTGGTTGACTTACCCTAACGTTCTTGCTACTTATCCTTTATTGTAACTAAGAGCGTCTTTAATTGTTTTTAGTAGGCAATTCCTAATTTTATTTTTAAAGTTATGGGCTGAAAGGCATAGGTAAGGTTATAAAACCAAGCCAGAAATTAATGGTAAGATGAAAGAAACCCATTATTAGCAAGCAGCGTTGCCCCATTTAGTAAGAATAGAGGAGAACGTTTGCTCGGAATTGTTACAGAAAGGATTCATTCTCATTGCCGTTTAAGGCTATAATTAGCTTAATTTGGTTTCTCGCCTGGAATTAGAAAGTGCACGTTGTTTGCATGGAAACTCTAACATTTATCTAACTGCCTGCGTCATTCAGTTTTAAAGCACTTTCGGTAACACAAGTGACAACCAAGCTTGTTAGCAAGTATTTTTAGGTCTGTTACGTCATTGCACGGGTTGCAATAAACAATTAAAGTTGATTTAATTGCGGTTTTTTAAGTGTGCGAAAAACACGACATCTTTATGCAGATTTTGGTACTACACTACCTGGGCAAAAATATAGAATACTCGGTACATGAGTCAGTTTGTATGACACCAATGTTTGAAGAGAAACTGATGTTCTCCCAAATGTTCTTTTATTTTTGGGAAGAGATGGAAGTCAAATAGAGTCAGAATGTACGATGGACAGCACAAGACTGTGAATTCAAGGGTTCATAGTTCTAGTACTGCTTGCTGTCATAGGAAAAGCTGCTATGTTAGGTCAAACTCTTCGAAGTACTCATAATATTTTTTATTTATTCTTGTGGGGGTTCCCCCGATCCTCGACCGCCTCTTAGGACAGGTTGAGCCCTTTTAATGAGGGATTAAGAGTATGTATTTTTGACTGCAGCAGCGTGTGTTCACCGGGCTGGTTTGCCTGTTCTGAGGGACGAAAAACCCGATTTTCCGAAAGGGGAAAAAACCCTCTACTTCTGTATGAGACCGGCTAACTCACCTTTTAATCGAAAGAGACCAGATAAAGGTTCCGCACGTCTTTCCGACCAAAGGGCTTCTTCTATACCGACTAAGCTACTGAGGCTCTCAGAACTCATAGTTAAAAATGTGTTTTCCCATTCACATGTAAGAAAACATTTTTTAAACTCAGTTACCACATTTCATCGCTACTGACATCCTCACTTCACTGGGCCATTTTCACCTCTCTGAATCAGAAACCCCTGGCGACAGAACTGTAAATACTTCACATTAAAATGTAAGAAACTCATTCAGTATGAGATTCACGTGGTTTCTTGGATGCATTTCTTTCAACAAGCGTCCATTACCTAGGAAATCAGAATAAAATTTTAAATCTGATATTAATGTCATAAAAAAGAATCATAAATTTTAATCCAGATTAGTTTTTTATTCAATTTTTCAGGAGAAACTCCGAACGAACTGCAGATCCTGTTTCTACCATCATCATCGTTCTGTCACTTAATACCTTAAAAGAAAAATCTCCGTAGTGTATCTTATGATTACAACATGCAGGATGGACTCCCAGAGAGGTGGTAATGGACTGTCTAAGATTAAAGCAACGCGATGTAAGCGTTCGCTCTTTGCAATCTGCCGATTCTTGAACTCATAACAGCAGAGATTCCTCCTATTCCTTCCCCAGTAGTGTTTATCACAGTAATAACGTGTGTTTACGGTGATCATTCTTTTCTGTGTCGTCCTTCTTAGAAATAAAATTACGCTATAAACTTAATCATAATGAATAAAGGGAACACATCCTAATGTTCCATTACCAGCTAGAAGAAAACGCCTTGATAGCAGCACCATTGAATACACCAGTTGCCATAATTTTGTCGAAGATAAAAATCATCAACACACGTGCTGCACGAGACAGCAATATTGTGTTTTTTTTTTTCATGAAATGCTAACTCGAGGTAATCTACTGTAGCTTAGATTGAAAGAACATTGTAGAAAGACTTCACTTATGTGCATGCAGATAGATGACTCCAATTTATGCCCTAAGTATTGTCACGAACGACTACTGTCATAATAGGAATGTTTTTATCTTTCAAAACAAAAAAGTAAAAAAAAAGAAAAAAAAAAGAAAAGAAAATATTTAAAAATATGCTAAAGAGACGAGACAGCTAATAAAAAAATTTGTCTAAAACGGTTTTTGTTTATTTTTTTTGTTATTTATGATGGATAGACGAAATCTATTCTTAATAATCGACACTGCACAATATTAAAAAGGTCCATTATATTGTAGAATGTACTGTACAATGCGTACCCGTCTCTGTGTTACTCTTGATGATCTCTAGTTCGAGTAGACTTTGTGTTTAAAGTTAGAACATGAAACAGTTGGTGCTTTTCGCTTTTCCAACTAGGCAGTGCGCAAATATTGTGACCAGAAATAGTGATTCCATCCATTGATCATTAATGATAATGAATAATTCATCTCCGTAATGATTCCTGTGTCTGTCTAGCCGACGCACCGACCGATCGGATTTTGCACAATGCTACTTTGTGTATATACCATTGCTCGAGACATACTATTCTTGGTATGTGGTACTTTATGACTGTTTGAATCATCTGATGTCGTGTTTAAATATCTTTATTTTTATGAAAAAATTCTATTTACTAAATGAATAATTCTAGTTGTAGCTATTTGAAGGAAAAACCAAATGACTTTATATCGAGCTGTTTTCTGTGGCTATTTATTTTTAAAGTTCTCATTGTGTCATTAGCTTTAATGATAGCGCCAATCCTTCCCCACCCTCCCATCTAAGCAACAAATAATTCATGAAAAATATTTCGCAGTTTTATATCGCTTTGGTTTTCGCGATGACTCTTTCTTTCATCGCATTCATTCTCCTTTGAACATGGCTAGCGTTGTCAGGGGATCCCAGTGAGGGAAATACAAAGCTTATAAAACAATCCGAATTATTGTTTTTCCGTATTAGGAAAATAACATTAAATCAGTCTTTTAAGTTGAATGATAATAATTCCCATTGCGATGACATTTTAATTTCTTAATAAAAGCTACTTTATTCTAAGTTTAGACTTTACTTGATAACAAATATCGTTGAAGTAATCACAAAATATGGTGATATTAAAAATGAAGGATATTATAGATCCTTTCATATTTTATAGACGTCTTCCTTCCTATCCAGGTTCCAGGCCAAGTGGCCTGTTCCGGACTCAGTCCATCTTCTTCTTGGTTCTTCTCCTAATATGTTAAGATCTTTTTTGGTAATCTTTCTCTCTGCATTCTTGCTATATGGTCTAGCCAGTCTTTCCTTTATTTAATCAATGAGTCTGTAATGTGATTAATTTTACGATTTTTAATTATTTCACTATTTCTTTTTTATTTAATAGGGTTAGTTTTTTCGTTTTTCTAAGGAATTTCATTTCTGCTGCCTGAATTCTCTGTATATCTCTTTCTCCGATAGTCCATCCATATCTCACTCCATATATAATAGTTTAGGTTTGGCTATTGTTTTGTAGACTCTAAGTCTCGTGTGTTTCTATGCGTAATTAGGTTTAAAGGTTCTGTCAATTACTCCAGTGATTTTTATAAAGTTCGTCTTCTTACAGTCAATATCTATTTCATTTATGTAAGATAGTTTACAGCCTACATATTTGAAATTATTAACTTGCTCAAGTATTGTATTATTTATTACTATTTTACTTTTTACAGGGTTATCTCCATGAAAAGCCATGACTTTAGTTTTCTCCGTTGACATTTCTAGGCCATATTGTTGTATAATATTATTTAAATTATAGATTGATTTCTGCAGTTTTCTTAAATTTTTCCAAAGAGTAGCGTGTCTATTTTTGTATGTCGATTAATTTGGAAGCCGCATGTATTTAATTCTCTCAATTTTTTGATAATATTGTTTATATATGTTAAATAATATGGGTGATAAAGGACAGCCGTGACGGACTCCTCTATTCATTGGTTTCCAAGTAGATATGGTATAATTTTGCTTTATTGCTATTTCATTATTGTGGTATATGTCCAATAGAGCATTATATAGTTGGTTTGGAATGTGATATTCTTTTATTTTATAGCCAAATATAGAAATAAACTGAAAAGTTTCAAAATTTATCAGAGAGCTGATGATATAACTTTCGACATGGGCGTTACCTTGATATGCACTACTTAAAAGACACGAACTGTGACCAGGAGCCTGTTGTCTCATAAAGTTATATTCATGTTTTTTTTTGTCTAGTCTATGATGAGAACCAGCAGTTCGAAACAGCTGTTAGGTCAGTGAAGCCTAATTTAAGCACAATAAAAGGCAAACATATGGACTCTTGGGTAGAGTTCGTGTCTTTTAAGTAGTGCAAATTAAGGCAACTCCGACGCCAAAGGTTATATTCTTATAACTTCTCAGGTAAATGACGAAACTTTCAAGTTTGTTTTCTATATTTTTTCCTCCTTTATATATACCTATCACTTTTTTGTGGTCATGTGTCGAAATAATCAGAGAAAGGAAGCCTTAAATAAGATTTCCTTTAACTAAGATTTCCTAACACGAGGAAAATCTTATAATAAAATCTTATATTTTATTATATCAGAAAAAATCTTCCTCTTTCTCCCTCAGTATATATTTTTTCTTTCTTTCTTTCCTTGAATACCATCCCTTGCACCTTGACGGACCTCGGACGGGAGGAGATAAACGAATGTTCTGTAACCTGTTCTTTTTCTTAGATTGTTCTATTTTGTTATTCGCATTTAAAAGTTATTGTTGGGACTGAATTCGATTTAAATAAACCTTTAATTCAAACTCTTCTTTTCAAACGTTTCTATTAAGTAAGATGTTTTGGAAGATAGAATGGTGGGATTTCACTTTTAAATGCCAATGCAATTGAACGACGCTCAAGAAAATCTGTATGAAAAGAAACAAACAAAAAATCGGCGTAGTTGTTACTGTCATTAGGTTACATGGCAGCTATTTTGGGAGGGCACTGCCGTATGAGGTGGCTAATTCATCCTCAATTATAAATCATTCGAAAATATTCCTCGCATACTACGAGATGGCAAACCCCACTAAGATGGTCATTCCGACTAAGTAATGTAGTACAAATTATAGTAACAAGTTCGTTTTTCTGTAAGTAGTTTTAATTTCATACTTTACTGTATTAAGTATTATTATTTTTATCACTCTAGTACGTTTTCCACAAGAAATGTCCATAAAAAGAGTCTATATGTGCGTATATTATTCGATGCGAATGTACTCGGTTACATAATAGAGATAAAAAAGAGAAATTAGGATTTGAGAATTGGAATTTCCGTGCAGGAGGAATTATGCCAAAGTTACCCTTTACGTATATGTTTCTAAGTTGTGTAAGATCTCCTCCCAGTGTGTTTGTTTTAGCATTGAAAATTTTCCGTAATCATCGTCCACAGTCTTAGTTGCTTTGGTATAATCGTAATTAACATTATCTTTACCCGCTGACGCGCACGCACACACACACACACACACACACTCGAATGAAACGTCTACCAAAAACCACGGCTGTCATGAAGATAGCTGTTATTCTAAATTTCACGTGCTTTTGGCCTACATAAAATTCCCTATAGCGTAAAAAAAAAGTTACGAAATGAGAAGGTTTATTGTAATTACCATTTTATTCAATATTTTGGAAAGAAATTTTGTATTTCTTGGTCTTCGTTTAGAGAGTTTCAAAGGGTTCAAACTTATCATTTGATTATTGTAACCTGACATGGCATTATGGTGTATTAATTTTTAGTTAAAATACTTTCCTGCAACAGAACATTTCATGCCATCATTCAGGGAATGATTAGCACGTGATTATAGCTGTTTGTGTCACGTGTAGCGTGACAGGCATTCACGTATTAATCTTTCACTCTTCAAACACTTCAATAGCTCAATATGAGAGCTACTCAAACCTCCATTTCGGTGACTCATCTGAAAAAAAAAACATGCATCAAATACACACACGCACAGTGCATGCCTAGCATTGAACGAGAACACTCTTCCACAGAAAACAAAGAAGCGATTGTTTCATTTTTTTTTTTTTAAAGAAATGTACTAGAGAAGGAAAGCTTTGAAGGCGAGTACAAAAGTATCCATGAATATTTAACAATAGAAATAGCCATAGAAACTGAGATAAACTAGTAATTCTTGGAGTACCTTCAAACTAGTCTCCTTCCTAGTTCTCGCCAGTGTTCGCTTACAGGAAGTGCCCAAACCGAAGACAGCGAGCAGTCTATCTGCCCGTAATTACAATGCACACAATTCAATGCTTGCATTAGCGGATTACAGTATTTAAATAGAACCTTTAATTATGTAAATAGCATCCAGAGAATAGAATGAAGAGGGGGGGGGGAGGAAGGGAGACCATCGTCGGGGACAGAACGCCAACTAAATAACAGTAGCATGTAAATAAGCTTAACGAGGTTAGGTTGAACGAAAATCAGAGGGAGGCCACCGATGCTTTGTGTTCGAGAGCACGCTCTGTGGCGTTTCAAAAACAAAACTAGTGATGCGTCACTCGGAATGAAGTGTTCCTTTTGTGTGTCCGGACGAGACGTATAAAAGAAGAACTTCGGCGTAAACCGGAAGTTGTGATGTCAACCGGAAATGATGAATGTCGACGAGGAAGATTCTCTGAACTGAGAAGCGTACGAACAACAGGAGAGCTTAGGGAGGATAGAAACAACGAGACGGTGGGAGTATCAGTTGTTTGTGGTCTGGCAAGAAGCCAAAAAAACAACCTCCTCTGTCTCTTTAGCAACGATGGAGGTATCACATTAAAAAAAAAAATAATAATGATAATAATATATGAAGAAAAATCCTGCAATTAACAGAATGTCATAAAATAAAGGGAAAACAATTCCTTTAAGAGTTTCATTTTGCAAAAAGGATTAACGAATGGATTAAATAGAAAAGGATTTATTCGTCAAGCATTATTTCTGGACAGCATTTAAAACATTTATTAGAATGGGGAGCAATTGAGCGATGACCACCTTTCGAGTGATGTTTAAAATATTATTTAACTATAGAATTAGTGTGGTGATTAGGCAGGGGCAACGGGTGCACAGGGCACAGAATGAAGGGACCCTGTGCACCCGTTTCTATTTCTATTTCTATTTTTTTTTAAATTTTTTCCCCCAAAAAGCAGGGCCAAAAATAAAATATTGCACAGGGATCATGAAAGCCAGTTACGGGTGTTTATTCATCCTTCAGTAATCAAGTGAATATAGCTAGCCAGTATCTAAATCGGACGTACATACTTTCCTTTTAAGGTTTTAGTGTCACTAGAATTATAATATTATTAATTGAGTTCTTTGTTGTAAAGTGCAAGACTGATTGTTAATCGGTAACTACTCTTAGCATTAATAGGCTTCCTTATACTGTCACCGCATCATGTGAAATTAATACCGGATGTTTGTACACTATTCTTTCTTTGTATTTGCTCATCCTGCGCAAATACAGACTGACTACAGTGGACTGACTTTGCGATAACAATAGATTTCTACTATATTACTGAAACTATTTTAAATTCTTTACAAAATTAAAAAAATAACTTGATATAGACTTGAGAAATAAGTTGATATTAACAAATTATTTATTTAACTAAATTAAGCATTAATCCGAACTGATCTCATCCCATCATTCCTTTCGTGTTCAACGGCCTGTTATGGTCAAATAACATGGCTTCTTTGTAACCTAATTAATACTCCCATAGGATAGTTAATCCTATCTGGATGGTGTATTATTGCTGTCAATTGTGTGTTTGCGGGTCAGTTTGGGGATGAAAAATTCGAGTTTCCGGGAATTCTGCCTTCGTTCAGCTGCCTCATGTACATTAACCAGAACCAATGTTTACAAATTGTACTACTGGTATGTATTTTCCTCATGGTAATTAATAAAAACAAACGAGATAGATATTTCAAATGTTTCTTGTAGCATATTGGAATCTTTGATGTGAACGTATTGTTACAGAGATACGTCATTGTTAAATACGTCATTAAAATGATATCACATCGGAGACCAAAAGATTCCATTCCATTTATTATTTCAACAATAATAGATACGATTGTTTATTGTTGGCTTACAATGAACCCACTTGTCATCAAATGACTCGTATTGCAGGATAATTCTATTATTAATAAATAATAATTCTATATTATTTATTATCATTTTGCATTTATAAATTATGCAATCTATAAATGCAGAATGGTAATTTTCTGAATAGTCTGAATAAATTGAAATGCTACAAGACTACGTATATGTTTAATTTAGGACTATGGTTTCAAGGTCACTTCAAATGGAACTAATTGGGCTCGAAGTAAACAATGACTTCATGACAATGCTCAGTCACGTGGTACTATTAGTCGACTTTACAAAATGTACACTCCGGACACTGTTTTCAAACAACATTCTTGCTTTCCTAATGTGATGCATACATTTGAGAGTAAGGAAGCTCTTTTCTAAATGAAAATAGCGAAGCACCAAAGACAGGAATAGACACTAATCAATATCCTCCTTCTAAGAGAACTCAACGTTACCAGTTGGGAATCTCAAGATTTTTATCGGCATTCTCCAAAGGGAAAAACAGTGTCAATTTCAACATCGATCATTTTCTCCAAAACATTCGAATCGGTGCATTTTCCTTCTCCTCACGTATATTTTGTATCGCGAATACATTCCTTAAATCATGAATATTATAATCATTCGGCAGACATCGTGTTTAAATAATCATGCACGCATTTTCGATGCATCTCGCGTTTTCCAAGGCGTACATTAGTATTGCTTTCGTTGTGTGTGTGTGTGTGTGTGTGTGTGTGTGTGTGTGTGTGTGTGTGTGTTTTCGTAAGAAACATAAAACGAACAGGTTTTTCTTAGAAACAAACCAATAGAGACTTTTTCTTAGGTGATATTTCGAAGATGTGGTCAGTAAAATATACATACTTGGGTTTGTTAAGACTACGCAGTGAATCTCATCAAGAACACGATAAAGACTTAGTATTTATACAACTTAAGATGAACCGCGTTAAGTAGAATGGATAGGATTTTTCGTCAGAGAAAAGTCCGATTTTGAGTCAAGTCTTAGTTACAAACTTTAATACATACGGATGTTTTTACTTTTTTTTTTTATCAACAGTGCCTTTGATGAAAATTAAAAATGATGCAGTTATTTTTATGTATTTTCAACAATACCTTTTGTTGTCATCACGAGCCGCTACCACGCGAATTACCAACAATTGGTAAATGTGACAGTTTTTATAATTGCTCTATAAATTACTTCCCCAACATAAAACAAACTGACTCGTGAGCAAGAGGAATAAATTTTGTCACGAATTTCCAATACCTTATGATTCAGACTAAGGGTAGAAAGCTTCCATGAACTGTGTTCGACAAAGATATTAATGGCCTGCATGGGTTAGTAGTGAAAGGGCAACTTTTTCATTATACACCGTAATTATGATGTTGGCTTTCACGCGAAAATAATTATCAGAAGTTAATAAAATAGGCTATAATATTTTATATTAGTTTTAATAATAATAGAACCAGACAAGGTTAAGGGTTTGCAGGATCGTTCTCTTTAATCATGTTGAATACATTTTTTAATTAATAGTATATAACCCTCCTCCTCCTCCTCTCTCTCTCTCTCTTTATATATACTTATAGCTAATTCACAGTAACTGGTATGACGTAATGTTTCCATGACAACGCAGATGAGAGTTCTAATAAATGGAACTGTTGTACAACAATGAAGTGTTTAGTATCAGCGTCCTTCTTGCCTTTCAAATAGAGGAAAATGATCGCGAGAAAGTGAAAGAATGAAAGTGGGAGAATGCCGCTAGATACTAGTTCGGGCTCAGCTGTGTGAACTCGATGATCAATAATGTTCATAGGTGAGGCTTTCGAGTCCAAAACCAGAAAAAGAGATATCAAGAGAAAAGCCAATATCTGGCCGACCGACCGACCGGCTGGCTTGGCTTGCTTGCTTCCCTAGGAAGGGTAATATAGCACGTACCTACGGCACGAAGTCGTGTGCCGGAGATTACTAGCCCAGCGGCTCTAACCAAGGATAACTAAGTTATCAAAGTGGTAAGGATTTATCCTAGAACATCACGAGACTCATCTAGACAGATTTGGGGGTCTAATTTCAATTGTTTCTATCGATGATAGTTGGGCTCGAAGCGATTTCTTTCCTAGTGGATTGGGAAAATGAAGTTTTTTTTATAAGTACTAACTCTGGAGAGATGGTTGGGTCTCTTTCGCTCTCTGTAAAGATTTTGGTTGAAAGGTGATCGGACTTCAATGGAGAATTTAAAGGTACGGTAACCATTTTAAGAAGAAAAATGGGGGACATTTTCTTAATGATGTGACGTTCTTTTGGGGGGGGGGGACGATTGGAAAAATAACACTTTATGAGATGAAACTAGATTGTCTTTTGTTAACCATTATAAACAATTTGCTACGGATTTCTCTCAGTGTTTTATCGTACTTTAAAAATCTGAAGTAATTTAAAATTTAAAAAAAATCTTTAATAGCTAATGTCTTGAATAACTTAATATTTTATAGAAAGATGACATTCAATTGTCCCATCAATCTCCACAGGAAATTGAGGGAGAGAAAGTGTTTTACATTGTGCAAACCAATATTAATAATGACTCTGTTATTATTGTTATAATTATAATTTTTACACGAACGCTTTTAGTTTTATTTCTCAACAATGCCTTTGAAGAAAATTAAAAACGATGCAGTTATTTTCATGTATTTCAACAATACCTTTTGTTCTCATCACGAGCCACTACCACGTGAATTACCAACAATTGGTAAAAGTTGCAGTTTTCATTATTTCTCTATTAGAAGTTCTCATTAGAATATCACGAAATTTTATGGGGAAAATTGTACTCCTAATGCATCACTTATAGGAAATATAAAGGTAGATAATTTAAAGGTAGATGGGAAATAAAAATACTTATATTTTTATTTCCCATCTACCTTTAAATATCACTTATAAACATAGCTTTATTCCTGTGTAATACAGCAATGCATATACAGCCCTGAAAATATTAATAGAATACATTCATAAGGACTACCTCCACCATTCCACTATGTGAAAAAATACCAATCGTGTCTCGTATTTACATGAACCAGTCTGAATTTTAATCTTGCTCCTTTGATAAATTTATAAAATACATCCTGGCTTAAACTGAAGACATCATCCAATATAACCGAGTTTGTGTCACCAAATAGAATTTATAAATGTGTACCCGATTTTATAAATTCATCTCGTAGATTGGGATCTATTAATTCTGAATGGTTAGAGATTTCCACAAGACTCTTGGTTTAACTGTTGTATAAAGGTGACATTACTTCGTTAATAGCCGGAGGTATACAAATGTTGACATTAAGCTGTTTATCGTACAGCTGATTTCTCTCATGAATATAGATGTCGAGACTAAACAGCACAGTAGATCACACGGACATTTAAAATCAACAAATGTAAAAGTTAATTCCCGCTTGTGAATGGTGGAAATGACCGAGTTAATAGAAAATGAGTTTTTTTTTTTTTTTTTTTTTTTGTGAAATCGGAAATTAATTCACATAAATAACTACTCCTTACATTATCGAGAATCGATAAGGAATCTAAATCTCAACCAGCACAAATAACATGCAAGAATATCAATGAAAACGGCATGGATGGATGTTTATGGAGCAGCATAAGGACAAGTTGTGAGTTTGCATATCACTAAAGCTTAGACTTTCAAGCTCATACGTTTAGAGTATTTAAATATTTAGAGAATTTTGTTACATCATGATGATCTGTCTAAAGTTTTTCGACTTATTAATAATAGTCCCACGTGCATTCGTAATTTCTTCTTCACTACCTTCGCGTGAAACGTCTACCGCATAATTCTTCTTTCATAGTTATTTAACTTTTTTTTTTTATTTCAGATTCGCACCTAGATGGAGCTGAAGTCTTATTCCCATTTCACGTCCTCTTCAATCATTAACAATAAATGTAGCCGGAATAACTTTGTTTATAAGACAAATGGAGATGCGGTGGTTAGATAAAGCTATTCTTATTGTGATGTAGATCTCTGTACATTTGTTTGTTAACCACCATTTTATGACGTCAAATTTCCCTTTTATGTCTTTTTTTTAACTGTATTTTTTCTTTTTTCAAATAAAAGTCCTTTCTGCTGTGAAGGTTCATTTGAAAGATAAACCCGATCGGCTCAGCCAGTATGCTACATCTCAAATTTACATTAGTGGAGATTTTGCTCGTTGCAGTTTAGTCTGCTAATATCAAAGGTTTCTAAATTCGTCAACAAACTTTTGGGAAAACAGTGAGAGACCTTTCGGAGCTGCAGTCTCCATTACTAAGATGAATTATTCATCCTTATTAATGACCAATGCCTTGAAATCCTTATTTGTAGTCAGGATATTTACTTTCTCCTGAAAGATAAATGCAGAATAAACATATCTCGTGGCTCCATCTTGTGACTATGGTGAGAAGTAATCAATTTTATTATCTTCGCAAGCAGTATTCAGAACAGACTGTCCAGTATTTGAGAGCTCTTTTGACAAATAATATTCAAACGTGATTATCTTTTATAACTACCAATTTTTTTCAGATTTCACAACTTATTACTGCAAAGTTCCGTCTTATAACATTTTATTAGATTACAATTACATGAGGTCAAATGTGCCTTTTAAATGTATGTTTCGGTCGGTTTGTCATTATTATAGGAGAGAAGGTATGCTTAGTATTCCCATCCCAACTGCACTTTTCAGCGTAATGCCTGTAGAATGCAAAAATGAAATAGCTGCCATCTATAATATAACCATGTACTGGTCAAGTAGCAAACTATCATGCATGTTCTTCCCAATTTCTCATCCACTTTTATTTATATAGGACTACAAAAATGTAAATCGTCATCTATGAATCAGCTGCTGAACCACAGTCATACAATTTCTGTCCACTCTCTCTCACAGTAATACCCCTTACGATGCTTCACTTTACCACTATCGGCTCATATGACGCTTTCCAGTTACGACAAAAAACCACATGTGTATACGACCCCGTAGCTCATACGACGGTTTTATCGACAAGGCGCTGCCTTGAATCGGCTAAGACTAAGACTCTACTTACGACGCCATTTCTTGCTGCATCTCTCAGTAACAATATATATATATATATATATATTTACTATTACATTACATACTAAGATTACAATTGTTAAATTTAGTTACGGTGGCGTATCAAACACCATATAAGGTTATTTAAATTAAGGATTTTAACATCGCCGAAGTGAAGCCTTTTGGCTCTTTATTTCATTAACCATATAAGGTGTTTGATACACCATTATATACAAATAAGACGCATGCTAAACTTACAAGCTCGCACTACTGTTGTTACAGCTGGTTGTTAAAAACAAATATAAAGTTATTAGCGAGGTGAAAAGTGCTACACTAAGTGATACAGCAGTTATCCGTAAACATGATAATCATATTGACGAAATGAAAAAAAAAAAAAAAAAAAAAAACACCTTTTAATGATGTAGGTTGATGACCAAACTGGTTGGCATGCTCCCTGACGCCAAGCTATTCAGAATTACTTTCCTGTTTGCGAAAATTATGCTAAATTTTTAGTTTAATAAAGCACATTAATTCAATCACATGATTAAAAACGTTCCTAAACTATTACACATGTACATCTACATGTGGAAAAATTACATGACATTAGTTTCCAGACCACCGTCGTATACGATCAAATTCGCTATACAACCGTGGTCTTGAACCTAATTTAGATGTGTGCGAGTGTATGGGTATGCAACAAATAATATTAGAAGGCATTAATATAGTTCATAATTATTTATGTTCGTTTCCTAGGTAACAGGGCAGTCAGTTATTCCTGATAGTTGATTGCCCAGTTAGCTATTGATTCGAAGAACTGTAACGAATTAAGACTGTTATAATAGATGGCGCTAATTTCAATTTTTGTTGTTCTGGTGGTTTTTATGAACCATCAACTGTTCCCCCCCCCCTTCCAAGGACTGTTTCTACTCTTTTAAACAGGCAACCAGTCACTCCTTAATAGCATCATGCACATTCCTATATTAAAGAAATGGGGATGCGGTGAACCCGAAACGTTGGGAACATCGTCCATATAATAAAACCTCAAATTGCTTTAGAAAAACTAAATTAATGAAGCATCTTCGAGAAGAGGGATGAAAACCCTCTCAGAAGAAAGTCAACTCTTTTCACTACTTGGAAGTGGCCATTTCTTATTAATGATCCCTTGTCAGCATCTAAGAGGATCATAATAAATGCTACCATCCCGTAGATTACTCCGTGGTGGCTTTGAAGAGGCGAATTATCAACGGCCATGGGGATCTGTTTAAGTACTCCTGGGGTTTCCTAATCCCGTGGATATGAAGCGATGTTGCAGAGGTGTAAGAATGGGATTTAAGTGCTTAACCAACTCATTATGAGAGATGAAGGATGCCACCGCGCTATTAATAGTAGCTAATTAATGTGTACTGCAGTCTCGTGATGCATGCTGGGATTTATGAAGCAAAAGGTGACTCCATTTTCATAATCTTAGTAGAGAAGCTACCGAAGGTGTCGCTAAGAAGCTCATACGGTTTATTCGAACGACCGCTTGAAATAACGAGTCCCGCTTTAAGGTTTCTTCCAACGCACTTCATGTAGATTCTCTTTCGGATGAAATAAAACCAACTTTTGATTTTTGTGGTAAATAAATACCGCGTGGAAGTGAGATGTAGCATTTGTGTATGCAGTCGTTATTATAAATGAAATCGTTTATCATCTGATGGTTTTTATTTTGACGATCAAACAATAAAGGCGTCTATTTAAAACGATAAGATGTATATGGCGAATCTGAAAAACACGATCCGAATATTAATGTTTTCTTGTATGAAACAAAATGTCCACAGAAACCCATAAAATTCATTGCGCCTTCTGGATGAGGTCATAAACAGTAAATAACTCGTTACGTCACAAAGTAGATGAATCAAAATGCATTCAGCGCATGTCATCAACAATGGATATTGCCCCCAAATGAATGCGTTCGAGTACAATAAATAAATCCGTTCCTTTGCTAGTTGATGTGTACTGCAGGTCATCAAATTATGGGAGGGAAATTTAGGACTATTAAAATGCAAAGTAGTCTCAACTCTGCCTCTTCCAGACTTATACCTAATTTGAAATTCAATTTTGAAAAATATCAGCAGCGAACAATCGAGTTGGATTGTTTTTCTTTATACGATTCATTATTGGAACACCCATTTGTTGGATATTTCGGTTTTCTTTCTTGTTTTGTAAAACTTTTACTTTCAATGGGATTGTTTACACTCAGGGTCCAAAATATTATAAACAATTCCCATGAGACAAGTAATTCCCCAAAGCAATATACAGCATAGTACCGCCAGATGGTACTATGCTGTATATTGCTTAATGGAATTATTCCAATTATTCATTGGAAAACACATATATATTTACTGCTTCTGATTGGAAGCATTGTTACGCAATCGGTGACATCATAGCCTAACTGGAAACAAGTGCTTTTTGTTGGAAGGTGTCATAAAATTATCACAATGGACCACATGCACATCAATGCACCTAAAACACTCAGATAAAAAGCTCTTTTAGATAGTCATCCGTATTCAAAAACTCCCATACGACCGGAAGAGCATGCTCAGGGACCCGTTGCTCCACAGGAGCGATTTACATTGCCTCAGAGTCCAGGATACGCCCCGAAGATACTCATTGATAAGGGCTTGTGATTTGTAGCTTTTCTGTGACAATTGATGGCAGGCATCTCCTTACGCGCACGCTGAAGCTTTATGGTACTGTTCCCACTTTTAAACACAGATTCGCTATGCTCTGACTGCCAAACGAAGCAGCCCACTTTCTCAAAAAAAAAAAAAAAAAAAGAAGTGGTGCTACTTGCGAAGTCGAGATTCAGATGCAAACAATGGACTATTTCTAAGGAGGTATTTACCTTACGATGTCGAAATGTCAAACGCCAGTCCTTGAACGTATAAGGTATCTTTGAAGGCGGGAAAGAGACCTTATAAGAGAGAGAGAAAGAAAGAGAGATTAAAGAAACACAGAGAGAGATAGATATAAGCATGAACAGAGTTGACGGAAGGGACACGATTTTGTGTTTCTCCGTCACGTAGCACTCGGTGGCTATTTCTGAAGCACGTGAACAAAGTTTGCGTTCGAGACGTTACTTATGAAACTTGTGCGATAGGAAACGTGATGGGAGGTACAAAAAAAAAAAAAAAAAAAAAACTCATAATTTACTGTCTGATAGCTATGCAGTATTAAAAACATTCCATCAGTTCTGTTTTTTTTTTGCGCAGGTTCGTTTCGACGAGAGTGATTTTGCACTTGTTACTTAGCAACCGTTGTACGTGTGGTCTTGCAAACTTGTAAGGCAGCAGTTGATGAACAAATATGACAATCACCGAAGCAATAAATAAAGTTAAAAAGCACACGCACTCAAAGAAAGAAAGAATAAGAAAACGCAGCCTTTTTTTTTTTTTTTGTTCTTCTTTCCTTCATTTCTATAATGGATTTGGTCGATTTATTCAAGGTTAGTCGCGAAGAACATCAGGGAAAAGTTGTGATTGGGAGGAGGGGGGAGGAGAAGATCGAGGGATGCTCTCTCATTACACTAATTACCTAGCACGCGCGCTCACACGCACACACACACAAGTTACCTAAGAGAGAGAGAGAGAGATTTCGATCATTCCCAGCACGTGCACTTTCTTCTCCCCCTTCTCTTATGTAGGTCTTGTTCTACCCGCCATAAGGGTGTTAGGACTAAGGCGGTTACGTGCTGGTCGTAACAGATTTACGTTCCATCGTTAAATCTCCTCACGTACGGATTTGCGTTACTTCCATTAAGGAAAGAGTAAAAAAAATAAAGAGAAATCAACACGAATGGATTAATAGTAAGCTTCTGAGGTCGTCTAGACCCTTCATGATATTTTATTTGGTGTAACGTATTCGGTACGCACCGGCTTCTAAGAGAGTCGTTTTAGGGATTTCGGGTACTACCAACACTCTAATAGCTTGACTTTTGTGCTTTAGAGAACGAAATTTACTGTTTCTGATTGGAGGCATTGTTACGTAATCAGTGACGTCATGGCCTAACTGGAAACAATGTCGAAATATTATTATGTAATGATAGCACACGATTGTTATGTAGTTTTCATGCTTTATTCTTGGCTAATATTTAAAAATCAAAAGAAAGAACGCTTCATTGATTTCCCACTCTCTCTTCTAGTGCAGTCATATATCAAATCGCTACGACAAGAGGGAACTTGGAATAAAACCCTACCCACTTCTCATTTTATACGTAATAGATTGAAGCAATCAATTCACACTTTTGGATCTAAATTCTTACTCCCAGTGACCTCTTTTCTACGAGATATAGGAAGTAGCCAATTAATCTTGGCTCCTAAAGATTGTACGTGTCCATGTCAAAACGCTATGGCTTAGCTGTCTTTTTTAAGAAATGAGTGCGCTAAACTTTCAAGTCCGTTCGCATCCTGAATGCGAGAAGAGTTATGTTCTTTTTCAACTTCTTCACTTTGATAGGGACCTTCAGATAGTTGAAAATACAAATAATTAATTTTAGCAATTTAATTGACGATTTCTGCAAATGCAGTTTAAAAATAGAAAATGGCTTATTTAAAAAAAAAAAAAAAAAAAAAAACGTCTGTTAGATTCAGAAAATAGTTTAATCAAAAAAAAGAATGATAGTTTGAAAATTTGAAAGAAATATTTGCTTTTTTTTAAGCCACTCGTTTCTATAGGACCAATTAGCCATAATTGGTAGCAAAACCCTTTGGATTCAATTCATCGTTTTGATAGTAACATCACGTTCTTCAAAGAAGGATATCTGCAACAAACATTTTATAGGAAGCAAAGAATTGGATACTTGTTTGAGCAGTGCTTATGAAAATATTAAAAACAGTGACGCAAATAGCAGCATAATATTTAATTCAATATACAGCCAGCACGCTTCCAGGAATATAACTTTTAAACATTAGGTAGCGCGTTCCATAAATGCTAATAAATATATGATGAAGAAAACTCTATTACATAGTTGCCTACGTGATACATGCTGGGTAATGACGTCATTTCACGCAACGCTTAAACCCAACAATGAATAAACGCAATACATAATTGAATGACAAACCGTATTGTTAGCACGCCTGCGTGCTCACCAGATTCAACCAATATAAATTGATGTATTAATAAATAATTGAAAAGAAATGAAACGATAAAACAATTAAAAGTATGCAGGTGAACCTACGATTGTTCGATAGCTTCTGCTTTTGTTAAATCTCTAAATAATGTAATTTTTTTAATTATCTTTACTTTATTATGACAAAATTATATTTCAGCCCACTTCCTCAGATAAATCTTCTATAGAATTCTATCTTTAATTACACATACTGTATTTAGAAAGGTCACTGTTTGTTGCGGCTTCTAAATAAAACTGGGATTTTAAGACTGTACATATTATTTATTTTTAAATTCATCATTATAATATTTTCATCCAATGTTTAAAAATGAGAAAGTCCCAAAGCCATAGCTACCAATTCTCATTATATTAATAAAGTCTTTCCTAAAGACACCAGTGGAAATCTAAGATTATTTCTCTATCGAATACAGACATTCGCAACACGTACAATCTCTCTCTCTCTCTCTCTCTCTCTCTCTTTAGACCTATATGTGGCGATCTTGTTTTTCGTTCCATAAAGGTGTTAGCTGTAAGTTGGTTACGTGAGAGTGGAAATAAACGCTTTAAGCCCTTTCACAACCCCTCTCACGTTTCCATATCATCTTTACTGGGAGTAAGCAAAAAAAGAAGGAAAAAAAAAACTCCGAAATCAAGACAAAGTAGGTTAATAGCAGTAGAATCTGAACAGTTTCACTTTATTTACTGTATGAGTTCGACTTCTATGAAACACCCACGAAACTAGTAGATGAGTGCACGAGAGAAGCAGGGGGAGGGGTTTGAAGAATGACTCCAATTGAAATATTTGCATTTTTTTTATTTTTTTTTATCCAAGTTCAATCACAGAAAATTCCGGACTTACTGCACAATGTTGACTTTTTCCCCCTAATTTTCGGTAAGTGTTTAGGAATTACCGGCCGCTCTTCAAATAAAATGACGGCTGTCATTTCCTGAAACGTCGATAATCCGGTTGTTTGCGTTCTCTATCCTTTTTTACAGCTGCATTCGAGAACATCCAACCGTCTGTTTAGTGTAGTTAATTCCGTTACTATTAATGTTTATTACATCTCCTCTTTCTCACACGTTTGCTTACTATGATTTATCGTAGGGGAGATCCTACTTTCACTTCCAGGTTATTTCGACTGTGCTTCAAATACTCGTTTCATTTTTGTTTACGTTATACGAGTCTATTTTATACTGTATTAAATTTCAAACAGGAAAAAAAAAATGGTGTATTCACAGGGCCCTAGATGGCAGCACTAGTTTATGGTATTTTTTCTCCCTGTTTTCTTCCATTTCCCTTAACACCCAAAGGATAGAATATTCTTTCTTTTCACATGTGCGGATTTAAGTGACTTGGTGACAATTCGGTCACTACATCTGTCCATAATCACCCTTTCTTTCCAAGCTTTTATCATCTCAAAATGAAAATCCCAGTTTCCCGAGTCAAATAATAATCATAAAAAAAAGTTTGCAGACGTTATTTGGTGCCGTTATAGTAATCCGAACTTCGCCATCAGTCAACACTGAGTATGCTTTGCCTTGGAAAATGTGCCCCTCCATTATCATCTGAAGCGCCATATGCCATCAGTCCCATCAATCATCACAGAATGGACTTACCGCTAATCCTAGAGAATGGTGGTAAGAGGCTTTAGGGAACTACCCGGCAAAGAGATGAATACGTGATATGAGTTAGCTATGTTAACCGGACATTCCCTTGGAATTATGGACATTTTTCTTTCTTTCTATCTCCACTAGGCTTTCTTTCCTCTAATTATGTTCTTCTTTCTTTGGTGTGAACACATTTTATATATTTTTGTTTAGATAAAAAAAAAAGATAAGAAGTATTTTTAAAATTTTGCGAATAAACTAAAAAAAAGTATATAACAATTGCTTGGTATTTTTTATTTTTATTTTTAATTCTACATTTTCTACGCTTGAAAAATATTCATCTGATCCAAATAGATACCTTTTTTTAATTCGTGTAAAAATAACTTTTCTTTTGTTTGTAACAATGTATGTGTGTCATTTTATGGAATCACGTGAACCAATATCATGTTACTAAGCAAACGAATCAGAAAGATTTCAACAATGTCAACAATAGGACAATAACAAAGAAAATAGAATTTATAAAGTAAAACAATTACAACTAAAACCACACATTAAGTTTGATTCGTTCTTTTCTATAACTCTAAAAAATTTAAAAGAAAATACCCTTCATTGTAAAGGATGAACATAAAATAAAATGAAAAGCAGAAAATATATTATTCGGTACCAAAAGAAATGGACATTCCACGCTCTCCTATTGAGAATGAATGACAGCCGTCGCTTAGCAACAGTGAAATAGCAAAACGTCATTTGACAATAATGGAGTAACAACAACTGAATGAGTAACAATGGACTATTAGACTTCAATTAACAAGAGAAAAACAATAGATCGGATGCCACTTTGAAATATTATTATTATTGTTTCAATCATCGTATTGAAACTGTAATCTCTGTATTAATGAAACAGTATTGAACACACCAAACACAAGTTACAAATTACTGTGCGTTTTATTGTGGAACATTCACAATAATGGCCGGAAATTAACAATTGAACCCTACCCTATTCGGCAAAGATACGTAGCTATTTGATACCTTTTAATAAAAAGCTTCAGGATTGGTTAAATTATACGAGGAAATTCTTTCCGTCATCATCATCATCACACAGGAACTTCTTGAGGCATCGTTCGACTCTTTCCTTTTTCTAAGGAAGAAGAACTGTGGCTGATATGAGTCATCACACTACAACACCTCGAACTGGAGTGAGTTTTTGATTCGCAGCTTCCTGTCGATAAGTTTTGTCTGTTGCGGCACAGTAAACGGGTGTAGGCTTGGCGATACTGGCGGTTTGTCGCTACGTAGATAACAGGATTAATACATGACGACATCCAGGCTAGAATAGAAGCCAAAACATGGCACGTGGGATTCCTGAAATAGCGAAGAGATCAGTAAATGAATAATAACCATTTTGCTTACATATGAATGTTTTAATTTTGTAATTTTTAACGCATCATAAGCCACTGGTCGAATTCTATTGTTAATAAAATAAGGTGAAGTTTGATTTTTTTTAATAAAATGATTAATAATGTGCTAGACCTAGTCGTTAAAACTGCATCTAAGCTAGGGTTGCATTTAGTTAAGAAATGGTTGAACTCATTCCAATAGATTTTGACCCATAACAATATATTGTATAGGGTGTCCCAAAATTCATGCAAGATTTAGCGCCATTTGTGCGGTAAAGTGTTGCCAACGAGAAAAAAAAAAAAGACAGCGTGACAGCTGACAGTTCAGGGTTATTAAAAATGGAGCGCTACACGAAAGAACAACACATTTTCAATGTTGAGCAATATTTTAAAAATAATGAAGGCTTGGCAGTTACAGTTCGCAATTTTCGTACAAAATATGATCGGAATAGTGATTTAACTTCATCAACCGTGGTAAGATTAATTAAAAAATTCAAGGAAACTGGATGATTTAGTGATCTTATACACTCTGGCCGTCCTTCAACAAGTCGTTCAACAGAAAACATCGAAGCAGTTCGTGAGAGTGTTGCTGAGAGTCCAGGAACATCAATTCGGCACCGTGGTCTTGAATTGGGCATTTCGAGAAGCTCTCTACAGCGTATTCTCACGAAAGATTTGCATCTTTATGCTTACAAAGTTCAATTGACTCAAGAACTGAAGCCTACTGACCACACACAGCGAAGAGAGTTCGTGGAATGGATTATGGAACAACAACAAGTGGATGCTTATTTTTCGAACAAAATCATCTTCAGCGATGAGGCTCATTTTCATCTTGATGGCTTCGTTAATCGACAGAATTGTCGCATTTGGGGTTCAGAAAATCCACGAGTGATTGTTGAGAAACAAATGCATCCACAGCGTGTCACTGTTTGGTGTGGAATTTGGGCTGGAGGCATCATCGGTCCATTCTTCTTCGAAAATGTGGCTGGTAAGGCAATAACAGTTAATGGTGCTCGCTATGGCGACATGACAATCCATTTTTTTGTACCTAAATTGCAAGATATAGATGTGGACGACATGTGGTTTCAACAAGACGGTGCCACATGCCATAAAGCCCGAGAAACAATTCAATTACTGCATGAGTCATTTCCTGGTCGTGTAATTTCCCGATTCGGTGATCAGAATTGGCCGCCCAGATCATGTGACTTAACGCCGTTGGACTTTTTTCTTTGGGGTTTTTTCTAAGGTTTATGCCAACAAGCCCACGACCACCCACGCCTTGAAGGAGGAAATTGAGCGCTGTATCAACGAAATTCAGCCACATTTATGCAAAACGGTCATGAAAAATTTCGACAAAAGCGTGCGTATGTGCCAGCAAAGCCGTGGAGGCCATTTACCCGATATGCTATTCCATGCAAAACCCTATACTGTATACTTTATGAATCAATAAGAAATTACAATTTTTAATTAAAAACCTGTGTTTTCTATGAAAATTGCTTCTTGCGTGAATTTTGGGACACCCTATATGACAAATAAAAAGCTGGGATGTCAGGTAGATAAAATCTGCCAACCACTCATCTTCATTTGAAAAGCCTCTATAAAGTTTCTTCACCCCAATAGTTATTAACTGATTGAGCTACGGAGGCTCCTGTGGTGATGCATCGTCAGTATACTTTCTCCAGAATAATCATTGCGATTAGCAGAAATTTTGATTAATTACGTCATCCGAGTCTTTGGTCATAATCCAAATAAGACCAACAACTGCTGTGATATACAAATTCTTTAGCTAAAGCACATTGAAAGTGGAAATTTGAGTGATATAAGATTTCTAGTTCTAGATGTTTATCTATTTTTTTATCTGTTAGAAAGAAATTCGCTTGAAACTGAACGTTCTTAACGAGTTAAGAATATAATCTTCGACTTTGCTGCTATCATCTACACGTGTTGTGTTTAGGATTTATACATTAAGAAGAGTAGGCCTTTAAGAGGGTCAACCTCTACTGCACTTGATAGGCACTTAGTGGAAGGATTATGTCGTAAAAATATTTCTATAAGCACCAAATGCAACGTGTTTTCTTTGGTGTTATGTTTCTTAACATTTAGAGATAAGCAACGGGGAGATCGTTGCAAAAAAAAAAAAAAAAAAAAAAAATCTGTAGAGGACGTGTGTGTTGGAACTCTTTTAATAGAAATGAAAATTATAACCCCAAATTACCTTATTTTGTCTTCCAGAGCATTCATAATCACTAAAGGAAGATAACACAGCAGGAAAGAACAGAAAATAATCAGCATCAGTTTCGTGAGTCTGATTTCATCTACTCTGTGGGACAGCTGAGAGGAAAATGAAATTGGTGCTGTTTTACTGGTAGGAGTATGCGATGCAACATTCTTGGCGCTACGTCGAACCTACAAAAAAAAAAAAAAAAAAAAAAAAAATTTCAATTTCAGATGGGTTTCAGATCTTGTCATTGTTATTTTGTTTCTAAAAAACAAAATTTGTTTTTTTTTCCCTTAATTTAATGCCGGGATTAGAGTTATTCGCAATAGGAGAGTGACATGAAATGCAAAAAAAAAATGTATTTTTGGAATTGCAGATAGAACCACTTGATTTATCACTTTTTCCTATTCTGTCTTTATTGTGTTATCGGAGACACTCCATCCAGTTACGTAGTTTATAGATAATCGCGTATTGATTTCATTTCTTTAGGGTAGCTGTACAACAGCGAACTGTTCACTCAGGACATATTATTTGAATAGCGAACATTTCTGTGTATATCCAACATAACGAATGCACGAATTACATGCTAAATGGGATCCATTAGCAAAATCCAACTTACAAGTGGAAACCATCGCGTGCACACGTACGTGAATGAGATAATGTACAGGGGTCGTGACCTGAATGTTGAAAACCAGTTTATCACAAAATTCTTCAAGTATATTGCAAACAGGAACAAAAAGTCAAGACAATGTCAGAAATGTTGTTGGTAAACAACTCATCGGGGCGGCAGCTAAAAAATCGTAAAGTCCACTAGATGCACTGCAACTAGTCAAACAGTCAACAAAAACTACGAGAAAATGTATCTGAACGCACCATGAAGCGTAAACTGGGCATTCAGTAAACGACCATATTCACCACGTGTAACCGAAAGAAATAAGCAGCTGCGATCACCCTCAGCGAAAACACATCGGTATTGGACAACAGAAGACTGAAGAAAGGTCTCGTGGAGATGAATCCCTGTTCCAGTATATTTTATCTGGACGCAATAACAACATAAAGCCTATCGACCATCATACTTATTTATAAGTAAGGTTTTGAAAGTAGGATTGGCTAAAACATGTTTTCCTGATATCCTAAATGTATACCTACTTGATATCCGTAGGGTAGCACAGAATGCCAATGTCATGCCTAAACATCCTTCATTCATGTTAATCAGTTACCCTTCATGAGATGGATATTGCCAACATGATACTTCCTCACTATGTCACATGATTATTAGACAATCATTTCATCCAGGAGTGATTACAAGAACAATTATGCTGCTTTTACCTTATACGATTGGTTTTTCTCGCTTACTGTATTCCAATTCATTTGTACCTCTTTGGGATGTGATGGAACGAGATGTTCCTGGGAGCTACTGAAGCAAATCTAATGGAACTTGAGGAATTCATCGACTATATGGGATAAGATGAATCCAAGGAAATTGATTCCGTAGAGTATTTAGACTTTTCCAAAGACTTACGACGGCCCATCCAATACAATTAAGCTGGCCGTTCACAATATATCTTTATCAACATGCTTCCGCAGCTCAATTGGTATAGACCAGGGATTCCCAATCCTATGCCCGCGGGCACCATGGCGCCCGTCGACCAATTCGTGTGTGTGCCCGCCGCTGTTCAACCGTGTGCCGTATAGTTTGAAATAATCAGGCAACAATTCATGGCATGCTATATGGCGCATGAATTTTAGTGGGTTATCTTGGCTACTCTTCCGATAGACCGAGGCATGCTCGAGTAGCGAATCTGTGGATGGATATCACAGCATCAATCTCACCATTTAGGGAACATTGGATCACACAATAATCTACATGTCATATATTCCTTCTCGATTGTCACAGTAGGTTTAAATAAAAAACATTTAGGTACGGATCGCCGCAAGTTTTTGAATAACGCAAGTTACAACTTGCGTTATTCAAAAAGAATGCTTTGTAAAGGATGATTGTGCCCTCCGACATTTCTTCTTCATCAAAAAATGGCAGACTTTATAACGCCACGCATTCATCAAGTGGTACTGGAAAAAACTTTCACAGAAATATTCGAGATGTTTCTGAGTTTTTTTTTTGGAGAGGAAACAGACGAACAGACTTCGAATATTTGTTATTTTTTTTCGAAGTTTAAATGCAGAGCAACGTTTATGGATGACAATGAACATTGAGGATAACCAAACCTAACCCTACTTTTGAACTTGGAACCAAAGAACTACTTGGAACTAGTAAAAAAAATCTTGTCTGATTTTTTTCCCCCAAAATCCCTCAAAATATGAGTGATGTTCCCCATCTTATCTTACAGGAGAAAGAAATACGATCTCAGTCTTTTCCCCCTTGGTATCTGCAGTTTATTTAACATATATAACGGCACTCACCCGCTGTTCCATCGGAGATAAAAGGTCACACTTCTAAACAGATTCTTCAACTTAATTTACATAAACTATTTAAATATATTGGTGGGTAAATCCATGCTCTTCTGTCTGAGTATAAAAATTTCGCAATTTATATATTATTTAACCTTTAACCGCTAGTTTTAAATTGTGCACGCCCACAAGCAGTTTGTTTTTTTAAACACCGCGATAAAATGAATTAAAATGACTTCTTGGTCTTTAGAGGCAAAGAAATTTGCAAAATACAAATTATGGTGTATTAAAATTTTAAAATAAAGAAATAAAAGTTCATCGAATCTAATCTTAACTATTCTAGCCTTTTCGGGGTTGCTTACTGTTGATATTTATTTGAAAAACTTGACTTTTATATTATAATGTTATCGTTCGTAAAATGCAACCAAATAAATCCTAATTATTTCATTTCAACCGCATGATTTGTTCTCAGACTGAAAAAAATTACAATATATCAAAACGCATTGACTATGGAACCTCCGTGGAAATTCGATTCCCGTCTATGACCAGAGGAACCTTTGTCAGGTCTTTTCTCTTGGAAACGGACTCTTCATCCTCATAAACCGGCCGAAACAGATGTAGAACCCTTCTGGGAATAATGGTAGCCTTCCTTGCTAACCAATACCTCTTCTCGGATCAAAATACCAACACTAGTGTTTTATTCAAGACATTTCAATACACTAACAACAACACGTTGACTATGACTTACTACATTAATAAGTTAACATTGATTATTTGGCAATACTTAAATTTTTATTTTATTTCTAACCAAATATTTGGTTTTTCGTTTTTAAAATAATGATAGAATCATAAAATATTTTTCTTTTCTTTATATACTAAGAAAAAAACAAGTAATTATTTAATTATATTTCTAATTACATACAGTAAATCCTAAATTTTAAACGTCTTGGCGTTAATATCATTTGTTTTATTTATTTTCCTTGTCACTTACAAATAATGCTTACCTTATAAAATATGCAGCTGTAAGACACCACGATGACAATGCACGGCACTAGAAATCCGAGGATAAAGAGGAACTTTTTAGGAGTGCGATTATTCACAGGAAGGATGGTGCAGGAGAAAGATTTTGGATCGTAGCCAAATCTCCCCCACGTCCCAATAAGAGTGGGAAGCAGCATGGAGAAACTAAACAACCAACAGAATACTATGATCACTCCGACACACGGCTTCCGGAAAATCCGACTATACGAGTCAAAGTAATTGATCATGATCAACCTATAGAAGATGGATATCCGGTTTCAGTAATTTGTTTAATTAAACAACTCAGTTTCAATCATATTTTGCATCCCTGATAAACTATAAATCCCACAACTTCAGTAAAACAGCATAAATATTATTAATGGAATCAAATGATCATCTTACCTGTTCATTGTTATGGCCATCATAGACATCAATGCTACGGCGACGTTACCGTAAAAAAAGAACGGAAACAAGATACACAAACCGTCACTTAACACCCAAGCTTTATGAATATATCGAGAGGCCGTTATGGGAAGGTTAATAGCACAAAATAGCAAGTCCGCAAAGCACAGACTGACCACAAAAGCTGTTGTAGCATTTCTCAATTTGTTACACGCTATCAAAGCGACGATAGTTAGTAGGTTACCAAGGCAACCAACAACAATGAAGATAATGCAACATATAACAGCAAGGATGCTAAGCCATCGAGGGATATCCTGGTCCTTTCCAGCATCAGTGTGAAGAAAGGTTATGTTTTCGTAATCGTCCACCAGCAAGTTGGTATTCCACACCCCTTTTTGTGGATTGTTTAAAGCCATTGATGGTTAAATACATTTGGACTTGTAACTGACTTATTACCGCTCGTGTGAAACCATCTGAAAGAGAAAAAAATATATTTTATATATAAACTGGCCGAACGAGTGACTTGGCTTTACTTAATGACACCTAAATAAGTTCAGCTCTGAAATACAAAAACTCCAACTGCAGTAATTTTTAACCCAAATCTAGTCAATTAGAAACAGAATCAATGCAAAAAATTGGTCTATCCTCTACAGACGAAACCATCTGTATACTGAACAGATCCTTGCATAAGCGCCTACTTATCCTTATAAGGCCTGACTTAAAGGGGCGAAGCAAGAATACTTTTCATCTTCCCCGTTATCTGTAGAGGACAGTGTAGGGATAAGGTGTTATTGAGCTATTAAAGCTCTGCTCATGGCAGGAGGGTAACAGCAATAGCCGAGCCTCAGTTACAACTTCATTGGCTACAACATTGCCATCCATTACGGAATGTTAACGGCCTGACAAATAAAATTCATGAGCTGCAAGAATTCGCAAACAAATACAATCCGTTCATAATCTTGATCAGCGAATCCCACCTCAGACTATCTAACAACCCAAGAGGAAATATACTATATTAAGAGGAAATATACTATATAGGACAGACAGGCTTAACTTTAGTGGTGGTGGCACAGCCATTTTTTTTAAATTATTTAAGCCACAATGTTTTAACCAACCCTCAAACTTTAAACCTTGAAGTGACAGGTGTGGAAGTGCACACCAACATCGCAGGTAGACTTAAAATCTATGCAGCGTGCAATCCTCCCAGCATTCCACTATTGACATCTGATTTAGACTCCATCCTCAGCTCCACGGATTCCATAATTATAGCAGGAGATCTCAACTCTAAACATACACTATGTTCAGTTCGTCAATCAATTCCAAAGCCATACTTTATTTAACTACACGTCACTCAACTCATCAATAGTAGCTGGACCTACCGAGCTCACCCACTACAGCCCATCAGGAAGTTCGGATGTACTAGACATAGTTATCCTCAGTAACATCAGATATCAATATCAGCTGGAGACATTAGAAGAGCTTACCTCAGATCGTAATCCCATCCAGCTCAAGCTCTCTCCTCAACACTCTTTTATAGCATGGAATAAGCTCTGTAAGGTTCTCCTGGATCACATCGGCCCAACTCCTGTTATTCGCAAAAAAGAAGACATAGACTTAGCTGTAAGCAACCTGACAAGGCACATTAACCCAGCAATAACATCAGTCCCACAAACCACTGTCTTCCATTCGTCCAGTTGGATCTGGAAGAGATTATGGACCTGATTTGATTAGGGCTAAAAACAAAGCCAGAAAGCAATATCACACGAGAAAGCACCTCAGGACAAAACAACCGTAAACAACTTGAACAGACAGGTTCGAGAATCTCTCCAGAAACACGGGAATCCGAATGCAAATCTAAACTTACAGAAATCAACCCAGATGATAACTCCATATGGCAATTTCTAAAAACTCTTCGTACCAAAAGACAACTCTTTCTCCCTATGAAGACCAAACATGAAATTGCACACTCAGATGAAGAAAAAGTAGAAGCCCTAATTGACAATCTGGAAAATCAATGCTGCCCATCTTACGAAAACTTAAATATTAATCTCATTTATAAAGTTCATCGTCAAGTCAGAAAAGCCTTAAGACAGACTAAGAGTGATTCAGAGCTCATCACCCCACTACTCCAACAGAAATAATCAAATATTATATCCCAATTGAAGAATAAAAAGGCTCCCGACGCCATCACCAAAAGAATAATAAAATTACTCCCAAGGAAGGCAATAATTGATCTAGTTAATATAATCAACTCCATATTAAGATTCCAGTACTTTCCCACAGCTTGGAAAACTGCTGACATCGTCCTCTGAAAAAGGGTGGTAATAACCTACAACTCCTCCAAAGCTACAGGCCCGTCAGTCTTCTTTCCTGCCTCGGCAAAGTAATAGAAAAAGTCATAGTCATCATAACAAGGCTAAAACTAGCAGTGGACAAACAGAAAATAATTTCAAATGAGGAATTTGGTTTTCGCAAAACTCACAGCATAGTGCAATAAATTCACCGATTAACAGAACACATCATCCATGGTTTCAACTGACACCTCCACACTGCGTCTGTGTTCTTGGACGTTGCCAAGTTCTTTGATAAAGTCTTGGATCAAGGCCTTCATTATCTTCAAACTTGTTGAAAACAACATCCCAATTAAGCTAGCAAAACATTAACTCATACCTTAGCGAAAGATGCATGCAAGTAAAGCTTAACGGAATTGTTTCATCAAGGCGCAAAATTCTAGCTGGTGTCTCTCAAGGTTCCCTTCTGCCCCCACTACGGTTCACAATTTACGTATCAGACATCCCTCTAAATTCAAGAACAACACAACCATTACGGTCCTTTATGCCGACGACACCGCTATTCTAGCAAGGCCTCTCAGTCCTCGCCTGGCAAACAGTAGACTCCAAGGAAGTATCAACGCACTGGAAAAATGGTTCACCAACTGGAGAATTCAAGTAAACCCCCTCAAAAGCTCAGCCATGTTATTCTCTAGAAAAAAGGATCTGCATTAAAGAAGACATCTTGCTCTCTGGTCGAAAGATCCCATGGCAATCAGAGACCAAATATCTTGGGGTACAACTGGAAAAGAAACTCCTTTTTAACAAGCACGTCAATCTCATTGGCTCCAAGATATCCAAAGTAATAGCTCAACTCTACCCAATGGTCAACCGCAAGAGTAAACTGAACTTACAAAACAAATTACTACTTTACCGGATGGTCATACGTCCAGTTATTACCTATGCCTCGCCAGCATGGAGTCACATTTCACTATCAAATATTTCAAAACTACAAAGAATCCAAAATAAGTGCCAAAGGATGATTCTAGACGCCCCATGGTTTATCAGAAATTCACAGATTCATCGAGAAACCGGCAATCCATACATCTCCTCCCTTCGTGATCTCGCAGGAAAATTCTTGATCAAGTCAAGTTCGCATTCAAACCCGCTGATCGTACAAGCTGTCAATTACAATGAAACAGAATACTACAGATACAAAAAGACCGAAGGCTGTTCTACTCTCAGCTGGTCATAACTAATACAGAGCTAATACAACTGCCCCCAGAGGACGAGCTTAAAGCTCGCAAAACTCGCTTTCCCAAATAACTTCCTTTATAGACAAAGGGGAATATGAAAAGCATTTTTGCTTCACCCATCCTGACAGTAGAGTTATACCAAGATATTCTATTCTACTTATTTAGAATTCAAATAACAAAATTCGGAAGTGACGTCAATAACGATAAACAAATGAAATTAGCTACTGCAAACAAATTAGCAAATGTACAACTGCGATGCTAAAATTGTAAAATACGGTTGTTGGAAGTTTAACAAAACTACACAGCGCGCTGAAACTTTTCAAGAGTATACTTACGGCTTTGCAGCTAAGTCCACTTTAACCAAGTTCGGTAGGAAACACTTGAGCAAGTTTATCTGTAAAGAAGTCCGAAACAGCGAATGAGGTATGAGTCGGTTAGTTGACTTTCACCTTGTTCATGCACTTCCTCGATAAAATGCTATGTCAATACACGTTCTCTTATATAGCAGAGATATTTTGTGGTACACGTGACCCTTCTACAAACATTACTATCTCCCTTGTCAAGAGAAGATACACAAAAACTTTATATAAGAACAAAGCGCCTGAAGGGAGAAACTGGTGTGCATTTTGGCATCGGACTGTTTCTGGAGACTTAATAAGGAAAGATGCGTGATGTTGATAAGTTAATAATGATGAGAAAACTTGTCACAAACACCTGGACGCTGTATAAATGACACACTGCACAAACTGAAACTTCCGAGAAGTAACAAGGGAGTGCAGGCGGACGAACGCAGTGGGATCTTTGCGTCCGCACGCGCGCACGCACACACACACACACACACACACACACACACACACACACACACACACACACACACACACACACACACACACACACACACACACACACACACACACACACACACACACAGAGAGAGGAAGTTATTCATGATGTATTGAGTTGAGAAGCAGAAAGTAGGAAGTGAACTCGCAAATAGAAAATGCTTTGGGATTTCTTGCAACTAGCAATTGGCTGAATTGATGAATTTTTTCCTTTCCTGGTAAGAGAGAGAGAGAGAGAGAGAGAGAGACAGAACCGAAACATATTAACACATAAAATGAGCTATCAAACACCGTATCTATTTATCAGTCTAACTCTAAAAACTCTTCAACTTATAAACAAAGTTATTTTATAAAGTTAAATTATTTCCCAAATCAAATTTACATGAACTTATGGAAGGACTACATAATCTCATTACACCATTTAACTAAATAAAATAATAATTATGTATAAAGTTTTATGGAAAGCTAAATAACGTGTTTAATTATTTAAAATAAATTTAATATGTTAATTTTTTTAAAATAGTATTTTAAAAATTTAAAGACACCATTAAAAATTTTAGTAACAAAAGTTTTAATAGATTTTCCAAAACTGTTCGGATCGGTATATTGGAGAGCATAAAATATGCTGGACTGATTGCAATTAAATGCATGAAGCATTTTGTAAATGTGAGTGAATTTTAAATTTAACGAATATCAAAGATTCCTATTTCTATAAATAAATTAAAATATAAAAAAAATATAAAATATTAAAATATAAAAATTAAAATATAAAATATAATAAATAAATAAAAATTATATAAATTACATTAATTAAATATAATGAACAAATTTTACTGAAAAGGTGGCATTAGTTTTTAAACCCCCTGAATGATATATAAAAATAGTGAACAAATGGCATAACAAAAGACGTGACAATATTTGTTATGCTGTTGAATTTCTTTTCAGGAATATGAAAATATTTGGAAATAATTAAATTAAATATAGTGATCAAATTCTTCCGAAAAAATTACATTACATTATAAATTAGATTGAAAACTTAAATAATTTTTGATTTGTTCAAAATAATTTTAATATCTGTAGTACTTTTTAAAGAAAATCGAAAAATTTAAACACACCATTAAATATTTGAGTAACTATTTAGAAATAAAAACCAGTGGAAAGACGTGTAGCAACTTTAACATGTTTCTGTACTGTTGGACTAAATGCGAAATTTAATATAATATAATAAAAATTGCGCGCTAGTTACATGGAATAGCGTGACAGCAAATTTGTTAAACTGTTGAAAGTTTTCCTGAAATAAACGAATTCTTCTGAATATGTATTTACATTGCATTTTAGGTTAGGTAAACTTTTGGAAAGGAAAACAGTGTGTGCTATCATGGGGATCCATGTTTGTAAAAAAAAAAAAAGTTTTAATAAAGTCAATAGTAATAATGAACAATTCCACTATTCTTTGAATAGAATTAAAAATCGTAAATCTTAAAAATTATATAAATATAACCAACTCACTAATTACAAAAATGCCGCCTGTTTCGAATGTAAAAAAATAATAATTTAACGTTATTTAAAAATAATTTCAGTTACTGATGAAAGTAAAAATGAGCACATAGAAACAAGATAGAGTTATAATTTATATAGCAAATATCAATGATTCTTTCTCTCTTTTAGTTTTGGTGCTGAAATATAAGGTTGAACATTACTGGAATAGTCATGTGATGATCGATAAAACTCATATTTATTAAGCTAATCAGTGCCTCCGTAGCGTAGTCGAATGGATCACCAACATGTGATCTTTTGATTCCCGTCACTATCTGCATTTTTCCTGAATAAAAACACCCTCCTCCTCATTTTCTATTTCTTTCTACAACTAAAGGTGAATTAACAGGTCTCATATGGAAATTGTAGGATGTTTTTCTCCCGGATAACTTTTTGTCTTCATGTTTACTTCATAAACATCATCTGATCTGAGTAAAGTGATACTAGAATATCGGCTCACTACAAGAGCTCTCTGAATTGAAGGCGTTGATTATGAATATTATAACAGAAAGAGGATCCAGATGTGAGCTAGATAGGACTCGAAGTGTAACTAGAATATTGAAAAACCTGATCAAGAATAAGGACCTGGAATCGGAAATAAGAACGTGTCTGAACAGGAATCAACCAAGGATTATTTTAGGATCAGAGTACAATAAACTGTAAATATATTTATCGTTTATATATATTTACAGTTCAAAATATTATATTGAGTGACCAGCTTTTTAAAGTTAGATTTTGCTTATACCATTTCTCCAGGATGCGTCCGGCTAGCATTTAAAAAAGTAAGAAAGAGAAAAGCTGCATGCCACATTATATAATATATTATTAAAAACCTCATATTTTTATTTATTATATTAAAACACCAATAAAGGCGTTTAAATTATATTAACCAAATAAAAGGATAGTTGTAATTGAGATTACAGCATTTATTAAGACATTGAGGATTAAATATTCCACAAAACGAATAATGGAACATTCCAATTATGTTGGGGGGGGGGGGTGTCTTCTTCAAAATGCGTAACTAGTGGATTCATTTTGTCTGTCATTCCATAAGTTATTTTTTAACTGTGGGTTTGGAAGATTTTGAGTAAACTTTAGTACAGTGAACTTCGATCTAAAATTTTGATGATCTATTATTTTTTTTAATTCAAAAAAATTATATCGTACGCAGATCTAAGTGGTGATATTCGAACCTGGTTGTTAAGATTGGTACGCGTCACAACGAAACGAATTCTGGTACCAAAATCCGATAATTCGAATTTGAACGTGGCAAGAAATTTATTCACATATTTAATCCATCACCACCCCAATTATTGGAGAACTTAATTCAGTCTTGCGCTTGCTAAAAAAATACCATGGTTGCGTCTTTTCAAAGGTTAATTTTAAGATAATTTTTAGACATTCCCCAATGCACTAGAGATTTGCAATCTTCTCGAATGTATTATTATCAACATTGAGCAGTCCAAAATGCCGCACATCTCATTAAGAACAATAGATACCTGATGTTTGAAATAATGCGAAGAATTCTACGTCCTCTGTCTTACTGTTATTATGCAAATTTCTTTAAACTGATAATGACCGGATTACACTCTCCGTTCATATTTTGTTGCTTTCACAGTGTAAAACAGTTCAGAATTAGACGACCAAAAGTCAGAATCAATGACTTTAGCGTACGTTTTTCTCAGACTGCATAACTCTGGGTGTATGGGTGGTGACCAAACATTTCGCTGTCTCCTTACCAAGATTAAGTTACGTAAATCAATACTAAAGTAGCAAGCGCAAGACTTCATGGAATGCTTATGCAGGATTTATTATAAAACGAAATGAATTTCAGCTATCTGATGTGGACTGTTTCTAAATGTATCTTCTCTGTTGATTTGGAATGATTACTTAAAGACGATTGATTCCTAGAGAGGATCTTTAAGTTCACGTGACCTACGGATTCCACAGGAAAGCAACTCAAGACATAACACGGATTCCTCGTGGATTTAATTGCACAAGGTTAATTTATATCAATCCAAAACATCTGCTTACGATCACGAATTATGTATTTCTCTAAAGTTAAGTCATTTCTTAAATACTGTGAAATCGCTAAACTGAAATGTCAGCTTTCATTTGAGTTGTTGGTTTTTTCCCTACAAACAATAAAATGCTATAGGAAGAAATGAAATTCAATTCTTGAATTTTTCCTATTATTTTCTATAGTATGTGGTGTCACTGTATACTGTAAGGTATCACTTTAAAAACATTTTACAAATTCTCATAACGATCAAAAATATCACATGTAATTTTTTCACTCAAACTTCAGTTCTCCTGTGATTAAACATTATAAATGTGTTTAGTAAGGATTGGTGTTTTGGAAATGAACGAGGATAATACTTGGTTTACTTAATCATTAGGGTATTTTATTACTTTAAGAGGCTACTGTCATAAAACTTTAAAACTATTTATTATTATCAGATTATTTAAACAATAAACTCTATGAATCGAAATCACTTTCATGTTCCTATAATTGCTACTGGACCACGCATGTCAAACGATATTCAAGTAAAATATTGGTTAAAGTATGCAATACATCTTGCCGCATGCGTCGGAGAGTTACATATATTAAAAATAGAACCAATCAGCCCTTGCTCTATTTAGCAGGGAGCCTAAAGAACGACAAAAAACATTCACCTCACCGCCAGTTGAGTCTAACTCAATGTTATAACAATTGGGTCCAGTTTTGCTGTCTTTCCTTTATTCTTCTGTCTAGTTAAAATAACAGAAAGTGATTTATCATTCCATACTGCCTTTCTGGTTATAACTGATATTCTTCCTCTTACTTTAGCCCTACCTGTTTTTGTAGGATAAACGTTATACCCCAACTGTATGTCCCGATCACGAATCCGACACGATATATTTTAGATACACTTCCTGGTTGTACCTCGAAGTTATCTGACCAATACATGCTCCACTGTGAATTAATATTTTCTGTTTATTATTCCATTGTGAGTATTCAGGAAGCGGTGTAGCATTTGACCATAATGGGCCAAATACAATATTCACGAACTTAAACAAAGATATTTTTTCATATATCATTTATTTCCTATTTGTAGCTGGTTTATTTAACCCACTAATAGTTATTTAGCAGGTATGTTTCTAAAATTGTGACCAGTACATTTATTAGCTCACGCTTTAACTGATCATGAAGAATTTATTTACCATAATTTAAATAGTATCATTAGAAACAGAAACTCACAGAACAAGTTTTACTCTTGTTTTATGAGTTCTTCATTTAATTGCATCTACTTACGTACAATTTCAGTGAAGATGGCAAATTAATGCGAAAATATACAACAAAATTAGCGAAGTTGGTATTGTAGTAAGTTTTTCTCTAATTTCTCTAGTATTAATTCATATGGAATAAGAAAGAAATTAGTCAAAACTCTAAACTAGCTGCATACAGGGTTTAAACTGACTTAAACTTATGGACAAATGCAATTTGTATAATTAAACTTTCTCTCATTCATTCTTCGTATACCCAATTCATGACTCAGCGCTGGTATATCCTAATAGTGCCGAACTATGAATTGGGAATATTCTAATAATTTATTTCCCTATTAATCATAGCCCACGCTTCGATTAAAATCATGCTTATCTTGTTTAACTCATCACTACCAGCTGAATTTACTATTGATTATATTGTATTATTATAATGAAAATTAAGGTTCCAGCCAATTCAGAATACACTAAGCTTACTATGTTTTAAATAACATATAATTTCACAGCAAATAATTAGAATCATTAACAGAATACATCACTGGAAAGTAAGGATTAAACATATGGTATAAAGCCCTGATTGGTTAACTGTATTAATTTAAGGATATGCAGAAGTCCCCCCCCCACACCCATATGAATTTATCGTTAAATCTTAAGCGACAAATTGTGTAAATATTTGCAAAGTATCCGGAAACCTCGATGATAATAACGTTGTGGGCATCAAAGTCCCTTTCTTTGAGGGATCTTATAGAGCAATAGTCTGAGGGTTTTTTTTTTTTTTTGCTACCTTTCTACACTGTATTTTTGTGATTTGGGGGATACCAAAGAGTGATTGGTTTGCATTTAGTAAACGTGTAAGCTTTCGCCATGAAAGCTGTGAAAAAAAAGCAGATTCTGAAACTCGCTATAATGTTTTATTTTTTATTGCTTTTTTTCTGAATGAATAAAATAAAATCTTCTTCATTTTGTGGAAATAATCAGTCTTTTTCTCTTGTTTATAACATTTATTGGTTTCTCACTTATTTATCTTTGTAACAATAAGTAAAAAATAATAATATAAAAAATAGTTTATTTTTATTAATTCTTCCCATTTAGGCAGCCGGTTAACCCAAGATGGGATTACGAGTATTTAAAAGGTTTGCTCGTATAAATGTAAGTTTATTTCTTTAACAGATTCTGAAGTCATAATGATTATTTTAAAAACCGTGCAACATTTTTTAAGTTGTGTCAGCCATCATCAACCATCTATCAGCATGGCCAGACCAGTCTTTCCCCTCTTCAGTGGACATTTTCCACCTCTTCTGCGAGACTTACATTTCATAACGATGCATAGCTATGACAATTTGGTCCTTTAGTGAGTTACTCAACTTTCTCTTCTTAGAGAGACGAGCTTGGCTCGTGGTGGGTGACGATGGTCTTGTCTCTACACCTTGCTCCATAAAGTAGCGATCTGAATGAGGTCTGACCGCTTGCCATATCCGTTCGTCCCTTAACAGCTCCGTTGCCGCATCTATATCAGGAGCCATGAAGCGGTCTTCATCCCAAGCTCTGGAAAATAATTCAAAAATGCATTAATTAAAAAAATTACAATGATAGATAAGTGAATCTTAAGTCAATATATAATTTGAGGTGATTTTTAAGTGATTCTGATGATTTTATAATAAACCCGAAGTGTACAAACGAAACCAGAATGTCCTACTGGAGGTATAAACTTTATCCACCATTCCAGTATCGAAACAAGAAGGTTAGTAGTAAAAAATAACAAAAAATGCATTCACATAAAGAAACAAAAAGAGCTAAACAAGATCCCACATAAGCCTGTACAACCAATAAATGAGACTGAATAAGCCTCACCAAGTTCAGTCTGGTATCGTGTACTAACTGAAGAATTCTTACGTCACTTACTAAAATAAAGAGCTAAAATTCTTCAGTTCGGAGATGCAAGATTATACAAGCAGAGTGAATATTAAATCCAGCATTATTTCAAAGCCGAATGTATGAACTATGAAAGCTTCGTAAAAATAAGTTGACCAGGCAGCTTACTCTGAGACAAGTCGTGAATGCTGAGAAGTGTATTCCCGCAAGCCTCTGGTCAACTTATTTTTACAAACTTGGATAGTTTCTACATTCGGCTTTGAAATAATGCTGAATTTAACATCTGCTTTGCTTTAAATTATTTTCACCCTCCTTTTGTGGAGAGGTCCTTATCAACCAATATATCTATTAATTTATTGATTCCACTCTGATGATGAACAAAAAGAAAACTTTTTTTGTTGTTGTTGTTCAGTATAATACTTTCCTACTTCCTCAGTGGTCATAGTGTTAAAACTTAGTATAAAGAAATCTCCATGGATTTGTGTGTGTTTGTGGGTTGGCTATTAAAAGGACCCAACGTATACTACTTGAGGAACAGTAATTCTTTCCAGTTTATTATTTTGTGAATGGGGGAGTAATTTGTTTAGTTGCATCCTAGGGCTCTTGAATAGAATCGTTTCCAGTCGCTGATCTGATTTACCAAACCTCCTTGGATAACTGGTCAGTTCTGTTCGATTTGTGGTCGCAAGCGTACTGAACATTGCTTTCTTAAGGTTATCATCACACTGTCAGTCTTGCACTCACAGACAGTGAAGGTCCTCTTTGGTCAGTACATCTTCGTGCATTGTGAGTGTGCATATATTGAATAAACTTATCCATAGTAAAACACATGCGGACTTTCTATTTGTTGTATCGTTGAAGAAGCATCTGGCTGGAATGTATTACTAATAGGAACCGATATGGGTAAGTTCTTAAGAAAAAAAAAAAAAAGGAAAAGAAATAATGAGTCTCCGTAGCTCAGTCAGTATAGATGAAGACCTGGGTTCGATTCCCGTACATAACCTGGTCTCTTTCGATCAAAGGTGAGTTAGCCAGTCTCATAGGAAGAGAGGGTATTTTTTCACCGGGAAACTCGGGATTTTTCGTTCCCCCAGAACAGGCAGACCGGCCAGTGAACACACGCATCTACAGACATACACCTGGAATAGGATTGGCAAACCTATTCTGAAGGATTTCCAGTTTTGAGTCGTAATAGCTAAGAAGCGTCAAGTTATGATTTTCATTGGAAAGATGAAATTATTACGACCTCTAATTAAAATTAATACTTTTAATTTTTCATCCAATTTTCCCATTTTCGTAAATATTATTATACTATTTTTATTATTTGACTTATTTACATATGAGGTTTTTCAGGTAGTCACTTATAGAATACAAGAGGAAATCTCATATCCAAATACACTACTGAATGAACGAAAAATATCCGTAAACAAACAACAACCTACTTGTGATTTAAATTTGCACTCTTTTCTTACAAAATGAACAAGTCAAGGACCTAACATTTCCACGTAACCTCAAGTTGTGTGGAAAATATACTTTAATAAAAGCTAAATGAATATCAGTTCTTACACTACACATTCTTAAGATGATTTTTCAATTGGGGCATCTGTTTATAAGTGTTTCCTACAGAATGAATTCGAGTATTCTCTAATAAAAGCACTGTAATCCATAAACAAAATTTTTATTTGTTGCCTCGAACAATAAAATCAACCCATGGCTTGGTGCATCTAAACGTGTGACCTTTACTGCACAGATCGAAGAGGACAACGCTAGAAAAAGAACATTAGTAGAGACGTACAGATTTCTGGAAGTGAATCTTGACCTTTTCTTCCTTCCAACAAAATAGTTCGAGAATGTTTTTCGGTGCAACACGGCAGTGAATTTCTGAGTTCGCCACTCAAAATGAGTTTTCTCACTTAAAATAGCAGGCGGTAATGAAAGCAAGAACGTCTTAAGACAATAAAAAAGTAACAAACTTACTTGGCAATTGTTCGCACGAGTTTGTAGACATCTTCTAATGGGGCAGTGGTCCTCAAGGGTCTTAGAAATTCGATTGCTTGGCACGCCGCCAATAGTTCAATGGCGATTATCCTCTCTACGTTTTCGACTACCTGAAGTGCTTTGCGGGCTGCGAATCCTCCCATCGACACGTGGTCTTCTGTACCAGCACTGGTTGGGAGGGAGTCCACTGAAGCTGGATGACACAATACCTTGTTCTCGGATACTGCAAGAACACAACAGAACTTTAAATGAAATGAGAGAACACGAACAATGCAAGTGATAGTAAGAATGATAGCAAGATAATATATATTATATTATCATATAATATATATTATCTTGCTATCATTCTTACTATCTTATAATATCATATTATATTATAAGGATTGTCAAATCACAATCCTTATAAGGACTGCCTTAAAGGGGCGAAGCAAGAATGCTTTTCATCTTCCCCCGTTATCTGTAGAGGACAGTGTAAGTATTAGGTGTTATTGAGTTATTAAAGCTCTGATCATGGCAGGAGGGTAACAGCAATAGCCGAGCCTCAGTTAGAACTTCATTGACCACAGCGTTGCCATCCATTACCCTCCAAGGGTATTGACACCGCATCTCACGGTCGACCAAATATCATATCAATGACATGCGGTCCTTATATATAAGCAATTAATAAAGCTCTGATCATGGCAGGAGAGTAACAGCAATAGCCGAGCCTCAGTTAGAACTTCATTAGCTACAGCATTGCCATCCATTTACCCTCCAAGGATATTGGATTGAATGAATCAATCCTCACTCCTAATGACATGCGGTGATTAATTCTTTGTAATTTATTTTAGAATATAATTAAAAAGAATTGGTGTTCTTGTATATTATATTATTATTAACAGACATTTAAAGTAATAAATAAAATTCGTGATATATGTTTTATATTTTAATTTTTTCATAATTTTTATTTACCTAGAGCAGCTGCAGTGCAATGCGCGAGCATAAAACCAGAGTTTAGTCCGCCGTTATCCACTAAAAATGCTGGCAATCCACTTAGTGCTATAAAAAATAAAACGAAAATTGAAGAAGCCAGATTTAATTATATAATCACCAATCGGCTTTATTACTTTCATTAATCAAAAAATGCAAGTTTCATATAAATTTAAACATCCGTTATTTAAATAAAAATCATCCAGGGTGTTATGTATGTAAAAAAAAAAAAAAAAGCCTTTCTAGGAGTCGACATTTAAACATTTTTAATAATAAAAGTACTTTTTTTTTGCAATCAATATCAATCAAAGTTTATTATTATACAGCGTATTTACACACACACACACACACACACACACACACACACACACACACACACACACACACACACACACACACACACACACACACACACACACACACACACAAATGAAAAATTCGTTCTCTAAGTTTGGAAATGAAATGCGAAGGGATGATGAATAGTCTCTGAATAGATTTAGAAGAGGATGATCCAAATATAAATCAAACTCCGATGAACAGTGTCCATGGAAATCTTTGTGGGGAAAAGTGACACCAAAAACTAACTGAATATCTGTGGGCAAGGAAATGGATTGAATTAGTGAAATGTAGATCATTAATTCACTTAATTGCTCTTTTCTGGGTACTGAATTGGTCATGAGAACACAAGAAGTTGACATACGAAAAATACTACCGGTGGTGGACAGTAGATGGCGTTGCGTGTAGGTAGTGGCGTTCTATGTAGTTGGTGATAAGTGATGGAGAGTTGCAGAGTAGAGTGCCCTCTTTCGATGAGTTCTTGGACTCATTGAAGGTGTCACGTAATAATAATAATAATAATAATAATAATAATAATAATAATAATATGATCTCTTAACAGAGTCATCCCAATTTTAGGTATTTCGTGGTTTGGACGGTTTTGGGATTTGTGTGGAATTAGTTCAGAAGTAAAGAGAAAACCTAATTTTTGGTTATGCGATATTTACATGTTTATACCAAAAGAGTTTTGAGTAATCTCAAAAAAGAGAAACCCCAATCATGTTTTGAGATTTTAGTGTTGTAAAAGTAAAAATGAATGAAAAAGGATTCTTTGTTTTTGAGAAATAAAATAGGATTAAGGTGTACCATAACTGAAATTAAGAAGATTATCACAAGACCACTGAAGAATGGTTTGCAGATCAGAATTTAAGATTGTAGAAGTTGATATTCTTAAATTGTTTAGTGATTTTTATAGTACAAGGCTTGCCAGTCAAGGAGGGAGTGAATTGCCATCAACAAAACAAAACCGTATATTAAATTTGCAGTCAAATGGACAAGGCAATGGATGTATATAGAAGTCAAAGACCAGGCGAAAGAAACGAGATTTGTTGGACATCAGTGTTTCTTGCAAAGTTTGAGGATGCTGCCAATCCCAAATGCCAAAAGGCATTTGGGATTGGCAACAAGGAAAAGGAGCCTCCAGAACTCAGTCAGTATAGACGAAACCCTTTGGTCGGAAAGACCTGGATTCGATTCCCGTAGGGCCAACCACCTTATCTTCGGGACGGTTACGGTTGTAAGAATAAAAAACATAGACAGGAAGTCAGGAAATTGGCTTATTCTATGGGTAATGAGGAACCATTCAAGTGCACGGTAGAAAAATGATCACACAAAAGTTTGGTCAATAGCTTTGGCAAGAGGCAAGAGAGCATGACTGCCATTGTGACACGATGCAAGTTTTCAGCTTTTAGTCTTTTCCAAATCACTTTGATTGCGTACTGATAGTTTGGTTGTAGCTATTTCGGGCTTTGGTATAAACATGAAAAGAAGGTGGAGATTTTGATGAAAATCAATTGCGATATGCCTGGTTGTTTTCTTTTATAACCTTGGCACCCTTTTTGGAGAATCAATAAATAAGTGACGATAGCTTAAAGTGGAACGGAGAATGGAGATTTCGATAAGAATGAAGTCAGTGATATGTTCAGTGCAAATCAGAAGACCACAAATAAGAAGATCATTCGACTTGGATTGCTTATAATGTCACCAAACACGTGGATGAGAGCGACTGTTTGTTCCGTGGGAGAAGAAATTAACGAAGTGGATTGCTGTTCTGAAATGTTGAGGAAAAGAAACTTTCTGCATTATACTTAGAAAGGTCACTAGTGAGGAAGAGATCTACGTTGTTTGGAGAGTCAGGGTTATCGGGGTATTCTGTTAAACGTGCGAACTGTTTGTGATTATCAAAGCAATTCGTGTTGTGAAACATTAAAATCTTCAATGAACAATCACTTGAACGTTGGACTGGAGAAAATCGGCATTGAAAGAAAGGAAATCAAAAACGTCCAGAATGGTTGATGACATTAGTAAAACAACAGGATGAAGGATGTGAGAGGATGGGTTGAGAGATTTTTTAGCTAAAGATGAAAGGAAGACATTTTAATTTGAATACTCTCTGACGTGATATGTAAGAGCAAAAACACGAATATTATCTTTTTAAACAAAAAGAGTGTAATTCGAAATATTGAGATCAATCATATTACACGCTGGAAGAAATTAGGGAAGACTAACCAGAATTTTGCTCCTGAATCCAAGTCTGGTCTTTGGTCACTTCAAGCACACGGTAAGGAAAATGGCAGTGAAATAAGGAGTTAGAAATGAAAGCACAGTATCGCAGGTTTGCGCCTTTCCTATTTGACTATCCTCAGAGGAATGTCTTCATCCCTCTTTTAGACTTTTATAGAAACTTTAATTAAAATGAAAACTACATCAACATCGCAGGATATCACTTCCAAAATGGCAAACAGATCGTATCATACCTTCTTTTAGATTTTGTCACAAATAATAATAATAATAATAATAATAATAATCAGATCAAGAAGTTCTGTGTTTCCTTTATAGTTACTCAGAAAAACGTTCGCCCAAAGTTCATCTCGATTTTCTCTGCATTCTGTATTCCCATAATACTTGACTTTTTTATCCTAAACTTTCAACATTAAGCTACATCCACGTTATTCCTAAAACAAGAAATTAGGCCCTTGTTTATGTAATGTATTATACCTTAAACCAGTGGTTCTCAAAGGGTGCGCCCTTGAAGATTTCCGGGTGCGCCCTGTGGTATTCCAGAGAAATATGTGTCCAGATATAAAAATAAATATAGTTACTCTATTATTTATTATTATTATTATTTATTACGGATATACCGCTCTTTTTGCCAACACATCATTATTATGTTGATTAACAGCGGTTTTCTTACAAAGAGAACAAGAATATGGTTTATTCTTGTTGTGTATATTACTTATTTTTAAAAGTGTTGGAAGTGGATGCTATCTGCATATTACTTATTTTCAGATAAATACACCCAAATAAAATTGATAGATTTCTCAAAAAGAAGCGTGATATTGAAGAATCAGATTCTGGAAGTGAGCAAAAGTTAAGTGCAAGTAAGGAAGCAAAATCGCGGCCTGCACGCAAATATAATGAAAGTTATTTAAGTTTTGGTTTCACTTGGACAGGAAGTGAAGATCATCCTTTGCCGCTATGTTTAGTATGTGGATGTAAAATGGCAAATGAATCATTGCTTCCTAGCAAATTGAGTAAGCATTTTAAAACTATACACTCTAATTTACAAGATAAATCCTTAAGTTTGTCCAAGAGATTGTCTGAACAGCAAACAAAAGCGGCAAATTCTTCTAAAAGTATAATGACTGTTTCTGATAAAGCTCAAATCGCTTCTTATCAAGTCTCAGAACTGATAGCAAAAAATATGAAAGATCATACTTTAGGTGAGTCACTTATTTTGCCTGCATGCAAAAAATGGTCATGACAATGCTAGGAAATGATGCAGCAATGAAAATAAGCAAGATTCCTCTGTCCAACGATACAGTTCACAGGCGTATCATAGAAATGCCTTCTGATATCGATTAAAATGTATGCAGTAATAAACTTCAGTATTCAAATTTTGCATTGCAAGTTGATAAGTCAACAGACATTACCAACAAGGTGCAACTCTTAGCATTCGTCCGTTTTATTAATGAAGATCAAATAGTAAATCAGTTTCTTTTTTGCAAAGAATGTGTCTACAAAAGTTGAGGACGTTTTTAACATTTTGAATAGCTATCTTGATAAATGGCAGTTAACATGGAAGTCTTGTGTAGGCATTTGTACAGATGGAGCCCCTTCCATGGTAGGCTGTGTTAAGGGCCTTACATCTTTTGTAAAAAAACAAAATGAGAATGTTATCGTAACTCACTATTTTCTTCATAGGGAGGCCTTGATGGCAAAAACATTGGGAGAAAAATTAAGAGAAGTTTTAGATCAAGTTGTTCAGATGGTAAACTTTATTAAAACAAGACCTTTCAAATCGCGTTTATTCGAAAAGCTTTGTATCGATATGGATTCACAACACAAACGGCTGCTTTTACACACTGAGGTGAGGTGGCTGTCAAGGGGGAAAGTACTTACCCGTGTACACGAGCTACGACAAGAACTTCTTGCGTTTTTTGAAGAGATGAAACAATTACATTTTTGTAACCTACTTCGGTGCGAATTTTGGACTGTCAGGTTACAGTATTTGACCGATATATTTCAGCAGCTCAATATTTTGAATACTAGCATGCAAGGGAAAGAAGAAAATATTCTCACATCCACTGACAAAATGAAAGCATTTCAGAGAAAACTACAGATTTGGAAAAGAAAAGCTGTTGAAGGTCATTTGGAAATGTTTCCATTGGTAAGTAACACTTGCATAAATGAAACACTTCCAATAATAGTTGAACAAAGTTTAGAAGAAAAATTGAGTTCTTATTTTCTATCATTTAACACTGAACAATACGATTGGATTAGAACCCCATTTATGGAAACTTCAAGTAATTTTGGTTTAACATTAACAGAAGAAGAAGAACTGGCAGCTATATCCACTGATCGTGGATTGATGATTAAACATAAGGAATTGTCTCTTGAAGCCTTTTGGATTTCTATAAAAGAAGAATATGTCAATATCTAAAAAAGCTTTGAACATTTTACTACAATTTTCAACATCATATTTATGTGAATTAGGATTTTCTACCCTCACCACAATTAAGTGTAAAAAGAGAGGAAGTCTTCAAGGTATTGACGAGGAAATGAGAGTTTGCCTTTCAAATATGTGCCCAAACATTGAAACAATCGCTAGGACACATCATGCTCATGTTTCTCATAAACACAAGAATGAATAAACTTAAGGTATGTTTCATTTTATTTTTTTTTATCGCATTATTTTTTTTCTGTAATATTTGACTTAATTATTATAACATATTTCTCAGATATTTGTATATAGCGCGCCTAAAATTATTTGTAGGATTTTAAATGCGCCTCGACCTCAAAACGTTTGAGGACCACTGCCTTAAACCATCATCCGAGCGTATGTCTACAAGTAATATTTTGTCTGCCTGAATGTTTCTGGTAGGTTTGTCTGTTTAATGAGAGAGGAGGAAGTCTTTGCGAGAAGAAATCTGTCCACACGGGATTGGCTAACAGAAATAAACCGAAGAGAGATGTTTCGTTTGGTCTGATTTGGAACCTTGCTGAAATAATGGAAAATCATTGATCACCCTCTTTTGGATAAATGCCAGAAAAGTGTTCGGAGACAGAGAAGCGTTTTATCTAAAATATATTAGTAGAGTAGGAGAAATCCTTTCTGACCAGTTCAGAACAAATTGTTCTCAGTATGTTCCATTAGCACTAGTCACTATCTACTTCATAAGCGTTTCATTACTTCATCCGCAGTTTGTTTTTATCACGTTAAATCTTACGAGCAAACAGCAAAGAAGAAGGAAAAGCAAGAATATTTGTCAATTAATGAAGTGAATTCACCAGCTAGCTTCTCTACCAGTGTCGGCTCGTGGCTTGAAATCGTGGGGGTGCTGCAACTTTCGAAATATACATACACACTGTAAGTACAGTTGATACGTGTTTGAATAAAATATCAAAATTATGGTAAAAATTTAAAAAAAAATTAAACATGAGAAAATATTGTTTAAAATAAAAACTATAACAAATGTTATGTTTTTAATTCTAATGTCCAAATATTTAAAGAGACGGAGTAAACACGATAAGCACTACGAACCCTCTACTACTACTACTGGCGCAAACTGCATATAAACAACAGTGGAACTGCGCGAGGGACAGTGCCGCATCACGCTAGCAGCTCGCATCTCACTATGATGTGCATATGCTTGCGCGCGTAGCAATATGACACTGTGGTAAACACAGTGCTGCTAGCATCATTTGCCCTCCTAAGTGCTACAAGATGAATTTTTATTATTTTTATACAAAATAAGAGAATTGTATAGGATTGTTGATGATAAAATTAAATATGACAAGCAAATATAAATAAATTAATAAATATATTTATGTATCGAGAAAAATTGGGGGATGCTGTAGTTCTGCAGTGCCTATGCCCGAGCCTCCCCTGTTCTCTACTATTAATTAATTAAGAATAAATTTCAATTTCCTAGTTTCGTAATGCGAATAAGTTTCAGTATTAATACTTTATATGTGCTATGTTCAGTTGCAGTGTTCTATGGCTGGTTTGTCTGTTTCGCAGGGTGGAAGAACCATAGTTTCCCGAAGAAAAAGCCCTGGTAATCTATATCTTCTTCAGATGAACACATTTATAAGTGTTTACGCCCTACACAGGTTTCTAACTCAAGTTTCCATAATCTGAGAACATTCGGACTGCGCTACACAGAAGGACTTTAAACTGATTCAGACCTGCATTATTGATGTTCAGCCTGTATCGATTAATTATTCCTGGTATGCTAGTTTGAAATATCACCTTAAACTTCAGTATTTTTTTTACATCTTTTTTTTTTTTTTGAGTCTATACATGCCATCAGTGCAATATTATAAAGCAATAGGAAATAAAAATTCCTCCTACCTGGGTTTATTAAACGTTCCGTCCTTCTTTCGCTCATACTTCCGAGTTCATGAACTCCTATTGCTAAATAATCTAAAGCCTGAAACAGAAAATTATTATTATTACTAAAATTTATTAATTTTAGTTGTCAAATGGTTTTGTAAATGAAAACATAAAAGTATTGCTACCAAGATACTGAAATATTTATGATTTTAGTATTACTAATTAGTAATCATCTATGTATATCAATGTCACACAGGTTATTAGAACTCACATTCTCTCTCTCTCTCTCTCTCTCTCTCTCTCTCTCTCTCTCCAGCCTGGAGCGAGAAGCTACTCCTACTAGGCCATCCAGACCGATCACATTGATAGCACCTTATTATATTTCGAATTAAATACCAGATATATCTGAAATATTTCTTTCAGCTCAATGTTAAATTCTTGTGATGGTTTTGGTCTTAAACTAAAACCAAAACCATCAGAATATTGTATGAGTCGTCTCGAAACTTTAAACATCTTAAGTCTCCTACTATTGAGGCACTGTTAAATATTTTTTTATCATTTAGTTTTAACTTAATCAGAACCAGCTGAGAAGATAAGTTCAGTATTTGTTGATAGGCTTCAAATAAAAAAGAAAAAACTGATTTAAAAACATCCTCTAATTTAAAAATTGGTTTTAGGAAGTTTGATTAAGTTCTGCACGTGGTGTTTTTTATATATATTATTTAACTAAACCAAATTTAAAATATTTGGGTTTTATCAAATTATAAATTTCAACTTTTCACAAAATATTTGAATTTGTCCCGAGATGGCAACACAATCTCTGTACAAAAAAAAAAAAAATCTATCACAAGAAATCGGCCTGAATATAGCATGATACAGTTTTAGGACTTTTTAATATTTTAGTTAAATTATCTTTAAGAAGAAACCAACAAATAATTTCACAAGGAAGTTTGATCAAGTTCTGCACGTGGTGTTTTATATATACATTATTATTTAACTAAATCAAATTTAAAATACTTACGTCTACCTTTCAAAATATTTTGAATTTGTCCCGAGATGGCAGCACAATCTCTGGACAAAAAGCCGCGAAAAAAATTATGTAATAATAATAATAATAATAAAATTATTTAATTTCAAAATTTTAATCTGTGAAATTTTAATAAAAATTCGGAAATATTTACTTTGGCAGGATACTCCCCGTGAAAATTTCCACCAGAAATAATTTCGTCCCTCTCCGTAAAGACTAACTGAAATATTGATTAAGGATAATTTTAAAGGAAAATAAGAAAATACTAAGAAGTTTTTTTTTTTTTAATGGCCGTTGTGTTACTTATTTACAAATATAAAAGGATACTGGATTATCTGTAGCACTGTTCATTTCCACCGTAATGATATCGCGTACAAATTCAATAGTGTCATGGACAACTCCATGCACTTGTGGACAACATCGTAAAGTATAAGCATCTTGAACTCTATTACAAAAACGATGACTTTCTGTAAGAAGATGAAAACAATGCAAACCAACTCAAATTATTAAAAGTACACTTAGTTAATGCTAACTGAAAAGAAAAACGAATATTATTAGAATATGAAATGTTCGATTTTGCCGAGAGATGGCAGCATCTAACAATGCTTGAAACGGAAAATTTAATACTTTTAGAAGTTGATAACGAAAATATCAAACTATTTTCTTAAAATTCCAATCGAAAATATTATTTTATTATTTTATAATATAAGAATTTAGAATTAGAGCAATTTTTGATGTTATAAATATTTTTATTTTTTCATACACCATTAAAATATTTCAATATATCGATATATATTGAAATATCCCACAAATAAATATCTATCTTTTATTCTTATTTTTTCATTCTTAAAAGGGCACAGCATTTATCCTTATAAATGCTGCGCCCTTTTAAGACTGTCCTTATTATATGGACTATAAGAATAAAAGATAGATTGGTCATGTTATATAAGTTTTACTTCGTACCTGCCATTTCCGAAGGATGTGTTTCGGAGTGAAGGAGGGATCTTAACCGTCTTGCAACTTGTATCTGCCCTCTATGTGGCCGGACCTTTTGTATATCTAAAGAAAATTTCAAAAAAATGCCATCAACATGCGTCCATCATAACAATGATAAGCAAGTTTGACCAAGTTGGCTCAACTATGCCCTGTTATAGCTGACAAAGTTAAACATTATTATCAATACACTTCATGGCTAATCCTTGATCTAACAATTTTTAAAAAATAACGTGTAACTCACATTTTTAACAAATGGAACTGCAATAGGGGTTGGTTTCTTTATAAGAAACTTTGGAATCTGGAACGAAAATTTAGTCATACTGCAGATTAGAATCTTGTTACGTTCCTTCTACTCACTCCCAGTATAGGAGAACATTATTTGGATTCCGCCTGCATTAATATAATTAAGAATTCAATTCACACCTTATTTTCACTAAGAACGTTTATAGAAATGAGTAGAAAGATGCTGTTTTACCTCCATCGAAGGCGCGTGTTGTTCCTTTCAACACTTCCAAGGTAATGGCGGCGACGACATCAGCTTGGCGAGCTATGATTCCTGCTCTTTCCACAGCTAAAATCATCAGAATATTAATAACATCATCATTAAAAAAAAAACATAAAAAATCTTTTCACGATGTTTTTAAAATATAAGCAATTATCGATAGATACGAGTAATCAATAATGTTTTAAAAATAAATATTATATTTTACGATGTTTTGATTGCATTAATACATAGAATTTTGGACAGAACACCTTCTTCTTTCTATCTTTCTTTTTTTTTTTTCGTTTTTCAATCTATTTTTGAATTTTAAAATACGTGGTGTTTCGGATATACTCAATAAAATTCCACCTTGTGATGGTTTTTAGATTATAACATCAAGAAAATAGTTGACACTCGCTCTGTAGTCCTAACGTGAATTGAATTTTTGGTTTGGAAGGTAGTGAGAGAATTCAGATAGTCATTTAAATATGATATGCCTCCAAATTATCCGAAAGCAAAGCTTCAGGATTGCTTGAGAATGAGTTCTTTATCAAAGTTTTCCATTAATAGATTTATAGAAGAGAAGGGGGAAATAAAGGGCCTCTGTGGTTTAACCAAGAAGTTGATTGTAAAGACGATTATTCCATTTAAAGAATTGGATTGAAGGGGGCTTGAATAAGTTTGAGGCCTTCAATAAGGCTTAACACTTCGTCTACAATTACACTTATGAATAGAAAGACTACACTAGACTTTTAAGACGCCGAAATGGAAATATTTGACAATTTTGAACAACATGAGCTCAATTTTTGATGAAGGAATTAAAACTTCTCAGTCTTTTGGATTTGGGACAATTCATATTATCTTGAAAATGTTCAGTTCGGTTAAATTCAACTGACAAGCTCGGCATATAACGAAAAAATCATCATAATAATTTTTTTTTCTATTTCAAAATGAACTTCGAGTTTTCATCTTACCTTCGGCACCAATAGAAGTAATTAACTGAGTCCCATTCAGAAGTGCGATTCCCTGCAATAAGAAACATATCAAGTTAGACTTTTCTGAATATCGGCAAGAAATATGAATAATAACAATAAATCGTAATATTCGGTTTATATGTGAATAATAATATATAAATTTATTTAGTATATGATTTACTTTGATTTGTTTTCCAAACATGAAATATGTATATACAATATTAAAATATTTTATATTTTCAAGTCAAATGAAATGATTATAATTTCAAATTATTTTAAAATTATGCCGATTTCTATAGGATCGCAAATATAACACAGCAACATACATTACCATAATGTTAATACTAATTTCAAAAAGGTGTTCGAATTAATTCTAAAATTAATTTATAAATATTAAATAAATTTATTTTTTAATTATTATTTTTTTCAATTTTTATATTTATGTATCTATATTATATAACTTTCTTTTAATTATCTCTAAAATATATTCTAATGTTACCTATGCGATAATTCCAACATCAGATTATCTACCACTGAACATCTGGATCTGGATTTCGTCCAATGACCAGAAAAAAATTTCATTCTTTAAATGTCGATAGGATACCAAATGGAGAAAATATTATAAAGGTAAATTGGCGTGTTATTAGCATAAAGATTTGGCTGAAAATTCAAAAACTGAACAGCAAATATGTATAAAATTTAAATCACGACAACATTATTTCAATGTGAGATACAATGCTACTTTTTTCATGATCCCAAAGCAATACTATTACTACTACTACTACTACTACTAATAATAATAATAATAATAATCAGCGGTGCACATAAGGTCCCTACCAGTCTAGATTGGCTTTTACAACCGTACAGGATAAGGCGGTTAGTCTCGTGCTTAAATATATATTTTTTCTTGTGTGTAAACTGCGTGTTCTCTTGGACAGTTTGTTTGTTTTAGGATGATAAGTAATGAATATAAAAATAAAAATAAAATAAATAAAAAATTCGAACACTTCTAACAGCTTTTGTTTTGAAACGTATTAATGATGACGTAGTTAGTCACGTGACATATCGTGATACGTTCATTGTTGCGCATGGTCTTTAGATCAATAAATCAGAAGGTGGAAGAGTATCATTTTATCAAAACGTTTATGTTTTGAAACGTATTAATGATGACGTAGATTAATCACGTGACATATCGTGATACGTTCATTGTTGCGCATGATCTTTAGATCAATAAATCAAAAGGTGGAAGAGTATCATTAGAAGCCAACTCATACGGGAAAATATTTTCACGCCAACTCCTCTTATGGTGGAATAATGGATTATTCCACCATTTTGACTCCAAAACGACTCGTCAAAATTACTAAATAAATGACTCTTCTTTGAGAAACCAAACTGTTACGATTGCAAAAATAGATTATAAACGCATTATTTTCTTACACAACACTGACAGAAGTTCAACACGGTTTTTTTGTCAGAACTTCACGGAATGGATTGGTGTTCTGCTTTGATGTCTTAAATGGAAGACAACCGCTTTTCAATAAAAAGTTAAGAAATCATCGCAGGTGATATGATATGATCACATGGCACTTTAAACACAAAAGGCCTTATTCTCCTTGATGCTTGGAAGTCTTATTTATACGTTTATGTAACCCATTTCATCTTCATTACGCTCATAACCAACTGGAAATCTTGCTCAACAATGAACGCCTCATGATTGGTATGTCAAAGGATGCACGTGACTAATTTATGCCATCATAAATTATCTTCCTGATGAAATGTTAGTTAGTAGACAGTAGGACATGTAGGAGTTTATTTTATTTTATTATTTTTTTTGTTTAAAAGCATTATTTCTATTTTATAATACTATTTAGTTTATTTTGTATACATGTGTAATCTCGATTGATAAAATTACCCCATTGCTGCATAGGAACACATTTTTAAAATGATTAAAAGAGTTGAATATTTTAGCTAAGAAATATTACTGGAAGACAATTTGATTGCAATTTAATTTAAAATAATAGAAAATATCCTGTTCTATAACCACTAATCTATTCCCCACTTTCAGTATCAGTCGATGTTATGTTGGAAAGAAATTCTAGTCAGACTGACATTGTTCCTATCAGATTTTTCAAAATTCAAAACTTCTTAATCATAGTTATTTCAAAACATATGAATATTACATTACAATGCAGATAAAACACATACCTCTTTGGCCTTCAGTTGTATTTGTTTTAAGTTATGAGATTCTAACACCTGCAGACAGGGACAAAAAAAAAAAAAAGGATTTTTCTTTATATGAAAATATATAAAACAAAGTTTACTGTATATAGAAGTATATAAAAATATTCTGTGAATAAGATTATTTCAATTTATGTAAAATATATAAAGCACATGGATATTAGATCCAGCATTATTTCAGAGCCAAATGTAGAAACTATGAAAGTTTCGTAAAAAAAAAGAGTCGACCATAGAGCTTACGGGAATACACTTGCCGGCATTCACGAGTTGTCCTAACGCGGACCACTTAGAAGACATGAGCGCTTACCAAAGCGTCCATATATTCGCCTTCTATTGGTCCATTTTGATAAGGTTTCACTGGCCCGTGAAACCTTATCAAAATTAGTACTTTCACAATGGAACTCCTTTTTTTTTTTAACAGTAAACTCACAATGTCTACAGAATGAGAATCTACTTACGTATTTGGCTTCTCCCCATCCAGACTCAGGGCTCCACATTTTCCCCTCACCAATTAACCCCAAAGCCAGGTGAGCCAGCGGAGCAAGGTCGCCACTAGCACCGACGGTTCCTTTTTCGGGTATCCAAGGAAGACAAGATGCTAAGAAAAGAAACGTAATAGGACTGGTGATATATAAAGTTCCCTTATTGTAAACATTTTCTAAATTTTAATGCAAGTGTGAAGACCACACATTCAAAATGGTCATTGAGAGTATTTTATTAACTCACTAGGAAACAACAACAACAAAAAAAAACCTTCATCTTAAAAATGAAATGATTAAAATATGATCCATAAACAACCACGCAAATTATCATTTCTTTAATGAAAGGATAAAGCATACTAATTTGATTAATAAAAAGAATTACGATTTACCGTTGAATGCATCCACTACTTTTTGTAAAGTCTCTAAAGAGATTCCGCTGTATCCTTTTGCCAAAACGTTAATTCTTAATCCAAGCAACATCCTTGTTTTTTCCGGTGAAAGAGGCTGTCCAACACCTATGTATGAAGATAGAAAAATGAAATGAATGCAAAATATACTTGAATAAAAAATATTTAGAAATTCAATAATTAAATTATGCAAATAAAATGAAATTTGTGTTTTAGGAGAAAACCTCTATAAAGATTTTTCAGCTGAAGGTGAGTATCCGGTCTCAAAAGGAGATAGAAAGGTTTTTTCCTCTTGGAAACTCTGGTTTATCATCCCGTAAAGCATATGAAGCAAACAGGACAGAGAATACACGTTATTAACAGACGTATTGCACATTTTATACCAATTTCTATTACAAGAGAATATTCAAACATACTATTGCCTTCATACTCAGCTGGTTTTGAATGAGTCTTTTGACTAGAAAGACCTAAGTTCGAATCCTATGGTGCGAAGAATCTTTACCACAGCTTCTCAATTAAATACGACTTAGCCCGTCTCATACGAAAGGTTTTTCATCCCTCAAAACAAGCAAATCAGCACTTTGAACACACACATCTACATGCATAAAATACTTGCCCTTAGAGAATGCAGCAAGGGAGTGGGAAAGGCGGCTGCATTAATCCTACCACACTTAATGTGAGGACTCACGTCTTGGATGGGCGAGAAATGGACGGATGGTTTGTATACTTCTATTCTTACATTATTCTTCTTTCCAAATATGTCACGCAAAATAATATAACAAATAACAAAAGAAATCGCTAAGTTTATATCAACTTCGTACTACTTATAGTCCTTATAAGGACTGGCTTAAAGGGGCGAAGCAAGAATGCTTTTCATCTTCCACGTTATCTGTAGAGGACAGTGTAGGGATAAGGTGTTCTTGAGCTATTAAAGCCCTGATCATGGCAGGAAGGTAACAGCAATAGCTAAGCCTCAGTTAGAACTTCATTGGCTACAGCATTGCCATTCATTTCCCTTGGAGTAATGACTATATCATTTCATGACCCGCATCTCACAGTCGATAAACTCGCATCCCCCTCTATTTTCATGTTCTTAAAAGAACTGGGCGATGGACTGAGTTGTTGACTCTTTATCTCGTCATCTGAATGAAGAAAATCTGTGTGGATGGGGTGTTATTGGCTAAAAGCTCTAGTCATGGCAGGGTAAAGGCAATAGCTGAGCCTTAGTTGAAACTTCGTTGGCTACAGCATTTGTTATCCTGGAAGTCCTGAAAAGGACATAAGGTTGTGAAGAATCCTCTATTGCCTATATTGTTCTTATAGTCCTTATAAGGATAAGGACTGGCTTAAAGGGGCGAAGCAAGAATGCTTTTTATATTCCTCTGTAGAGGACAGTGTAGGGATAAGGTTATTGAACTATTAAAGCTCTGATCACGGCAGGTGGGTAACAGCAATAGCCTAGCCTCAGTTAGAGCTTCATTGGCTACAGCATTGCCATCCATTACCCTCCAAGGTTATTGGATTGAATGAATCAATCACCGCATCTCACGGTCGATTGATTCAGATCTTACCTTAAGTTCTTAAAAGAACTGGGAGATGGACTGAGTCCTTGACTCTTTATCCCGTCATCTGAATGAAGAAAATCCGTGTGGATAAGGTGTTATTGAGCTAAAAGCTCTAGTCATGGCTGGGTAATGGCAATAGCCGAGCCTCAATTAAACTTTCATTAGCTACAGCATTGCTATTTGTTGCCCTGGAAGTCCTAAAAAGGACTTTTCTCAGATCTACCTCTTGAACTTGAACTTGAACTTAATTGGTTGATGGACTGAGTCCTTGACTCTTTATCCCTTCATCTGGATTTCAGATTGTGGGTGATGAGATTATTGTGGGTAATTTACCCGCTCATTGTGAGCATTGAGGCTGTATCAGCTTTCTCTTGCGATGGAGGATTTCGGTTATTTATGTTTGAAACGATCTGAGGGCTTGTAGTCCGCTGCCTGTCAAACTAACTGATTTGGGTGATTATCCGTGATTGTGAAGAATTTCTCTGCAATGCTTGTCATGTAGGTCTTAATATCTGGAAGATTGGCTTCTTGATGTAACTAGATGTTTCTGATGAACCATGGGGCATTAAATGCCATTCTTAGGCATTTATTTTGTATTATCTGAAGTCTGTTGATGTTGCTTTTAGTTGTGTGACCCCAGGTTGGAGAGGCATAAGTTAGTTGCGGTCTGATTACCGATTTGAAAAGTAAGATTTTGTTGCTTATGCTTAGGAAGCTGTTCCTGTTCAAAAGTGGATATAGCTGTGCTATAGTCTGACTTGCCTTAGTGGCAACACTATCCATATGTGACTTGAAGTTTAGACGTCTATCAAGATGAATTCCCAGATATTTGGTAGAATTGCACCAAGGGATGATTTTACCAAACATTTGTATGCTTGTATTCGGTTCTGCTTTACGTCTGGTGAAAAGTACTGCAGAGCTTTTGTTTGGATTAATTGCGATACGCCACTTGGTGTACCAATCCTCCAATTCATTGACTGCTCTCTGCAGCTTGATTGTGGCCAGGTGTGGATGGAGGGATCTGGCTATAATGATTGTATCGTCGGCATACAGAGCGGTGATAGCTGGAGACAGTTTGGGGAGATCTGCCATGTATATGGAGAAGAGTAGGGGAGAGAGTAGAGAGCCTTGAGGTACTCCGGCCGTGATTCTCCTCTCTGTGGATCTGATACCGTTGAGTTTTATTTTAAATTTTCTGTTGTGTAGATATGATTTGATAAGTAGCACTAGCGGCAATGGAATTCCAACTTCGTGTAGTTTAAAAATTAGTCCATGATGCCATACTCTATCAAATGCCTGAGTGATGTCTAGAAAAACTGCGCCAGTGTGTTGGTGCCATTCATACCCTTGGGTTATATGTTCGATAACTCTGTAAATTTGTAGCGTTGTGGAGTGATATTTACTAAAGCCGAATTGTTCATCTTGAATTATATGGTTGATATCTGTTGCCTCTTGAAGCCGTGTGAGAATAGCACGTTCGGCTATCTTACCTATGCATGAAAGAAGGCTGATTGGTCTGTAATTTTCAGGAAACTGTGTATTTTTCCCAGGTTTGGGAATTAGGAAAACGTCGGCAATTTTCCATCGTTGTGGGAAATAATTTAGCCGGAGGATGGCATTAATGATGGCTACTAGATGTATAACCCCTTTGCGAGGAAGAACTTGAGTACCTTATTTGTTATTCCATCTGGACCTGGAGCCTTTTTGTTATTTAGTTTCCTTAAAATCTCATATACTTCTGTTGGTGACACGGATTTGTTATTGGATTGGAATGAAGCATTTTGAGTTATTTTAAGCACTTGGGTGTGAATTTTACTTATGAAATTTATATCTGTATTGATATAATTGGGGCTGCATTGTTTTTCTAAACTGTCAGCAAATGCTTCAGCTTTTTCCTCGTCGTTATAGACAACATTAGATTCACCTTGGATTGGAGGAAATGTAAAACGCTTTGAACGGAGTGATTTCATCATTTTCCATATTGATTGATCCTCTGTGTTTAATTGGAGAATTTTGTTATTCCAGAGTTGGTTACGGTGGTCCTTCAGGGCATATCGAACCTGGTTTGTTGCTCTATTGACTGCTAGTTTATCCGCTGGGTCCATTGTTCTCTGATATTGTCTTCTTAATCTGTTTTTCTCTTGGATAAGACGTTTTATATCCTGTGGAAGTTTATTTGATGGTGTACATTTGGTTATATTTGTTACCTGCGTTATAGCTGACAGCAGTTGTTTTTCAAGAGTCTTCACTGCTTTTTCTACATCTTCAGCAGATGTTATATGCGGTATTGGACCAAGGTTTTCCTGGAAGGCTGAGGGAAGTTGTTTCCAATTTATAAATGTGGTGGTGTTTTCCTTTAGATCTTGTATGGTGCCTAGTTGTAATATGATGGGGTTATGATCAGAACTTAAGTCATTGATTGCTTGTATCTGATAGCTGTGCGCTATGTTTTTTAATATAGCTATATCTAGTACATCAGGACGACCGGTAGCTCCATAATGTGTGGGTTCAGTGGGTCCTATTACTGTTATATTTCTTGAAGTGGTGTAAGAGTTGAATATTCTTCCATTAATATTTGAGTTTCTGCTGTTCCAGACTGAGTGTTTGGCATTAAGATCTCCGGCTATAATCACTGCTCTGCCTGTATTTAGTATCACCTCTAAGTCAGATTCAAGGAGTTTTTTATTTGGGGGGTTGTAGGCTGCATATATCGTAATGCTGCTTGTGTTTTCCATATGTATTTCTATTCCTGTAGTTTCCATGTGTTCTGTTTGGGGTTCTGCTATTGAATTATGTTTTATGTTACTTTTCACAAAGATGGCAGTGCCTCCACCTCTAGCAAAGCATCTGTCTGTACGGTAAGTGCTATAACTATTGATTCTGATTTTGTCACTTGGACGAAGATGTGTTTCATTTATGAGGATGATGTCTGCTTGAGTTTCTGCTGCAAACTCCTGCAGCTCCTGTAATTTGATAGATAAACCATTTGCATTCCATGAAACAATTTGTAATGATTTCGGTTTTATTTTAGATTTATCCATTAAGAATTTCCATTAAGAGTGATTGTGTATGCCTTAAGATGATATCTTTGGCTTCTTGAGTTGGGTTGGTTTGTTGGAGTTCAGCAAGCATTTCACCTAAGTGGCTTGTTATGTTCAGTAGGATAGGTTTGTTGGTTCGCTGTGACTGCTTTGGTTTTGGGTCCTTCTGGAAGGTTGATCTTGTAACTTCAGCATACGATCTTCCATCCGTTGTGGAGACTATGGTTTGATGGGAAGACGCTTGTTCTTGAAGAGGTTTACTGGTTTTGAGTTGTAATTTTTGGTTTTGAGGAAATGCTATACAGCCCCTATAGTTTGCAGGGTGTGGTTCTCCGCAGTTTGCACACTTTGCTGGAAGTGTACGAGGTTTATGGCATTCATTTGATGCATGTTTGTCACCACATTTAACGCAACGAAATTCAGCCTTGCAGCATCGTTGGGCATGCCCAATCTTCTGGCATCTATGGCACTGGGTTGTAGTTGATTTATGTTTCAATGCCTCAACTTTTATGATTAGATCACAGATGGTTTGGAGATTGTATATATGTTTTTGATCTTTGCCTATTTCCACTAGAATTAGGGGATAGGGTGTTTTATCAGCTCTCCGCATTCGGCTGACTTTAATTGGACTAAATCCCTTAAGTTGGAAGTCTGCAGTGAGGTCTTCTATTTGTAATGTTTCAGTTACTCCCCTTAACACTACTTTTAAATTTTTTTCACTGTTGAGTGCAAAAGTGTGATATGGCAAATTGTTGTTGTCTAGAAGTTTGGTCATTTTTCTGTAATCTGATGATGTTTTAGGTTGTATGCGAATCCCTTCTTCTGTGTTTGTGGCTTTAATGAAGGTGATATCTGAAGATTTCAGTGTGGATGCAACGGACGTCCAGTGCTCCTTGGCCCTTAGGACGACTGGGGGTACCCTTTCTTTAATTACATTATCTGGTTCTATCTCCACTGTTTTGGGTGTATCTGCTGCAGTAGAGGAGATTTTCCTTTTCTTTTTGACTGTTTGAAATTCTGTGTTGGTTTCCAAAAACTGCGGAGTATTATCCTGAGATGCAGCATTCTCTGTATTCGTGGAGTGACTTGATTCTGGTTCAGTCAACATACTTCCTTCATTAGAATCATCCATCCTATCTTCTGTGGCTGCTGTTGGGGGGAATGTATCTAACAGCTTTACTTTCCCTGGCCAGTTGTGGCTCAAAAGTTTTCCTAATCTTAGGAATTCTTTGTAAACTTCTTCAAATATGCCTTCATTGAGAGGTTTGGTCATGATTGATAGAAGGCAACAACTCTATTAGAATAAAGTTTGAGAAGTGGGACCTAGAGCCCAATGTAAATATCCCGTAGATCAAATCGATCTACCAGCAAAGGTAGTAAATGTTTCACAGAATGAAGAACACTTACCTCTATATATAAATATAAATATCCCGTAGATCAAATCGATCTACCAGCATCAGTAGCAAATATTTTACAAAATATTACAGAAAATAACTTCAATAACTTCAGAAAATCATAACGACTATTTAAATCACTGATCACATATATAAACACTTGGCAACCGCCATTCAGAATTCAACCCTTCAAAACTCGTAACGGAACTATATCTCAGATCTACCTCCCCCATTGACCCATTGACGTTACTGACAGGATGGGTGAAGCACAAGTGCTTTTCATATTCCCCTTTATCTGTAATGAGAGTTATTTGGGAATGGGAGATTTGTGAGCAATTAAGCTCGCCCTCTAAGTGCAGTAGTGTTAGCTATGATCAGTTGAGAGAAGAATAGCCTTCGGTCTTTTGTGTTTGTAGTAATCAGACTCATTGTAATTGACAGCTTGCACGATTAGTGGGTTTGAATGTGAACTTGACTTCACGAAGAATTTTTCTGCAAGATCACGAAGAAGAGAGGAGATGTATGGAGTGCCGGTTTCTCGGTGAATCTGTGAATTTCTGATGAACCACAGTGCATCCAGGATCATCCTAAGGCATTTGTTTTGGATTCTCTGTAATTTTGAAATGTTTGATCTTGAAGTGTGACTCCATGCTGGTGAGGCGTAGGTAATGACTGGACGTATTACCATCTGGTAAAGAAGCAATTTATTATGTAGGTTCAATTTGCTCTTGCGGTTGATCAATGGGTAGAGCTGAGCTATGACTTTGGAAGATTTGGAACAAACGAGATTGATGTGTTTGTTGAAAAGGAGTTTCTTATCCATCAATACCCCAAGATATTTGGTCTCTGAATGCCATGGGATCTTTTGACCAGAGAGCAGGATGTCTTCTTTGTTGCAGATCTTTCTTCTTGAAAACATCATGGATGAGCTTTTGAGGGGGTTTACTTGAATTCTCCAGTTGGTGAACCAGTTTGCTAGCTCATTGATACTTCCTTGGAGTCTAGTGATTGCTAGGTGAGGGCTGAGCGATCTGGCTAGAATAGCGGTGTCGTCGGCATAAAGAGCCGTAGTAGTTTTTGGGTTGAGAGGAACATCTGCCATGTAAGTTGTGAAAAGTATTGGGGCCAGAAGAGAACTTTGAGGTACTCCCGCCAGGATTTTGCGCCTTGAAGAAACAATTCCGTTGAGTTTTACTTGCATGTATCTTTCATTGATATATGAATATATGAGTTTCACTAGTTTAATTGGGATATTGTTCTCAATTAGTTTGAAGATAAGGCCTTGATGCCAGACCTTATCAAAGGCCTTGGCAACATCCAAAAATACAGCAGCAGTATGAAGGTGCCAGTTAAAGCCATGAGTGATATGTTCTGTTAGTCGGTGAATTTGTTGCACCGTGTTGTGAGCTTTGCGAAATCCAAATTGTTCATTTGGGATTATTTTCTGTTGGTCCACTGCTGATTGTAGTCTTGATAGGATGACCTTTTCTGTTACTTTGCCAAGACAGGAAAGAAGACTGATGGGCCTGTAGCTTTGGGGAAGTTGTGGTCAGATTTACCTCGTACAAATACTGATCTTATCAAGTAACCTTATGTAATAAATTAAATTGTGTATTTAAGCAATTCATTTAGGAATAATAGGAATCGTTACATTTAATCATGATTAGCAAAATTAATATATAATATTTGGGCAAATTTATTAGTAGTAAAAACATTAATAAAAAATAAATTTCTCTAACTTATCTGAAAGAAAAGTTTAATCGAAAGGTAAAAGTTACTAACATTAATTATAACTGTAAAAATGATTGACAGACTTACCAGCGGCGTGCGACCTTACAAGATTTACCTGCAGTTTTCTGTAATTAAATAAAATGTATTTTAATCTGAAAATTTTATTTAACAGTGTTAATAATGCTGAATATTCATCTTTCTCGAAAGTGCTCGCTCACTTCTAAAGAATTACAAGTATATTAATGTTAACTTTATTCAAATAAATACGCGTAATATTCTCAATGCAACTACTTTAAGGGAGGTGGGGGAATATGTAACTACGGTGGTTGTCACACCATAGCATGCTCGTAATATAGTATTGTTAACTCATCGAATGATGCAGAATTTTCACCGTTCATTGCGTGATGTTTTATTTTTTTTATAATATAATATAAAATATAATAACTGAGAGTTAAATACAAACAAATTCTCTATTTGTTTACATGTTTAAATTTACATACATATTTCGCTGAGAGTGAAATGTGTAAAAAAGGTAACAATACATACTGCCTTGTCAAAATATTATGACCGCAGTCCAAATAGTTCGTAAGTTCCCTCTTACTGGAAGAACTGATATTACGCCAATTGTTCGTAGACCTATTAATGATGCAGGAATATCCTGTACGGCGTCATCAGATTGCTTTCCCCTAGATTTGCAAATATTCGTGGTGGAGGATTTAAGTATATTTCTGAATCCACTTAATCCAAGAGATGTTCTACAGTATTCATATCCGGCGTATTTGGCAGCCATGGTAACATCTGGAAGTCGCATTATTATGTTGGAACACAACTGTTCCAGCTGGGATGACGCTCACCATGAAAACAAGGTATGTACCTGATCAGGCACAATGGATAGGTACTTTGTAGCATTTATAGTTCGGTCTACAAATAACAGAGCTAAAGAGACCCAGGAAAATATCTCCCATACCAAAATGACCTCCCTCTTGCCTGTTTCTGAAAATTTAGGGAGAATTCTCTATTTTCGTCTCACAATCTTGGAAACGAGATTCATCCCAAAAGACAACTTTTTTCCCCAATTTTTCTTATTCTTACATCTGAAAGATGCCCAATGACATCTTTCAGATGTAAGATGTAGACGACGATCTACATCTTACATTAGGCCTAATAATCGGTACGTTGACTGGAAGTCCACTTCTGAAGCTCAAAGGAGGAGAATACGCCTAAGAAAGACTGTAATTCGTCCTATTTAAATTCCATAGTTTTTGGACATTCACAAACGGGACAACCTGTGTTCACCATGAGCATCGATGAGTAGTGGGAGCTCACCCACTGGCTTGGCGACTGTTGTTCTGCGGAGTATCCTTCTATTCTTGGAACACCCTATTGAAGCCTACAAAATTGATAATTTCCTAGTCGATGGTCACATAGACAAATTTCCTATACTGGTTTCGAAGTTGGTCAGATCACGTCCGTATGTTTTAGTTATTACTATGTACTGATAAATATATGCATAGTTATTATTAAATTATCGGATAAAGAGAAATTTTGTTTCAACCATTTTTTTTGTCCAGTGTTACAACTTACATTTTTCGTTATGAGAGAGAGAGAGAGAGAGAATCGTTAACTTACTCGATATCCTCATCGCATATCACAGTTGTCGCAAATTTTCCAAATCCTGTGTTCACTCCATAACACACTGCAAAAAACAAGACAAAATAAGCAAACATGAAATAAAACAAAAATACTACTTATTGAATCACAACACGCCAGACTGATTAGACATTTCTTTTTTTTTTTTTTTAATTTCAGTAAGGAATAATATTCTATATTCACCTTTGTTTTCTTTCAATATGGCTTCAAGTACTTCTCTTGATCGCACAATCCTTTCGGCCGCATCAGGACTTAGCTACAATAAATAAAGAGAAATAAAATGACTGAAATTTCTTACGTCATAGTCTAAATGAATAAATACATAAAAAATATTTCCTCTGCATCAAATAATTATGACATCTGATAACAGCACCAGACTTGGGGCTGAAATCCTTATTCTTTTTTTGGGCTATTTTCAAATTATTTCGAGTTGTTTGGAAATTTAATTCCATTCTCGAATAATAATAATAAAAATGTAAGATAAATTTAATTTAAGAAAAAAATAATTCAATTTCGCTAAAGAAAATAATAAAAAAAAAATAATAATAATAATAATGTACTTTAATTTTTTTTTGCCATTCTCGAATAATGAAAGACACTTCATGTTTCTATTTGGAGAGTTAATGATTTTTGTCTTCAAGTTTTTCATAGGTGGCATTAAAAAATTATTTTATTTGCAATTAACTGACTGCTATTAAAACTCTTACCTTAATTCTGTACAGGCCTTTCCCCAACAACAGCAAACCGTCAGGTCCAAGGCTATATCCATCTAGTGTCATGTACTGAAAAAAAATATTTAGCATTGCTATTACAATTAATGATTATTAATAATTAATAATCATTAATAATCGATATTAACAATTTTTAATAATCAATATTTAATATTTAATAAGTGATCAATAATGATTAACAATTAACGACTATTAATATTTAATTAACAAGCATTAATTAATAATTAATATTTATTAGCATTTACTTAATAATTATTATTAATAATTATTATAATAATAACTACTATAATTCTGGATTACTTTTTTTACTTATTTCATCAGATCATCATTGCACTAAGCCGTTTCTTTGTTCTGCATCACTCACAATAAAATCAAAAACAAATTAATTAAAAGAAATTTCTCTTTCTCTCTCTCTCTCTCTCTCTCTCTCTTGAAACTTTGTACGTAGGTGGTAAGTGTTTCCCTCCTTGAAGATGAGGTTTATCCTCCGTTTTGATACACTCACCTCATAGCATTAATTGCTTCTGCCGAAATAGCAACTTCCTCTTGAATGAAAGATGAAAAAAAAACACTTTCTTTTTATACTCAGGACTTAGCTTTCTGCACAACAGTTGTAACTGTCCTGGTCTGCGCCTTATAATTTTCATAACTGTCATCATCTTATGCACACCATCAACCTCTTCATCAACCTGCTTTCACATCAACTTTTGCTTAAAAATCTCTTGCTTAATAAGATTGCGTATCCATTTCACTCCCACCTATTTATTTCTCGATTTCTAGGGACGTATTCTGATATTGCATCATTGATGCATTTTTTAACTTCCCATGCACTGACAATATCGTTCCAATCTACAATATCGGGTTTTTGCTTTGAAGTTCATCATGTTACCTTTTCTGAATGGAACATTCAAATACAACCACTTCCCAAGTAAGTCAATGATCTCTGTCACCAACAAGAGGCAGAACAGAAGGGGAGGAGGATTTCATTTGAAAAACTGAAATCCCCCTTCTCCTCTGACACTATAATCAGACCTAACACTCATTGACCTCTAGTTCCTTCTACTACATGCTACTTGAGGAAGTTGTCTCGCAACATCTCAATAAATTCGGTTTATTTTTTCATGCTTCTCATGATGTTTCAACCAATAAAGTCAATGTCCGTATAATTTACTCGTTTACCAGTGAAGAATAGGATATGCCCACAAAAGACACTGAATAAAGAATGGCACAGTGGGGCAACAACATTTCATCATGTATTTGATCTTGTTTGATTCTACTTCAAGGCTGATAGCTTCAGACTCACTGCTACATGGAAAATTGCTACTGATATTGCAGTTACAGCTTTCTACCATATTATCTTAATTTTCATTCGTATCATTATTCGTAATAAAATGAGCTATTTCTGCTTAATGACTAAATTAACAGGGTTTTAGCAAATTTTCTTTTCATAGTAACTGCATATTTTACTGTATGTCTATTTTTTATTTTTATTTTTTGGTTACTCTAATTTGAATGAACTGAATAAAATGTCCTTACCTCTGTGGGTCGTGAAAATTTTCCTGGTCTGGAAGTTGTATAGGAAAATATTTATATACATGTCGAATGATTTGCAAACTATGCTGAAAAACAATCCACACATCAATGAGCAGATCAAGGAACATGAGAACCCTCAATTTTATTCCTGAACGTGTCTAAACATGTACAGTTAGCATATACCACTTAAACATTTCTCGTGTTCATACGCCAAAATATTTACATAAATAATGCATATATGTGTAGATGAGATAAAATTGTAACATCACTCGGCGATGTGTTATTTAATAAAAGCAGAGATTTTGTTTATTAAGGGGTGAGTAATGCTTATATCGTGTTTGCTTATCGCATTTCTTAAAAATCTTATAAAAATCTAATGTGTAAAAAAAAAGAATTATTATAGCATATTAAAAAATATATCGTATATGATGAGCTCTATGTTTTGAACAATAATATTGCCACAAGAATAAAAGTTTTCAAGATAATTTTTATTTATTTCTAGACTCGTTTAGTATTTATCATCAAAGTGTGCAAATTGCGGGGGCCCACACCCCGCAAACTATAGGGGCTGCATAGTATTTCCTCAAAACCAAAAGACTCAACTACAAACCATTCAAGAACGCATATCCTCCCATCAAACCGCAGTCTCCACAACGGACGGAAGGACGTATGCTGAAGTAACAAGGCCAACCTACCTAAAAGACCCAAAACCAAATCCAAACCAGTCACAGCAAACCAAGAAACCTATCCTACAGATCATAACAAGCCACATGGGAGAAATGCTTGCTGAACTCCGGCAAACCAACGCAACTCAAGAAACCAAGGATCTTAAGACACACTCAATCGCTACTTGTTGAAATCCTTAATGAATAAGGCTAATAGAAAACCTAAATCATTACAGATTGTCAGCTGGAACGCAAATGGACTATCCAACAAAATGCAGGAACTACAGGAGTTTACAGCAGAAACCCAAGCAGATATCATCCTCATAAATGAATCACACATTCATCCAAGTGACAAGGTCGGAATCAACAATTATAGCACTTACCGTACAGACAGATCCTATGCAAGAGAAGGAGGCACCGCCATCTTTGTCAAAAGAAACATAATACAATAGCCGAACCCCAAACAGAACACATGGAAACCACAGGAATAGAAATACATATGGAAAACACAAGCAGTATCAGGATATTCGCAGCCAACAACCCCCCCCCCCCCCAATAAAAAACGACTAGATTCAGATCTGGATGAAATACTAAACGCAGGTAGAGGCAGTAATCGTATCTGTTGACTTTAATGCCAAACATTCCACATAGAACAGCAGAAACTCAAATATCAACGGCAGACTACTGAATTCATATACCACTACAAGAAACATGACAGTAATAGGACCCACAGAACCCACACACACTACGGAGCAACCGGACGTCCAGATGTACTTGATATATAGCAATTCTAAAAAACATTGCGCACAGCTATCAAATACAAGCAGTCAACGACTTAAGTTCTGATCACAACCCCATCATTTTGCAACTGGGAACCATACAAGATTTAACGGAAAAAACCACGACCTTTATAAATTAGAAACAACTTCCCTCAGCCCTCCAGAAAAACCTTGGCCCAGTACCACATATAACAACCACCGAAGATATAGAAAAAGCAGTGAAAATCTTTGAAAAGCAAATATTAACAGTAATATCACAGGTAATAAATATAACCAAGTGTGCACCACGAAATAAACTTCCAGAGGACATAAAACGTCTTATCCGTGAGAAAAACATAGTAAGAAGACAATACCACAAAACAATTGATCCCGCAGATAAGCAGGCAGTCAACAGAGCAAAACCAGGTTCGATATGCTCTAAAGGACCACCAAAACCAACTTTGGAATAACAAAATACATCACCTAAACACAGAGGATCAGTCATTTTGGAGAATGATCAGATGACTTCGTTCGAAGAGTTACCCACTTCCTCCAATTCAAGGTGAATATAGAGTCGCCTACAATGATGAAGAAAAAGCAGAAGCATTTGCAGACAGTTTAGAAAGACAATGCAACCCCAATTATACCAATATAGATATAAACGTCATAAGAAAAATCCACACAGAAGTTTTTGATTTTACTGAAAATTACTCAAAACGTCTCATTCCAATCCAACAACAAACCCGTGTCACCAACAGAAATATATGAGATCATAAGAAAACTAAACAACGAAAAGTCTCCGGGTCCGGATGGAATAACGAACAAAGCACTCAAACTACTCCCCTGTGAAAGGGTTATGCATCTGGTAGCCATTATTAATGCCATCCTTCGGCTAAATAATTTTCCAGAGTGATGGAAGCTTGCGGATGTCTTCTTAATTCCAAAAGCTGGGGAAAATACACAATTTCCTCAGAATTATAGACCGATCAGCCTTTTATCATGTGTAGGCAAGATAGCCGAACGCGCTATACTGATACGGATTCAAGAGGCAACAGATAACAACCACGTCATATAAGACGAGCAATTCGGCTTTAGGAAATATCACTCCACAACGCTTCAAATTTACAGAGTCGTTGAATACATCACACAAGGATTCGAATGGCACCAATATTCTGGCGCAGTCTTCCTGGACATAACACAAGCATTTGATAGAATATGGCATTATGGTCTAATTTTTAAACTACACCAAGTTGTAATCCCATTACCACTAGTTCTACTTATCAAATCATATCCGAATAATAGAAAATTTAAAATAAAACTCAATTGAATCAGATCCACAGAGAGGAGAGTCACGGCTGGAGTCCCTCAAGGCTCTCTGCTTCCTCCTCCCCCCCACTCTTCTCCATATACATAGCAGATCTTCCAGCGTTGTCCCCATCCATCACCGCTCTGTATGCCGATGACACAATTATCATAGCCAGATCCCTCCGTTCACATCTAGCCTCAAACAAGCAGAAGAGAGCAGTCCACGGATAAGAGAATTGATACAAAAAAATGGCGTATCGCAATCAACCCAGGAAAAAGCTCTGCAGTACTTTTCACCAGAAGTAAAGCAGAACCGAACACAAGCATAAAAATGTTTGAAAAAGTCAGCCCTTGGCACAACTCTACCAAGTATCTAGGAGTTCATCTGGATAAACGCCTAAATTTCAAGGCACACATAAATAGTATCTCCACCAAAGTAAGTCAGACCATAGCACAGCTATACCCACTTTTGAATAGGGACAGATTCCTAAACATAAACAACAAAATTCTCCTCTATAAGTGAGTGATACGACCTCAGATAACTTACGCCTCACCAACTCGGGGACACACGTCTAAACAGAACATCCACAGATTTCAAACGATCCAGAACAAATGCATAAGAATGGCATTTAATGCTCCTTGGTTCATCAGAAACCTCCAGTTACACCAAGAAACCAACTTTTCAGATATGAAGATCTAAATGATAGGCATTGCAGAAAAATTCTTCACAATCACAGATCATCACCCAAATCAACTAATTCTACAGGCAGCGGACTACAAACCCTCAGATCGTTTCAAATATAAAAAACCGAAATCCGCTATTGCAAGAGAAAGCCAGTACAGCTTACAATGCTCACAATGAGCAGGTAAATTACCCACACTAATCCCCTCACACACAAGCTAAGATCAGATGAAGGGGTGAAGAGTCAAGGACTCGGTCCATCTCCCGAAGAAGTTCCAAGTTATTTATCATTAAAGAATAAATTATTTAAGTTCATTTGCTATTAAATATACTACTGAAACTTCCATTGGGTAATATCAGAGATAAATAATAATAATAATAAAAATAAAACTCAGCTAACGCCTTTTATTACTTTATAGGGAGTAGGCAAGGGCGTTTTAGCCCTATCTAACTTTCTATCTATCTTATCAGAGATTTATCAGTTCACAAAATATTCAATAAGTAGAAGAAAAAATCAAGTTTTTTTTTTTATTATCACAAAACCACCATTTAAAATGCACGCGTAGATCCTAATTAAAAATTTTTCTGTGCCATGACAATAATAAAAAAAAAAAATGAGGATGAATATTTCGTTTTTTACTCCTAATTACATCAATTGTTAACTAACAGCTTCAACAGAATCACATTGGTAACTCCTCACGTTCAGTAAATTACGATTGTTTTAGCTTAATCACCTTTATTCTCTGCATTTGTTAATTCTGCACTTTAGTAGAAAATGCATCAACACTTTCTACGAATGAATTCCTGCAGCTGTTAAAATTACACATTAATTCATACTTGGTATGTTTACTTGATAGTGATATCTCAATTTCATTCTATGAATTTGTTCATCCTTCACTATCGCAGCATCTGCATCAATACGTTCCAGGTATGAATATCAACAGTTACCTGCAGAGATTTATACTTTTTGTACTACGGTAATTGTAGCAGGATAATTCAAACTAGAATAATTAAAACAAATTAAACTTTTAATGAAACGCATTCGTGTGTGTGAACTGAGTAAAAGGTGTTGTAAGATAAACATGTAAGATAAATATGCTGTTACGTGTAACTTGTAAAATGTAATTTACTTAACTAGTTACTAATTTGTTTTCGGTTATAAGATGAGTATTTTTTCATCTTCCATGATCCTTTTAACAAATTCTGGTGATACCCTCTCTCTGAGCAGGAATTTCTTTAACCAGTTAATAGGATGCGAATCCTTGTGAATTCCTTAAGGACTTCTTCAAGGGAAGGGTAAAGTTTGCAGAAATAATTCGAATGATCTCATTTTTTAATCATCAAATAAGGTATATTTTTGTAATAATGGTAACAATACAAATTATGCATATAAAACTAATATGTTCATCGCAAGTACAAAAAAGGATACACTTGTTCAGGAATATAGTGGATCTCGGCTGGTGCAGTAACAGGATTTGGCTTGTCACTTTCGAGAACTGTAAAGACAAACATGAAATGCGCGTGATTTATCTGACTATCATTCCATCAGGTGGTATATGCAATGAGACAGCGAAATATAAAACACCAAAAGATTTATTTGCTTTAGTTTAATTCTTAAATGCATCGAATTTGAATAATATTCTTTATAAATAATTCATATTAATATATTTATTCAAATAAATATATTAATATAAATAATTAAAAACAAGAACGTAACCTAGCTATAAACAGATTAAACATAAGCAAACAATAAAATTAAAATGCATTGCATAATTAGATGCTAATCTTAATTAGTATCATATTTTTATAATTATTATCCCCTAAAATCTTGTTATTAGTATGGATGTTTGTCATTAGTTGGTACACTAACGATGAATTTCCTCGTTCTGCTTAAAATTACTAGACCTGAAATACTTTCGCCCGTGGATTGAATGGACCGTGAGATGCGGTGATTAATACCCTTGGAGGGTAATGGATGGCAATGCTGTAGCCAAGTTCTAACTGAAGCTTGGCTATTGCTGTTACCCTCCTGCCATGATCAGAGCTTTAATAGCTCAATAGCACCTTATCCCTACACTGTCCTCTACAGATAACGGGGAAGGCTTCGCCCCTTTAAGCTAGTCCTTATAAGGAAAGTTTTTAAAGACCTACATGACAGGCATTGGAGAGAAATTCTTCACAATCACGGATAATCACCCAAATCAGCCAATTCGACAAGCAGCGGACTACAAACCTTCAGATCGTTTCAAACATAAAAAACCGAAATCCTCCATCGCAAGAGAATGCTGATATAGCTTCAATGCTCACAATGAGCTGGTAAATTACCCACAATAATCTCATCACCCACAAACTAAAATCCAGATAAAGGGATAAAGAGTCAAGGACTCAGTCCATCAACCAATTAAGTTCAAAGTTCAAAGTTTTAAAAGGACTCTGTGTGCTGACGGGGATAAGAATAGCCCCATTGTAGACCATGCATGTCGTACGAGGCGACTAAAATGGGTACCCAGGGAGGATAATGGATGGCAATGCTCTAGCCAATGAAGTTTTAACTGAGGCTCGGCTATTGCTGTTACCCCCCCCCCGATTCCATGATCAGAGCTTATAATCCTATATTACCCCATCCATACGTTTTCTTCTACAGATAACGGGGAATATGAAAAGCATTCTTGTTTCGCCCATCTTGAAAAAAAAAAAAAATCGAAAGAGTTCCATAAAAATAATAAAACCACGGAGCTAATGTACTATAGATTAAGAACCTTTCGTGGGAATAACAAAAATATAATAAAAAATATTTTTTTTACAGATAGAATTTTAATTTGTAGCCAATTTATTATTTCGATATTGACAAGTAAAGGTTAAAGGTTAATGAAACTGTAAGCCAGTGCACACATTAAAATAAGAAATCGGCCTAAAATTAGTTACAGCAATCGCGTCAATTTAAAATATTGTGATAAATTTTCCATTGCTGTTTTATAGTTCTTATCTGATGAATAAGGATGGCGGTGAAAGATAGAGGACGCGTCCTTCAGTTGCGTGTTTGCCACATCTCCAAACCAGAGATAACATCTATCTGCATTAAGATGTTGTTGAAATGTTAGCGAAATTTGCTGAGATATCTACTTTTGTCTAGCTTTACATGTAAGAATGTGTTGGCAAGTAAACAGCCTCAACGAAGTTGTTAGTTTTGGTTTATGCAGGATATTGCTGTATCTAACGGGTTGAATCTGGGGAATGTGTTTTTCCAGAGAAAGTCACGCAACTCCTTAACCTTTACTTCATGCTGATGTCAAGAAGTTAATGAATGATGCTGGTTTTGCGATAAGCAGAATTCTCTGGGCACATCAAAACAGATGGCAGAGGTCATTCGAAGACTTTATAGCAATTTCAGTTTTTTTCCATAATAAAAAATTGAACTCTAGCTAATTAATACTGTGTTTTACAGTATGAGCTCTAACGATGTTTTACGGTATAATAAAAAAAGTAGCATAAAAAATGCATTTATATCTCAGAAACGAAAAATCACATAAACTATTAAAAAAAGTATTTTATAGTCTTAATTCTAAAATGGATTGCATTAAGATAATTTGTGATTATTTGTAATATTTTGTAAGATAATACTGTATATTTGCGAAGATTCTTTTCCTCATATTTTTGCAGATGATTAATTGTTTATATACAAATAAAGGCTTCTAATTAGCTTTACAATAATACACATGATTGTTCTCTGACAGGTTTTAACAATTCGAAAATTTTGCAATTCATCGAATGGCATGAGGATCCATTTTGGGAAAGAGGGGTCTATATAGAGTGGTGCAAACATGCAAAATACTGTACACAGTGAATTGAAAAGTAATGACCTATGTGCTGGAGTCGCAATAGATAGTACCGGTAAGAAGAAATTTATTAGAACGTTTCAATGACTCCATTCGTCTTACTTAAGCACTTCTTGAAGAAACTCTCCACGAACAACACTTTCTTAATCAAACATAGCACAACTGGCATTGAGGAGTGTCTCACTTTCGTAGGCAAATTCATTTGATTTCGTAGCTTGGATGCTAAGCGGATTAAACAAGGATTGATAAAATGTTTTCATGCATCCATCAATTTATATATTTTTTCATTAAAAAAATGTGGACTGAAATTTCGACTGATTATCGATTTACATTTTTTTTACTGGCATAAATAGTATATCTAATAAAAAAGTATATTATATTGATATGCTCTATAATATACTATAGAGATTAATAAAAAAAAACTTTAATAAACCTCCTTAATTTTCAGTGCACATTGAAATTATGCTTACATAATTTCTTACTTGTATACGATCAATATAACTTTTACTATTAAATAAAAACTAGTGATATTTATTATCTAAATATTCCAGATATGGAACAAAATATTGAACTAAAAATTTCCATATTTGGAACTAAAACTTTTTATAAAAGTTCCAAATATGGAACCTTTTCAAGCCACTTCAGGCCTCCGATAACCGGGATGGTCTCACACTGGACAATAAAATTCATTTCCCAGTTGAAAACAATCAGTAACAGCCATGCCCATGGCGTGATTCGAACCCGTAGCTTGTTTGTCGGAGAGCGGATACGCTAGCTACTGGGTTGACAATGCCAGCAAAATTCAACCCCCCCCACAAAATACAAAATAATATAATCATAAGTTGTATTATTTTGTGTCTTCAGTTTGTTTAATGTCATAATTATTCAATTAATTAAAATAGTTAATTGTTATTATTATTGCTATGCTTTTTCTCAGGTACCATATACAAAGAAAAACAAATTCGTCATACTCATCCTGTTAAATCTAAAAAAAAAAAAACATTCGGCACACTCATCCGCCATATATTACTGGACTTCAACAGGTAATTCCTGAACTATCCGCCTGTGTAACAGAATTCAGGTAACAAAAATAGTTTCCAACTATAGTACAGGTCTACAAACAGAACATGGAGTCCCTTAAGGTTCAACATTGTCACTCACCCTTTTTAACGTAACATTTTCATAACAATTCAATCATAATAACCAATACCAAACATCAAATGCTAATTATTAATAACCCAAGCGTCCCATATCTCGAATGAATTACATTGCACTGCCACACGCATCACTGTATTATCAATGCCAGCAATTGCATCTGTCTTCAAACTAAACACATACTATATACCTGGGCCTTCACATCGACGTTCACCTTAAATCCACCAAACATATCGATTATCTTCAAACTAAACTTCACATTATTGCAGCCAAATTGTTCCAAGTAAAGAACATGGTACCAATCAACCCCAAGAAAATTATTTACTATAGCATCGGTCAATCAATACTAATACGATACGGCATAACAGTCTATGAGCACACAGCAAACAGTCACCAGTCCAAATTAGAATCGTTGCACAAAATAATCATTTCAGTGGTGCTTTGGAAAGCCAAAACACATGAAACGCTGACAAACCGTTTAATGGATTCATACAAAACTTTATGCTTATCAGACCTGAAACACTACGTAATCATATTAAAAAAAACTGCTTCAATAATAATTATCGTAAACACAGTGACACATGGCATAACGAGGCCAACTACGACTGTCTACATTACCAGCCACTTCAATAATAGATACGGAGGATCTACGAGGGACCACCTGATAGTTACTGTGATCAATAATCTTCCACACACCTTAAAACACATAAGTTGTGTGGAACACAAAAACAATAATTATGGAAATTTTTCCAGCACGATTAGCATAACACATCCGTAGAACTCAAAGGCCACACAGGATCCGTTATTTAGGGAAAAACTAAAGGGAAAGCGAATGCACATAAACACCAAAACACCAACAGTAAATAAACAACAATCTTACCGTTTTCACAAAAGCTAAATCTAGCTTCGAAGACAGTTAGGTTATAAAGTCACACTATAATCCTATTATAGTACGCCCATAGATTCGAGACCCTTCGACACTTCTGCGCATATCAACAGGAGGAGAATCCACTCCGATAATAGGGTAATCAGTCCATAACGTGGAATTAGTTGTTTATTATTACCGGTCGGAAAATTATCTTCTCTTTTATGATCATTGTAGTTAACTATGTTGCTTGTATAACAGTTGGAAAATTTTACCTATAAAGCACGTGATTTCACGTATTGGCGAGCAATTCGTACGTCCTTCATTTCTTTCTCCCCTTCAGCATGAATAGACTATTCTTGGCAAGTCGCCAAGCAGAGATCTACAAACTGTGGGCGTACTATACTACAATTAACTTTCAGGTCACGTTATCTTAACAGATATCATCTACAGAACATTGTCCCTATACTCGATCCTTAAAGATATTATTTACTTCTACAATGAGTTTGATCCCTAACTACATACATTTCACTCTCGTTTTGCATATCATAATAATATTTTCGTCTTCGTCCACATCTATCAGTATTCTTCATATCTTTATTGCTGTTTATCTAAAAATGAATTTTGCGTAGTATCATACAGTGCATTCTGTAACATCCTATACTAAACTGAAAACATAATATATGAATTGTATATCAAAAAAGAGCATGCATGATATTTATTTAAAAAATAAACTGAAAACATATGCATATGTGTGTGTGAAAACACACACATATACATATATATAAAAAAGAAACAGGTGAACATGTAATGTACCCTGTGTAAGTGTGAACTATAATTGTAAACTATTACTGTGATCGTTATTATTAACACCGTATCGTAAATATCGTTATTATTATTAATAACTGAATCACATGTGAGAAACTAATATTATGTGTATGTAATTTATTTGACAGATAATACAGTGTTATTTGATAAAAAATTATTATCATTATCATTATTATTATTATTATTATTACTCGTATTATGCTTGTTTGTCTTCATGAGACACAAGGCCTTGCTGTGCATTGTCTTCGCTACATTCTCTGGTATTCCTCTTCTTGAATTAAACAAAATCACAAAAGATTATGAGAAAATGGCAGGGAGGCATTAGAGAAACGTGGTTGCTTTCTTTACCGACTTGTAATTCTCTTCCATGGAGTTTTTATGGTGAAGAAGTATGATTTAGGATCGGAAAATGCACAAATATTGTTTATGGAGATGATCACTAACATTTTTCTAACATTTTTGTTATTTAATGTAAGTACAAGCCTCATTGAGCGTCAATTGGCCAAAGAAGGCATTGAGAGTCTTAGCGATGAGTTGAACGAATTTCTAAGAGCGGATATCCAGCCATTTCACTTTCTAGATAAATCGCACTCAAGGATTTAAGCTAACTTTTTTTTAAGTTGAATTTTAAGTTTCGATGGATAAAATTATTCCATAGTGAGGAAGATTTTAGTCTTTAAACAATTGTTCAAGTGAGTAAGTCATGCTTGGAGAAAATGTGTAGAGGAAAACTTCAGGTTATTCCAACAAACAATATTTGTTCTTTAAGAGAATTTATTAAGAGTAAGAAGAAGAAGCGCAAAGAATTGATTTTAAAACGAAATGAAACTGGATCTCATTACAGGCATCGATGGGAAATATGCTCTCCATCCGTAGCTGGAGAACACTGCAGAGATCAAAAGTTATTTTATTTTTTATTATATTTTTTGTGTGTTTGTGTGAGCTAAGGCTTAAATATTCCAGAAACGTTGCTCTACAGATCACACACGGATCTTTTTACAGCCACTTTAAGCTTCTAATACGCACGAAGGCAATTTTTCAGAGGATCGAGAAATTCATCTCCCACTTAAACACGTAAACAAACATTTATATCAGCAAAGTGATTCGAATCCTCAACATACTGGGTAGGAGAGTGAAGACGTGAGCCACACAGCCAAGGAGAACTTGCAATATCGTGATTTTTTGTTTGTTATGAGAGTGAAAGCTTCAGAATCAGAGTTGCCTTAGTGTTACACTACGTAAAATACAACGAACTCTACCATAAGCATCTATACTATTTGAAAAGAGGTCAACAGACACCATAGTGATGAGCAAACAGCCATGGTGCCAACCTTAATAAGATGCAGGACCCTCCTTTCGCTGTTATGACTGCAGCAGTCCTATAGAACAGACTTTCCACAAGCGTGGAAAATACGGCCGGACTTCAAAGGTTTCAGTCTGAACGAAAATTTTGGAGCATTTCATAGGCATGAAATGAGATCCTGGACTGTTCTATGCACGTTCTTAGACCTCACCCGATGCTCAGGTTCATCTCACAGGTGTTCAAATAAATTGACATCAGGGATCTACAGACGCCAAACAAGTATTGCGACGTCCACAAACCACGCAATTACAACAGCAACAGCCTTATAACACGTTCCATTCTCTTGCTGAAAGAGACAATAGTCAGTTCGGTAGAAACTCCACAAAGTAGGACACATTGCATTGTCAAGAATGTTCAGATGCCTCTCGGAGTTCAATGTCCGTGTCACCATAAACAGAGGTCCGAAGCAAAACCAGGTAAAACAGTACCATACCATCACAGCGACACCTCCAAATTTCATAGTTGGAGTTACGCAGTCTGATAAGAGAAATTCACCGGGTATTCGTCACAGCTACAGTCGTCCGTCTGCTCGGTAGAGAGTGTAGCATGATTCGTTAATCCATAACACAGTTTTCCAAGCTTCCACGTCCCACTGTACCGTAGGGTGCTTGAAGGATAATACTGTATATACAAACTGCCATTCATCTGCTGACACGTTTAATGCGGAGTTTCAGGTTTTTATATATTATCCTTCGAGCATCCTACAGTAACGTTCAGTGAGGGTGAATGGGTCGTCAACTGCAGTTGACGACTCCCTGCGCTTCTGTCTCAGAATAGTAAACTGATTGTTGATGTGGGATGGCCCACTTTCTCAGCAATTTACCGAACAGATAGTCCTGCAACATGACATCCTATCAAAACGCCTCTTTCAAACTCCGTCAGTTCCCTTCTCCCAGCGATTTCACCCAGAGCTAGTTTCACTGACTTGAGAGGATCATATGCCTCCAATTTATACCAACTATAAACACGTGACTCGTTACATGAGACGATGCACCTTATCCATAGGGAGTCCACTGACTTTTTTCCAAGCAGTGTCTGGTTGCATTTTAATGTTTTTGATTAAGGATTTCCAACCAAACAGCTCTTTGAAGTTTCAGCTCTCTTAGAGGGTTGGAAGAAACCATACGAACGCTGAACGGTCTTTTTTATTTATAATAATAATAAACGAACGCTTTTAAAAATTACTGCTGTTTATAAGTTTAAAACAATAACACAAGAAAAGGAAAGTGTTGCAGCATTATTAGAAAATCTTGAACAGAAAGAGTCGTCAACATCATTGATATTGATGATGGTAACTGAGATCTTCGTAACAAATAAGTCAAATGGCTGGTGATGTGATGACCATAGCCTGAAATTATTATTCAAATAATTGGCGTGAACAAATTGATACTCGGCTGAACATTTCCAGCCGTCTACCGATTTTTATAAACATATCTATTTCTATGCCATAGCAGAAGTGGAATTCATGATTATCTATGGAAAATAGGAGGCTTCATCTACTTTGTCTCTAAGAAGAAATTCTTTTGGAAGATTAAATAGTAGTATGATAATAACGAAGTGCAAACACGCATGTCCTATTGGCGACATTTCCTATATCGGAGAAATTTCTAAAACTTTTTAGAAAACTAACTTATTCAAAGGCGTTGTAATACAGGAATGGAATGGTTTGAGGGAATAATTGGGTGGGAAGAGAATATTTTTCTTTTCTTTCATCATAAATCTGAGTCGAATTGAAATCCTAGGAATAAGCATTAGCCTTTGAAGATGTCACAGAAAGAACGAATATAAAACTGAACATTTTTTATCCTCACGGAATACAGAAATCTATCAATATTGATAAATTTCATTTATGTATGACCTGGGATAGTCTGATTGTTCAATTTTTTTGTATTGTTATTATTTTAGAAATAATAAAAGGCAAAGAAATTCCTACCTGACTTCTTTTTCCGAAGACGTCCATTGAATTCCATTGTTTTAAATAAATGAGATTCTTCTTAGAAATAAAAAAAAGTCTAAAGGAATATCAAATTTTAACAACTCGTTGGAAGTATCAATCGCAACTGACACTTATGCAATGAAAACAAACAGTATAAAAAATCGAAGAGATAGAAAATTGGGTATTTATTTTCTTGTGTGAATCCTTTTTGATGGACCTGCCTATATATAGACATGGACAGATCCATTACGTATTTGAAAGGGGTGATGCACTGCAGTATTTCAAATAAGAGGAAAGGGGATATCGCCCTGTTTATAAATTCTTCCCTAAACTCATTAAATATGCAATTCTCCTTAATCAGTTATTACTTAACATTGTAGGAGAAATAATATGTGATTTTTCTGTCTATTGAAGAATCTGATTCCTCGTTAACCCATTGTGACCAAGGGGTTGCTCTGGTTGGCCAAGTGGTTAGCTCGTTCTCCAACCTACAGGTCGCGGGTTCGAATTGCCATGGGTATGGGTGTTTGTAATTGTCTTTAGGTGGGATATAAATATCATTGCCAGGTGTAAGACCACCTCCTCGCTTATTGGAGATCTTACGGACCATCTAAAAATAAATAAGAAAAATTACAAAAATAAATAAATAAAATTGATAAAAATATCTTAGTCCAACCATAGTACAAAATGTACTATAGCTTTATAATAACATTTCGTGGGTGGGAACCACACACACACACACACACACACACACACACACACACACACACACACACACACACACACACACACACACACACACACACACACAAAGAGTGATTCACTTTTTTTGAAAATTACTGGCTCGATTTTTTTTTTTTTTACTAAGATGATGAACCTTGGAATAACATCCAACGTGGTCCAATCGATCCTCAGACCTCGAAAGCAAATCACCACTTTATCTTTTTTAATTCTATTCAAAATATCAAGGAATATGTTGAGTTTAAAAGAATTTCTCTTTCTTGGTACGTTAATTATCCATGAATGACTTACCCACAGATACAAAGTCATTATCGTCCAAAATATTGCGAATTTCATCGTCTAAGTCCAAGATGGCCCCTCCTTTTGTTTTTCGAACTTCTGAAATACTTTCTTTTTTCCCAGGTACATGTGTTCCACGAGGTTTCAGCTTTTCGTATCGTCGCAGAGCTTCTTCGCCTAACCACTGAACTGTCAATTTGCCTTCATGACATGGAACTGCAAACCATTCTCCTCTTACGCGCACTGATACTTTCATGATTACTTCTTTCGTTTGCTTTTTATTCCCCTGTTATACGTGTTAACTACTAATTAATACTCCTGCAAAGACTGTTCATCGATATGAAGATCTTAATATGTGTCTGCTTCTACTTCCTGCACGTGGAATAAAATAAGAAATAAATTCGACCTATCGTACAGCAACTAGTTATCTGCTGACCTTTCCCCTGTCTGTATCAGGCCACTGCTTCATTACAACTCTGTCTTGAGGCTCCATCAGTCTGGAACTTTGCGGTTACTTCCTATTTTTCCGTACATTTAGTTGTAAATATTATAGTAATTAACTTCCTGTAGTTATCATTTGCTCATCAAAATAAGACTGATAGATGGCGCAAGATACGCATTAGAGTTACATCCTTTTTCAGTGAATGAGCTGACAGTAATTAAACGTTTAGATCTTCGTCTGATAAACGCTAACAAGCTGAAGGTTATGATTATAAAAATTAATATACGAAGAATAATGAAGTAAATTTGATTTTATCAATACCAATATTAGAAATACGAGCGCAAGAAGCAATTGTTGCAGTAATTAGGTATGTTGCTTGTAATATTAAAACAAAAACAAAAACAACAACAAAAAAAATCAGCTAACGTATTTTATTCCCGTATAAGAAGTAAGCGAGACCGTTTAGACCTATCTAACTTTTGGAGACTGAGTGGACAGTTCAATCTCCACTGATAGCCACTCAAAGATAACTGGCCCAAGGCTATCAGTAATTTAAGCGGCCGCAGTGAAGCGACCGCTGAACAAGTGCCGCCATCTCGTGGTCCCTTACCCTAACACAATATCATTTTTTTAAGATCTGAAAATAGTGTGGGTTCTAAGGTCGATTTTATTGAGTTTACGGGACGAAAAACCCGAGTTTCTGGGAGGGAAAAAAAAAACGCTTGACCATGCCAAAGATCGACTATCTCGGGAACTGGTTGAAAAAAAGCTTAGAAAATTTTTATCAGAATATTTTAGTTTTATGTTATGCTATTGTTGACAGCTAAAGAGTAACAGTTGAACCTTATGCCTGAAAGGACACTTTTTTACATCAACTGACACTCGAGAACCATTTCCTGTGGAAATTGTTGTTAAAAGTGTAGTCCTTAAATTTTTGCTCTGGAAAAATAAATTCTGGAGGAGAGAAGAATCACAATGAAGATGTGATGACTGAATCTGTTATGGAAAAAAAAAAGAAAACCCTTTTTCAATGCCGTCTCTATCTTGTTGCGCTAACTCTTTCTGTTTGACTGAATATCTCATATTTTGCTCAAATTCAATAAGTGACATGAAAAAATTGCAGAAATTGTAGGTTTCAAAATTTCCGTTTTAGTTTTTTACACTTTTCTTAACTATTACAATAGCAAATTATTTAAGAGGATCTGTGATGAGTGTTTCATTGCGTTGTTGAAATAAGAAGAAGAATGTTGTCGGTCATTGAATATCTTTCCCGAAATCAAAGTTAAGGAATAAAGAACCGTCATACTACTACTCCTAATGATAATATAATATGATCATTAACTGAGTGACCTAGAATATTCCGAGTCACTCAGATTATGTATTAGGTAGGATTTATTGCGTTTGGTTGTGATTATAGCTGTGCTTTGCTACCCTGCGATTGCGCAAATTACATCCAGGAATGCAAGTCGATATTTTTTCGCACCAAAATAGCAATAGAGAAAATGTTCACAGTAGTGTTCCAGGGTATTTATTCCCGTCTTATATTGAGATAAAGAGGTATAGTTTCTCATCCTTTAGTGAACAGAACTGTGATATTTAACACTCGTACATTACTGTAAGTAGTACATCAGAACAGGAGATAGGACAGCCCTACAGATCATTTAATTTGTGGGAATTCATTATTTTATATTTTGCTAGGCGAAGTACAAAAGTGATATCTCCTATTTTTTTTTTTAATTTCGAATTTAGCACGGCAATAAGTTTACACATCACCCTAATTTCAACACAGTGAGTGGCAGTATGATCGGTCGCAAAATGCACGTACAAAGCATAGAATGATAATGAGATTCCTTTTTGTGGAAGTGAAGTACGAAGGAAATTCATAGCCTTCTGAAAAATGTGTATGAAAATGATACTGTTTGCGTGAGAGATGGGAGATCAAACACTTTAAGAGTATCCCAATAAAGATGGGATCTCGTTTGTGGCATATTTTTTTTTTCTTGGAGAAAGGCAATACCACCAGTTCAAAATCAGACGTCAGATATCGCACAAATAAAATAAATTCCGTAAAAAATTCATAACGTAGAGTTCTTTATGAATTTTTTACGGAGAAACATGAAAAACATGAAACAACTCCTCCTTCACCATGACAACATCTGACTAGCATTACTTTGTCTACGTGAGATGCAATGTAATATTTAGCTGTCATCCTCTCCATGGAGGAGGAGTACAACAGCCTTATGACGCGTTCCATTGTCTTGATGAAAGAGACAATGGTCACTTCCATCAACCACAAAGTAGGAAGCATTACAGTGTCCAGATACCCCTCGGAGTTCAATGTGCATGGCACCACTAACAGAGGTCCGAGGCAATACCAGGTAAAACAGTACCATACCATCGTATAGCCACCTCCGAGTTTCATAGTTGGGGTTACGTACTCTGGTAAGAGACATTCACCGGGTATCCATCACGCCCACACTCGTCCATCATGTTAAAGGGTGTAGCATGATTCCTCACACAATAACACAGCTTTCCAAGCTTCTACGTTTCACTGTACACGCTTTTTGCACACTGAAGATGGCGATGCGTGTTGATTCGGGTAATGTGCAACTTGCATATTGCGGTCCTACCATGTGAACCCATGTTGTGAACCTCGGTTCTGAATATTTTTGTGCAGATGTTTGTTGCAGTCGATACCTGGAACTCCATATGCATCGTGTCGTCTGAAGAATCGGGGGTTTTAGATGTAATTCGTAGCATATTCCAGCCTTGTTAGCTGAGTGGTTAGCTTATCTGCTCTCTGGCCAAAAGGTTGCTGGTGGAATTCCGCCATGGTCATGGATGTTTGTGATTGCCTGTGGAAATACCAGTGGTGGTGGTGGGTAGATGGTGTGGTGTAGTGTGGTCAGTTGTAGTTGGTGGAAACGGAGAGCTGTAGGGCGGGTGCCTTCCCTCAATGAGTCTTTGGACTGCCTGGAGGTGTCACATAATTATTATTATTATTATTATTATCTGAGACTTCCAGGGAGTCAAGGACTCATGGAGGGAGGTTGTAAATTATCCAACCCAGCTATCATACCTTCCCTTAAATTTATTTACACTAGATGCACTCATTACCCCTAAGGGCAAATTATTTCACTCACTCACTGCTCTCTCAGAGAAAAACCTAGCTTCTACCCCTTTCTTGACACAGAACAACCTTAACTTCCATGGCTGCCCTGGTGTTCTCTCCCTGCCTTCCATATAACGAAAAATGTCATCATTTGAAATGCTATAACACCCATTCAAAAGTTTATAGACTTCTATCATATCACCCCTCTTTCTCCTGTTAACCAGAGTCTGTAATCCACATATTCGCAATCTGTCCTCATAACCTAAATCCCATAATCCGGATATAATCTTTGTAATTCTTCTTTGCACCTTTTCCACAGGTTCATTATCCGCTTGGAATCCGGGAGACCAAATCTGTGCACAGTAATCCAAGTGTGGTCTTATCAAAGCCTTATAAAGAGGCAAAATTACTTCTTTATCCTTACATGTCAAGGTTGGCTTCAGCATAGAAATTATCCTCTGAGTTGTATTTGCAACTTTTGCTATGTGACCTTTGAACTTTAAATTCTTATCCACCAATACACCAAGATCCCTTGCTTTTTCAGTTTCTTGTAGCATAACCCCGCTAATATAACATGCCGCTGGATCTCTAATCACGCCAAAATGCATAACTTCACACTTACTAACATTAAACTGACAAAACCTCTGAGTTGTATTTGCAACTTTTGCTATGTGACCTTTGAACTTTAAATTCTTATCCACCAATACACCAAGATCCCTTGCTTCTTCAGTTTCTTGTAGCATAACCCCGCTAATATAACATGCCGCTGGATCTCTAATCACGCCAAAATGCATAACTTCACACTTACTAACATTAAACTGACAAAACCTCTGAGTTGTATTTGCAACTTTTGCTATGTGACCTTTGAACTTTAAATTCTTATCCACCAATACACCAAGATCCCTTGCTTCTTCAGTTTCTTGTAGCATAACCCCGCTAATATAACATGCCGCTGGATCTCTAATCACGCCAAAATGCATAACTTCACACTTACTAACATTAAACTGACAAAACCTCTGAGTTGTATTTGCAACTTTTGCTATGTGACCTTTGAACTTTAAATTCTTATCCACCAATACACCAAGATCCCTTGCTTTTTCAGTTTCTTGTAGCATAACCCCGCTAATATAACATGCCGCTGGATCTCTAATCACGCCAAAATGCATAACTTCACACTTACTAACATTAAACTGACAAAACCTCTGAGTTGTATTTGCAACTTTTGCTATGTGACCTTTGAACTTTAAATTCTTATCCACCAATACACCAAGATCCCTTGCTTCTTCAGTTTCTTGTAGCATAACCCCGCTAATATAACATGCCGCTGGATCTCTAATCACGCCAAAATGCATAACTTCACACTTACTAACATTAAACTGACAAAACCTCTGAGTTGTATTTGCAACTTTTGCTATGTGACCTTTGAACTTTAAATTCTTATCCACCAATACACCAAGATCCCTTGCTTCTTCAGTTTCTTGTAGCATAACCCCGCTAATATAACATGCCGCTGGATCTCTAATCACGCCAAAATGCATAACTTCACACTTACTAACATTAAACTGACAAAACCTCTGAGTTGTATTTGCAACTTTTGCTATGTGACCTTTGAACTTTAAATTCTTATCCACCAATACACCAAGATCCCTTGCTTCTTCAGTTTCTTGTAGCATAACCCCGCTAATATAACATGCCGCTGGATCTCTAATCACGCCAAAATGCATAACTTCACACTTACTAACATTAAACTGACAAAACCTCTGAGTTGTATTTGCAACTTTTGCTATGTGACCTTTGAACTTTAAATTCTTATCCACCAATACACCAAGATCCCTTGCTTCTTCAGTTTCTTGTAGCATAACCCCGCTAATATAACATGCCGCTGGATCTCTAATCACGCCAAAATGCATAACTTCACACTTACTAACATTAAACTGACAAAACCTCTGAGTTGTATTTGCAACTTTTGCTATGTGACCTTTGAACTTTAAATTCTTATCCACCAATACACCAAGATCCCTTGCTTCTTCAGTTTCTTGTAGCATAACCCCGCTAATATAACATGCCGCTGGATCTCTAATCACGCCAAAATGCATAACTTCACACTTACTAACATTAAACTGACAAAACCTCTGAGTTGTATTTGCAACTTTTGCTATGTGACCTTTGAACTTTAAATTCTTATCCACCAATACACCAAGATCCCTTGCTTCTTCAGTTTCTTGTAGCATAGCCCCGCTAATATAACATGCCGCTGGATCTCTAATCACGCCAAAGTGCATAACTTCACACTTACTAACATTAAACTGACAGCCATTTTCGTTAGCCCAGATTTCCAGTATATTTAAATCATTTTGTAATTTCTGAATATCAGCAGCATCCCTGATTGCCCTGCCTATCGTCGCATCATCAGCAAACAATTGTAAATCTGATGATAGACCCTGCTTGATATCATTAAAGTATAGATTGAAGAATGATGGCCCAAGGACTGAACCCTGAGGTACACCACTGGTTACCTTAAATCTGGTAGATTCACACCCACTCTATACCCCTGATCCAAATCAAGAGATTATGTTCCAATCCCATATTCTCCAGTTTATGCAACAACCTATCGTGTGGTATCCTATCAAATGCCTTCGAAAAATTCAACATCATCATAGTGTATCCATTCCCTTTATCCAACTCTGCCGTAATATTGTTATAAAATATAAGCAAATTGCTAAAACATGACGTGCCTTTAGTAAACCCATTCTGTTCCCTGCGGAGTATAGAATGATTGTCTATCCATTTCTGTATGGGAGTTCTTACTAACCTCTCTAAAATCTTCACTACCACACCAGAAATATTAATAGGTCGGTTGTTAGACATATCAGTTTTTGCACCACTCTTGTGCAATGGAACTATATTACATTCCTTCCATTCCTGTGGTATCATTCCTGAGCTGAGACTTAAGTTATACAAATGTGTGAAAGGTCTAGCCAATTCAACTGAACATTCCTTTAGCAAACGGGCTGATATTCCACCTGTCCCTATTGACAAATTCTTATCCAGGTTATGCAAAAACTCTTCAACCTCATTTTTGTGAACCTCTAACTCTTCATCTAACGTAGCAGTAGCATCATGCACCATGCTACATACACCTGGTTGATATATGTTAGCAAAGTGAGCACTCATTAATTAAATAATCTCCTTAGCTTCCGACACACGTGTACCATCTGCATTCAATAAAGTTATTCTTCCACATTCATTCTTTCTTTTGCTTGCGTCATAACGATAAAATTCTTTTGGATTGCCTTTAGCTTGCATGGGCAATTTCTTTTCATACTCCGTTTTAGCTTTTCTCACAATACTCGTTACTTTTCTGGCCTGAGTTTAATATATTTCATAACTCCTCTCACTCTTATTCTCACGATACTCTTTCCACATCATCTTCTTCTTGTGGATTTCTAGCTTAATAAGGCTGCACATCCATTTCACACTCAACTTATTTACTCTTCGAACCCTAGGGATACATTCAGATACCGCCTCATTCAAGCACTTTTTCAAAGATTCCCACGCATTGCTGACATTTTTTCCATCCAGTAACTGCTACCATGGGACCAAAGATAATAGTCTTCTAAGTTGATCATAATTTTCTGCTTTGTAATTCAGCAAGTAGACTGATTTAATCGGAGTTTCAATACGCGTAGATACTTCCCAAGAAAGAACAGCATGATCACTGTCACCAATTGGTGGTAAAATAGCTATATTCTTGATAGAAATCTCTTCTGACGCTATGAGCAGTATTTATAAGTTCAGTATTTTCTTGCCTGTTCTTATTCTCATCTTTTTCTTATCCTGTCGAAGTTTAAACAAACGTTTTTCCATGTTTTCTAATTCCCTGATGGATTTCCTAATAATTTCTTTTAACCGAGCTATTTCTAATGTCAGCGTATCCTCAGATAAATTATTATCAGCACTGCAGCAGTGTTTTTGTTCAGGATAAACGCTCTCCTCAGTAGCAACTTTAGCTTTAGTCACTGGCTTGTTTCGACGAGTTTTTGGCGCCATTTTTAAGAGTAGTAAAAACTAATAATATTTCTGAAATTATGTTATAAAACACTTTAGTACAATAACTACACTAATAAAACTGCAACAATATACCAAAATACACAATTAAATATAAGAAAACACTTAATAAATCAACAATTAATAATAATAATAATAATAATAATAATAATAATAATAATAATAATAATAATAATAATAATAATAATAATAATAATAATAATAATACAGTCACATTCGTTAAGTGTGTTGGGTCATCTACTGCTGGTAGTACTAGCAAGTAAAGGGTTTTGTTTCCAGAAAGTCGAATTTTTTTTATTGCCAGCAGCATAGAATGTAATTTTCCATCACAGATCTTTTCTAATCTTTCTTCCACCGGTTCCAGAGTTAGTCGATCTCTAGAACGTGCAAGCGAATTTCTTCTCCCTGAAATTCGACTTTGTGTTCAGTACTCAAGAAAATCAAACGCAGACCACATATTATGAGAGACAATAACATATTGTTTTATGATTAAAGACCGCAAGATGGTGACACTTGTCAGTTGTCGCTTAATTAGATGCCACTTATAATTAATGATAGTCTTGGCCCGGTTATCACTGATTTGTTACCACAGGAGATTGAACAGCCAGCTCAGTCTCCAAAAGTTAGATAGGACTAAAATGGCCTCGCCTACTGCCTAAAAGTGAATAAAAGACGTTATCTGATTTTTTTTTGCTATCTTCACATACTGTCTTGCATGGGTAAGTGGGTTTTTTCTTACTGGAACCTTGGATTTTTCTTCCCTTGAACTCAAGAATATTGACCGTAGAGCTCACACTATTTTCAAACAGTAAAAATATAGTGTTAGGCTTAGGGACCACGAGATGGAAGCACTTTTCAGCTGCCTCTCTTCACCAGATGTCATTTTTAATTAGTGATAATTTTGGACCAGCTATCTCTGATTGGTTACTGGTGAAGATTGGACTCCCCCCCCTCAGTCTCCAAAAGTAATACAAACTAAGATAGCCTCGCCTACTCTTTATACAGGAATAAAATGTGTTAGCTGATTATTTTATCTATCCTATTGTAGTAGGTTGCCTTCAACTGCTATAGTAACTAAATTAATAACAATAAGAATAAATTGACAAACAAATAAATAAAGTCTAAAATGATTAACAAAAGTTATGACCAACAATTAACTTGTATTAATGTATCTTCGCGACTGCATATTTGCAGCTGAACACAGAAACTAAATAAACTAATATACCGGTACATGTGTGAGCTAATAAAAATAGCGTAAATTCCTGGCTTACTCTGAAACAGAAAGTGGTGATTCGATTTCACATTTGTTATATTTCTGGAAATGAAGCCACAAGACTGAGGGTACGGTATTATAAATCGGTTTTTGTGTCAAGTAATATATATATATATATATATATATATTTAAACCAAAAGTTTGGAAACGATATGTTGATGATATATTCATTATTTGGAATCACGGGCACACATCTCTCATTTTCTTCATCATCTAAACATCCAACATCCTAATATAAAATTTACTACTGATCTAGAAAATAATAACTCCTTAGCTTTCCTGGATGTCATGCTTACACGATGCTCTGAAAGATTAAAAACCTCCATGTACAGAAAACCTACTCATACTAACAGGCGTTAGTATGAGTAGGTTTTCTGTACATATTCGTAGATATCTGCATAATCTTTCTCATCATTTTCCACCACAAAAACTTGGAATTATATCTACCTTAGGACACAGAGCACGCTCTCTCTTGAATGAACCAGATGAACTACAAAAAGAAATAAATCACCTCACTCTTATCTTTAAACAAAATGGATACTCTGAAAAAACGATTAAGAAATTTCTTCTGGATCCTCTTAGGCAGGTGCACAACAGAAACTATTAATTTTAAAGGTAGCATCTCATTTCCATACATCAGCACAGTCTTTAAAAATTAGCTAAAGTCCTTAAAGAATATAATATCAGGACGTTCTTCACCACACTTCCTAAAATCCATTCTTTAATCAGCCATCTAAAACCTACTCATCACAACCTAAAATATCCAGGTGTATATAAATTATGGTGCGATTGCAATATTCCATATTTTGGACAAACTAACAAATCTATTGAACAACGTATAGAAGAGCATAAGAGAGACATCTCTTACAAAAGATCTTATGCAACTGCGTTATCCAGTCATGTTCTTTTTTCAAATAATCCTAATGATGATCAACAAAGCAACTCCGTTTGCTGGGATAGATCAGAAAATATCTTTCGCTGTGATGATGAGTTTGAGAGGAAAATTGTAGAATCAAGGGAAATCCTGCTGAACCCTGTCCACTTAAACAACAATTTGAGATATAACATCCCAGATAGCCATGCTGCAATTATTCAATATTCGCGTTCACGTGAGCCTGCACGCACACTTGCAATAAACAATGGCACGCCTGTTAGAACAACTTGAAAAAATACAACGTTTTTTATGTATCAGTTATGTGTGGCAATTTTTACCTGTAATTTCCAGTTTGTTTAGATACTTCAATGTTTATTACTATTCTTTTCCTTTAAGAATACTTGAGGAAGGCTGTTATAAGCCGAAACTAGTCGTATTATTCTTATTAAAATATTTATAAGTTATCTCGGTTTTTAGTCATTAAATCTATGTTTAAAAATATATATATACTGTATATATATATATATATATTTTTTTTTTTTAATAATTTCACAAGGAAATACACCAGTACATGTTTTCCTTGCAATCCTAAAAAAAAAACAAAAAAACTTAAACTTGCTTTGCTTGCACAATCCTTAATGGCAACAATGTAAAGTTGCTTCCTAATATCATATAAATCTGCCATTGATTCCATCTGCTCTTTATCAAACGTTTTCTCTCTATCATGAACGGGATCTTTAGTTTATGATCAAGCATTTTATTTCAAAGCTAACTCTCACATTCATACGTTGAAATAGGATTGAACACTGTCTTGTATTCAGTTGGTTTGATATTTTGAATAATTTATCTTTCTTATTCCATATAAATTTATCTAGTTAGCTACCTACTATAATAGATTTGCTAATTCTGTTGTCTGTTTCCTGCATAATTTTCCATCTTCAAGAAAATTGGGCCAAAATATGTGAAAAGTTTTATCGTTCTACATTTTTCACATTCATTATGCAGATAATGTTTTCAATGTTTTGCCTATTTTTATAATCTTGACTTTTTATTGCTGATTCATATACCAATTGTTTATGGTAGTTATTCATTTAGTTTTGGAATCCTGTAGAATTCTACTTTATTTATTTAGCAGTATACATAACATCACCTGCATAAAGAAATTAGCTGAGTTGAATATATCTAATTATGATCTCAGATCTAATGCCAGATTCCTTCGTACTATGATTAATACAGATGATGAATGATATTGGAGGCAATGTGCATGCTTGTCTATCATTTTAAGATGAGAGAATAATTTTCCTCTACCTCTTCCAGTTCTAACTGATTTATAAATGACACAAATAAAGGCTATGTTCCTTCATATACTTTTCTATTTACACCATATGAGAGTCGCGTTTTGAAAAGCTTTCCGCTTGGCACCTTGTATGTCTTTTTAAGATCAACAAAATTTAAATACAGATAATCCTAGTGACATTGCTATGATTTCTCAGTTATTTCATAAAGTGAAAATCTGATCCTGACAACATAAATTTTGCTAATCCAGCTTGTTTCTTTCCAAGTTTTCATTCCAAAGTTTTACTTAGCTGGATTTCAAATATGTTTGCATAAATCTTATTTGCAACATTCAGTAAGGAAACTCTTCTTTAATTATCACATTCGGTTTTCCTTTGGTTTTTGTAGATGGTACTATGAGAGCTCTACTCCATTCATCAGGAATTTGACATTTTGACCATGAGTTCTGGATTATGCAGCGCAGAAACTAAAAATCTTCACTCCACATTTTATCATTTGTGTACGAATATCATCTACTTGAGCTGCCTTTTCCATTTGAAGCTTTTATGGCTTTATCTACGTCTGGATTGAAATAGAGTCCTAATTGCAATTTCTCTTGAACATTTTCTACCAATGTTTTATCACTTCTTGTTTTGATATCTTTAGAAGTTTTCAATGTTTCTACGTAATTACTCCAGACATCTTTAATATCTTTTTCTTCAGTTTTCATGTTACTTTGTTATCCCCGATTCCTTTACAGTAATATTTTCTCCAATACTGAGTTTTTTTAAAATAGACTTCCGAATATTTTGGTACTTCGTCGATGTTTATCTGCTATATTCTTACCAATGTCTTCACGTGAATTTTGTTTAGTATTTTATATATTGCTTTACTTGCTTTACATCTATCTATATATGACTCACCACATGCTTATCTGTATGAATCAATTACGAATTCTTGAGAGTTTACCAATGTCTACAATGTTCAGTTCTTCTCTACAAACTCTTTCATATTTGATTCATTAATATCTGTTTATTTGAGCCTACAGTTTCCTCTGAAAGTGTCTCGATTTTGATTGTTTTTTAAGCTTTCTTACTTTCTTTTCCAATATAATGTTTATTTTTATCCTACTCAAAACTAAATAGTGATCAGATTATTTTTTTCAAATCCTCTCTATACTCTTGTGTCCTGAACCAATGCGAAGATATTGCTATCAACACTAATAGAGATATTTGGACTTCCTGTTTTTTCCTCTTCGCTCCGTGAATTTGTGCACATCTTTTATTTTAGAACATTGTATCAGTGATGACTAATCCAAGTCCTGGAAAGAAATCTAACAGGCTCTTCCTATAACTATTAGCTTTGTAATTTTCTTCAAATTTTTCCCCAAACATTTCTATATGTCTGTTTTTTTTTTTGTTTTTTTTTCTTACCCTGCTGTTTGGATCACCAACAAGAATCAACTTTTCCTTTTTTCTTTCTACTAGCTGTCTACTTTAATAACTAAAAAAATCCCCGTTCTTCAGGAATCGTTATTTGACCACCTTCTTTCGTGATTTTTATTCCACTTAAACCAACAATTTACTGCAGACATTCGGAAAGAAAACTCGCATAATAGGGATTTGATTTCGAATAAATAAATAAATAAATTTAATTATTTCTTCGAAACATATAACATATAACAAGAATAAAGATCATTATTTGTATGATTAAAGTCGGCGACCAGGGTGATTTAGAACTTTTTCCCCCATCGCTTCACGAGTTTTCCCATCTATGATGGCACGAACAAGTGGGATTTTGCTCTCGAATGATTTATAACATGAAGTCAAGAACGCCGAGTGTAAAACGCTCACTATTTCAATCAGTAATGTATAGTGCCATATGTAATCAATAATATATTGTGTATACAAACCTATATAGTTAATATCAGTGGCGACCCGCGAAGTTTTAATTCGGGGTGCTGCCTATACAAAATAATTTAAAAACATTATTTTTTTCCTAATTAGTAACCAATTAAGTTAATATATACCTACGGTATATATTAAATTATTATATACCGTAGGTTGGGATATAGCGGCAATGGCCAGCCACACACTTCTTTTCGGATGTCTAAAATCGTTGTTAGACTTAGACCACTTATCAGTAAAGGCAAAAATTTCATTTTGGCTTCACCTTCAAAAAGGTAGTTCAGATAGTTGAGAAGCATGGTCTCGTCTGTTATGTTTAAAGATAAAAGGAGTTATCGGATTTATTATTTATTATATTTAACTAGAAAAGATTATCAACTATCATGTCTTTCCTGATAGGCCTGGTAATTCGCTCTTGTTTCTTGAGAATTTCAAGGAATTAAATTACTTCTGCACTGAAACAAAGGATACAATTGTGTGCATTATTTGTAACGAAACAATTAGTGTCGCTAAAGAATATAATATAAAAAGGCACTACGATAAAATTCACAAAGAACAATATTCACGCTTTGAGGGTAAACTGAGAGAAGAAAATTTAAGAAGTATGATGAATTCACTTCAAAGTCAACAACAAGTATTTTCAAAAATTATGAAAGATAATGAATCAGCAGTGAGAGCCAGTTATGAAATCAGCTATTTATTGGAGAAACATTCCAAACCTTTTAGTGACGGTTCTTTGGTTAAGGAGTGTATGATATAAGCATCCGAAAACATATGTCCCCAAAACGTGCAAGTATTTCGCGATATTTTTTTTTTGTCCAGAAATACTTTGATGGTAAGAATAACTGAAATGGCATATAATCTTGCTTGACCAGTTGCAAGAAATATCCGTAAACGTTTTTTTCATTTGCACTTGACGAAAGTTTCGATATTACAACGCTCAAGTTGCTTTGTTTCTTCGGGCAACAATATGAATATTACTGAAGAGTTCTTGGAAATGATTCCCATCCATGGAACCACTACAGGGGAAGATATTTTTGACGCCTTGTGGAGCATTTTTGAAACTAACTCTGAACAGGCTCGTAGCAGTGACAACCGATGGTGCTCTAGCAGTGACAACAGAAATAAAGGTTTTGTGTCAAGACTTGCAGCAAAGTTAAAGGAAATGTATCCAGACATTCCAAAACTACAATCTTTCCACTGCATCATTCATCAGCAGGTCCTGTGCTTCAATGTATTGTAAATGAGCAGCGTACTGAAGTCTGTGACAAATACTGTGAACTTCATTCGATCCAGAGGCCTCAATCACCGCTAGTTTGCACAATTTCTAAAAGACTTAGAGAGTGAACTTGAAGGGCTACCTTATTACACAGAGATTCGTGGGTTATCTTGTCATATGGTTCTAAAAAGCTGTTTTTTTTGTTTGTTTTTTTACTTTTAGAGAAGATCGAATGTTCCTTGAAATGAAAAATCACGATGTTGCATTTCTTAATGGTCAGACATTGATACAAGATGTAATATTCTTAGTTGATATTACAGGACATTTGAATGATTTAAATGTCAAACTTCAGGGGAAAGATCAGCCAATAATACACATGTATGATGCACTGGCAAGTTTTAGATGTAAGCTAGTTTTGTTTCAAAATCATTTAAAAGAGAATATTCTAAATTACTTTCCTTTGTGTGAACAGTTAAACAATAAGAATCAAAGTTTTACCTTTTCTCAACATCGTCCCAAAATAGAAAAGATAAAAGAAGAATTTGATAGGTGATTTAAAGATTTTAACGAGCAAGAAGAAGTTTTTCGCGTTTTACAGATCCTTTTTCCTTTAATTTCGAAAAAGCTCCTATTTGTATTCAAATGGAACTTACTGATTTTCAAAATGATTCTGTTCTAAAAGCGAAATACCAAGAAGTTGGTGTACCAAATATATACAGTTATTTAGGTCAAAAATATCCGGAAATAAAAAAGTTTGCAGCAAATATTCTGTGTTATTTTGGAAGCACCTGTTTATGTGAACAATTATTCTAATGTATGAAAGGTAACAAAACAGCCCACAGTTCAAGATTAACCGACGTCAACCTTTCTGCCATGATGAAAGTCGTATGCTCACAATGTTTGAGTCCAAGTTTATATATATATATATATAAACTTGGACTCAAATATATATATATATATATATATATATATTTGATATATTTGATATATTTTATATATATATATATATATATATAAAAATTTTTTCTGTAGGCGGAGGTCCAAAATGTCTTTCAGCTTCCCTATTCCCGTGTTCTTCCGCATATTTTACAACCTGCAATTTGTAACTTGAAGTATATGAATATCGCCTGTTTTTTTCCATCACTAAAATTTACCGGCAAATATCAAACTGAACACAAAATATCTCAACACGTCAACTCAATACTGATAAACAACGGTAACTGATTACTCGGATAGGATATTATGAAACTTGAATAGGGACTCCCTGTTCGTAGCCAATGACGCGCTAGAAGTCACTTGAAGGTCACGCATCAATTTGCTTGCACCATTAACCGCCTACAAAGATCTTGGAACATAAAAGGGAATGCGTATGACTTTGAAAAGAGGAAACAATCTTTACCGCATTATATAAGATGCACCCAATTTTTAAGATGAATTTTTAAGGTAAAAAAGTGCGTCTTATACACCGGAAAATGCGGTATATAATATTCATCAAAGCCTTATTTGATTCCTCAGTCTTAAGAAAAGGCTGGTTATATTCCACTAATTCGAGCCCTACCCAAGGCTATGAGTTATGGAGATATTTTCTGAAAATGAAAGCTGTGTCAAAGAAAGTGGCCTTTTGCAGCTGCCCAATTTTTAATTCATCTAACTCGAGTGCTTCTAGATGTTTTTTGAATGTTTTAGGGATGGCGCCTAAAGCATCTATTATTATGGGAACAACTTTCGTTTTCTTTTGCCAGATTCGTTCAACTTCGATTTGCAAATCGCGATATTTTGTAATTTTTTCATTTTCTTTGTTGTCAATCCGACTATCTCCTGGTGCTGATATTTCGATAAACTTAACACCCTTGTTTTCACTTTTTTTTTTCAATCACTGTGATATCGGGTGTATTACATTCCAAGCTTTTGTCAGTCTGGATTTTGAAATCCCAGAGTATTTTAGCTTTTTCATTCTCAACCACTTTATGGTGAACTTAATGCTTCCAATAGTCATTTGATACTTGAAACCCATACTTTTTACATAAATGCCAGTGGATTATCTTAGCTACATTATCATGCCTTTTACGGTAGTCAATTTGTGCGATTTTTCTGCATCCACTTATAATGTGGTCTACCATTTCTTCCTTTTCTTTGCACAATCTACATTTACTGTCTTCTTGAATTTTTGTATTTTTGCCTTCATAACGTTGGTTGTAATGGCCTGTTCTTGTGCTGCAAAAATTACCGATTCTGTTTCTTTCTTTCGTGCGCCATTTCTCAACCATTGCCCGGTCAAGTTACTGTCAGCGCTGTCCTCTATGCTGTGAAGGTATTTTCCATGCAATGCCTTATTTTTCCATCTTTCAGTTCTCGCCTTTACTTAGTTGGTTTTGTATTCTAATTTTGTCTCGATGGGTTTAAATAAACCCTCTTTCCTCACCTCAATTAGAAATTTTTCCGTTGTTTGCTGCAAGTAATCATTTAAATTTCGTTTTTCTTCTTCAATAACTTGCTTCACTTGTAATAATCCTCTACCTCCTTTTTTGCGTGATTGATATAGCCTATCAATGTCACTGCAAGGATTGAGGGCATGGTGCATTGTCATTAATTTTCGAGTTTTTCGATCTAAATCTTCCATCTCTAGCGGGGTCCATTCAACAATGCCTGCTGAATATCTCAGAACAGGTGTGGCCCAGGTATTAATTGCTTTTATCAAATTTCCAGCATTAAGCACTGACTTAAGGGGTTTTCTTAATCGTCTTATGTATTCTGCTCTAGTTCTTTCTTTGATCTTATTGTGCAGAATTTGTGATGTTTCTAAAATTCCCAAATATTTGTAGCTCTCTTCGAATTTTATTGCCTTGATTATTTCACCATTGAGCAGCTCGATTTCGTTCATATCTTCAAACTTTCCTCTTGTTATTCCAGTAATTGCACATTTGTCTAAGCCAAAATCCATTGATATATCTTGACTGAATATGTGCACAGTGTTAAGCAACGATCCGAGTTCATTCTCTGATTTTGCACACTACTTCTGATCATCCATGTATAAAAGGTGAGATATCTTTGCACTCTTTTGCGCAGTTTGATAACCATGAGCAGTTTTATTTAAAATTCTAGTTAAGGGGATCAGTGATGATATAAACAATAGTGGAGATAATGAGTCTCCTTGAAAGATGCCCCTTTTTATGTTTACCTCTCCAATTTCTTTTCTATTTATAACCAACGTTGTTTTCCATTTTTTCATGCCATTGCAAAAATATTTGCACGTTTTAGCTAATACCGAATAATTCTGTGCATTTTAAAATCCAACTATGAGGCACCGAATCAAACGCTTTTTTTATAATCTATCCAAGCCATATAGAGGTTGATTTTTCTACGTTTGCAATTTTTAAGAATCATTTTATCAATCAGCAATTGGTCTTTTGTGCCTCTTGAATTTTTGCTATTACCTTTTTGTTCAACTGGGAGAAGAGAATTTGATTTAAGATAGCTGTATATTTTATTAGCTAGTATGCCTGTGAGTAGCTTAAAAGTTGTTGGCAGGCAGGTTATTGGTCGGAAGTTTTCTGGGTTTGGACCCTTTTTTTATCCTTTATGATCAAAAATGTTTTCACTGTTGTGAGACACTCTTCTTTGCTTTTTTCCTTCTAAAACATCATAAAATTGGTTAGCCAGTCTTTCATGTAAGCATGTCAGATATTTCAACCAGTATCCATGTAATTCATTCTTCCTGGGTGTTGACCAATTTTTTATTTTTTTAGCTTGCTTTTGAACCATTTCAGTTGTTATTTTCAGTTGGTCCATTTTTCGTTCTTGACATTCATTCGTAATTTGTTCAATCCATTTTACCTTGTTATTGTGCCTCTTAGGGTTGTCCCATAGGTTTTTCCAAAACTTTAGTGTATTTTCTTTGTCTCTGGTATTTATATTTATATTTTCTTTAAGGTTATCATTCCAACAGCAATCAATTTTCTTGTAAAATTGGTGCTGATTTGCGCGAAACATCGAATTTTGCTGTTCAATGCGTGCACTGTATCTTCTTATTTTAGCTGCAACTGCAACTAATTTTTGCTTCACTTCCTTTAATACTTCATCAATAGGTCGTGTTCCAGTATTATATCTCTTTATGAGGTTATTTCGGATTTTTGTGTTTTTCAGCATCTTTTCCTTAAGGTTTTTCAAACTGCTCACGTCTGCTCTGAGTTTAAGGATTTTATTCTCCAGTCGATGCTTCCATTTTGGTTCCTGAGCCTTACTGCATTTGGGTTCACTAATTTTATATCCTAATTCAGATGTTATGACGTAGGCTATTGAGTACATAAGTTGATTCGTTTGTCCAATAGTTCCAGTAGGAATATCCCTTGCAGCTTTATTGGCCTCTTGTAGTAGTTCCTTCAGTTTTTGTGGAGGTACTTGTCTCAATACTGATAACCTAACTCGTTCCTGGTTGCTGTTCATTTGCTCGATAATTTTTCTTGCGAGTTCTTGTTCCTTATCTGATAGCTTCCTTTCAACTATTTGTCTATTTTCAAAATTTTCAGCATTCTGCACGTTGGAATCTGGTTCTGCTCCATTCATATTCTTGGTCACTTCAGGGTCAGTACGGTCTCCTTTTCCTTCTATAGCTTGAGGTTTCAGTGCTTCTAGCTCAAGTACACTAAATACCTTGCATTAGATAATGAAGCTGCGTTGCTGCATCAGACTTTCGAATGAAACTTCGGAATTTGGGTGTCGTTCAAGCCAAAGTTGGAACATTCGTTTCTGAAATCCCCTAACTGATAGGTTTGAACTGTAGAAGCACTGTATGACTTGTCTATTTTCAGCCATGCTCCACTTTTTCCTAGTAAATACTTTCGAGTTCTGTGGATCTTGCTCCTATAGCCCATTTGTCACTGGCTGTCCAGGAAGCCTAACATCCAGTGCGGTCCTTGGTAACCCATGCGACGACCGATGCGGTATAGACTTCTGATTTGTCTTCACCAATTTTGACTGGGGGTGGGCAGGTGCATGAGATAAAAAAAATAGGTAAGTAGGACAGAATCACCCCTAGCCCTCAAATACTCTAATAGTATTGGGGGAAGAAGCAAGGTGAAAAGAAATACAGAGAAATAAAGAAATATATATATATATATATATATATATATATATATATATATATATATATATATATATATATATATATATATATATATATATATATATATATATATATATATACTTGTAAATTGGTAAGTTGTTCTGGTAAAATACTTATAAGCTCTGTATTACTAAAATCTTGGTATTTCTAGCCTGGCTCCGACTGATGAGACCTCGATAAAGGTCGAAACAGGTCTGGGAAGTGGCCCCTTGCCTTTAATACAAAACATCATACATCTCCTACAGGAGATGTGCTTTGCATTAAGGGTAAATATTAAGATTAGTGATCAGAGCTTATTCTACTTTTACCAAGAATTGCCTTGGTCTTGCACACTACTTTGAGGATCAGCTAGACTTCCAATACGTGCAGGCAGAAACTTCACTTGTTTGTCTGTTTGCTTATTTGGGAAATGGAGTAAAACCAGGTTTTAGAATAGCTTGGTATTTTTAACACACACACACACACACACACACACACACACACACACACACACACACACACACACACACACACACACACACACACACACACACACACATGTATGTATGTATATATATATATATATTTTTCCCAAAATATTTTCAGTAACATTTAAAAAATTCCCAGAACTATAGACCCCCCCCCCAAAAAAAATAGAAGTATTTTATTTCAACACAAACACAAAAAATTTCAAACTGACAGGAGGCTCTGTAAATTTTGTGACAGTTATTAATGAGAGTTTATACTTTTTTTAGAATGTATAAATATATAAATATTTGATTTATTCAAATAAAATTTAATTTCAGTTTAATTCGGATAAAATGCTCTCTATTGTGAATATTAATATAATAAAAATATTCTTTATATTATTATTTTTTTTGAGTTGTCATAATCATTATACTATGATTTTATGTCTTGGGCCATCTGTCTCTGATTGGGTACCAGTGGAGATTGAACTGCCCACTCAGTCTCCAAAAGTTAAATAGGGCTAAATGGCCTCGCCGACTCCCGTATATACGGGAATAAAAAGGCGTTAGCTGATTTTTTTTTTTTTTTTTGATTTTATGTCTTGTAATGACTTAGAATAAATAACATTTTTGTTATTAATTTTCCAATTTATTTATACTCATTTTTTCACTTCCCTTCGATTCTAATTAGCGCAGGTTTTTTAGTCGAAAGTTTTTTGCGACCCACTTGTATGGCAAATGGCCTGCGGTACAATTGAGTTTGAGACTCCTGCTATAAGGGAACAAAAGGAATTAGCTGAAGTTCTGTCCTTTTCTTTTTGTTTTTCGTACGTAATGGCGCTGCTATCGCATGGTATGTTTATTTGTTGCATAAGTAAGAGCAAGTGCTTACTGAATGTTTGATGGTTACGTTTATCAGGTATGGATTTAAACATAATTGTTAAACGAGAAAAGGCTTCTGAAAAGGATATTATAAATAAAATTAGGACAGCTTTGAAGCTTGGTTACCAGACAATAGCACTGAATCATGTTATAGAACAAAACGTTTTCCACGGGAAAGATATCAAAATTCCGGAACCTCTCGTTTTTGAACTTGGAGGAAAAGTAGCAAAAGCTGAACTATATGGCAAAACATATACTATATTAACACGTTTGACAGCAATTATTGATGAAAGTATCCATTTTCATCGGTTAGTGCGCTCTCCAGTTGCTAAAAAATACGATATCATTGCTGTACAGCCAACCAATAAAACTATATTTGAGCAGCTATGCGAAAGTTCAGAAATCGATATAATTTCTTTGGATATTGGTTCTAGGTTAGAGTTTCGGGTGAAGAAAGGGAATTTTAGTCACGCATTGGAGAGAGGGATTTATTTTGAGATTCTTTATGCAGCCTGTATAAGAGATGAAACTGCGCGTAGAAATGCAATTTGTAATAGTCAAATGCTTACTAACATCAACAAAGGTAAAGGTATTATTGTGTGTAGTGGAGCATTAACCCCAATGGAATTAAGAGGACCCAAAGATGTTGCCAATCTCGGTTTTATTTTTGGATTTCAAGCAGAAGTTGCAAGACGTGCTGTTTACCACAACTGCTTAAAAGTAATTAATCATGCTGAAACAAGGAGAAAAACTTTTCAAGGAGTAATAGCAATGGTTGAACATGAAAACAGTGGATGGTTAAAAGAAGCATGCAAAATACCATCATGTGAATCAGACTCTCCTGTTGAATACAAGGATGAAAAGGAAGTATCAGATATTGAGGAGAATGAGACACAAAGGAAGAAAGCGAGATATTTTTGAAGTCTTTATTGTTAACTTTTATTGAATGGCATTGTAAATAAATTTATTTGAAATTTCTAAATATATATTTGTTATAGCCCTGTTTTTCATTTCATGTTTCATACAGAGTAATATAATTGTTTTTTAAGAAATTTATTTTCTTGACAATACACTAAGAAAGATCTGAGTTTGAATATTATTATTATTACATGACACCTCCAGGGAGTCCAAAGACTCATCGAGGGAATGCACCTACTCTACAACTCTGTCTCCACCACTCAATCCACCAACTTCAATGATCAATGCCATCTACTGCCAACAACCACTGTAGTATTTTCACAGACAATCACAAAAACATCCATGCTCAAGGCGGGATTTGAACTTGCAGCCTTTTGGCTGGAGAGTGGATGCACTAACCACTTGGCCAACCAGGCTGGCATTAGCCATGTTGGGAACTTTTTCTAGGAGTGAAGGTTGAAATGAAGTTTTTTCCCCTTCTGGGAAAACTGAGGAAATAGAAAAATACAGCCATTCTTGGTTATATGAGATTGAGTTCCTTGTCAAAACTATTAATATAGCAACAATGATATCACATTTGGCAAAGACTCGGTAATAACTGCTATGATGTCATGAATAGAAGCATATTCCAAAAAAATTAATTTCATTAGTAATTAAAACTTGAAATTGAATTTCTGCTTTATAAGTGACTCATTGCTAGCCTACAAGTTATTTTTTGGTATGTTTATTTGGATCAGTGAAATTCAAGGTGCATTTTCCAGAAAGTGCAAGCCACTTTCTGGATAGATCCCTATCATTTGACATACAGTTGATGAACATTACTAGTTTATCAAGGTCATATGTAAAATAAGCAGTTATAGCACCACTGTAATTGTTTAATTTAGAAGCATTTATAGAGGTCAATATCAGCCCATCATAACCCACTAAACTAAGTCAATGCCTAGGAGTAGCAAAAACAGGCATAATTATGTCTTAACCATAAAAACACTATTTTTTATTTTTAATTTTACATATTTTTTTGAATTTAGGAGCAGCAAAATACAGTCACTCCTCAACTTGCAACAGCGTTCCATTCTGACTATCTCGTCATAAGTTGGAAATCAGTATAGATCTTTTGCTATATTTTTAATTAATTGTATTCTTTGTTTATATTTGCACTGCAATACAATTTACAAATTATAACAAAATTAATATACACAACACTGTACTAATAAATAATGAAACCTGAATGTCACAGTTTTTCTGTAAACTTATCAGTAAAATTACCAGATGTAAACAAGCAAGATTAATTCTTTGAAGTTACTGCTTTATTAATTGTACAGTTCATCAGGAGAGGCTAATCAACAACAAATTATAAATTTAAATTCAGGAACTGTAACAGTGCATTCTGATGATGGTTTTTTTTCCCACATTTATAACTTGCAGAAGGTTTAGGCTCATTTCCAGGTGGTGAGGTAATGGTAGGATGGATTTATTAAAATTATGTACATCTAAATTATTTATGAACAGTTTTCCTTTTCTTTTCTGTATAAATTTCTCTGTAGCAAGTAGTTGCAGCATTCTTCATTCTGATCACTTTGCTAAATCTCTCCATGTTGAGGTCTATTTTCCTCAAACTGAATTACATTGCTTAGTTTGCTTTTTCTGCTTCTAGCTCTATAACATCTTCATTCCTCTTCCATAGCTGTCATTAACCAGATCTGTCCCTTCATTCTCATTCTCCAACTCTTTCCTAGCAGTACTATCTTGCCACCAATATCATGTAAGGCTTTGTTGAATCCTGCAAATGTATGATCATGTATTCTTCAGCATCTTTTTCAAACACCATATACTTTGCTGTCACCTCACTTCATACTGCATGTATATCATTCATACCAAAAGTAGAGGTTTTCTTATCAAGTAGCAAAATTCCTTGAAAGCAGCAATAACATCCCGATCCATGAGTTTCAGAAATGAGGTAGTATTCGGTGACTGTGTTATTGGGATAGTCATAAGTATAAATAGTTGTAAGTTGAGGGCTGACTAATAATGGTTCTGGTTGATATCAGTTTATGCTACTCTTGATATTTATATTCAAGCATTGTGCATTGAAATATACAGTATATAAAATCAATTAAGTTCCAACCATTTTTCATACCTTGCAGTTGCACATTAACCACATCGATGTTAATATGGATGAAATATATTGTGCCTCATGCACTTCATGTCCATTTTAGATTTCATTGTAATATCTATGATATTACATTTTTAATATGCACTTCATGTCCATTGCAACTTTGTCTTTTATACACATCAAGGCCAGTTCAGTGCTTATTTTGTCCACACACACACAAAAAAAAATTGTTAGATGAAGTTAATTATTATTTTTAACCTATTTAACAGTTTATCATTTTTACCAGAGATACCATTGATAATCAACCGTGGTTATTAGTTTCCTGTCAACAGGTTTCTTCCAAATTAGTCTGTTGGATGTGATTTTATTTTTTGTTTTCTCTCTTTTGAAATAGTTACACTGATTCTTCTATATCATGGGTTTTCTGTAGGCATTTTTCTTGCCATTTCTGCTTTCTCACTGGTTTTGTTTAAACAGTTGTACCATCCATGATTATTGAAAGTGTTTTCACTTGGTTATAAATTAAAGATCTCAAGAAATTATATTCTTGTTTAATCCTTAGGATTAAACAAGATTTAAACAAGGATTAAAGAGGAATATAAAATCTTGGCATCTTTAATCTTTGATTATCTCTGCTTAATGTTAGAGAATGGTGCCGAATTCTATTAGCTGAAGACCCATTATAACTGAAATATTTAGTATGAAATAGAATAGCAAACTAGTCAGGGAATGAGAGGAGAAAGAAAACTTATAGCTAAAGAGTTTGAAGCTGATTACAGCTGGCCTAGGTAGCTGCCTCAGACATAAGGAATGATGATAGTATTATTAAAATCTTTCTGCAGAGAAGGTCAAGGAGGAGTGATGTCATCATCCACCATGTCTAAAGCACTTCAGAAAAAATAGCCAGAGTCTTAAAGAAATAAAATCTCTGCATGGCCTTCAAGGTCTTCAGTAACTAAGTAATCCAATGAGCAGTTTTAGCTGCTTTTGTAATATGCTGTCTAAACTTCAACTCCCTATCCACTAACATCCCCAAATCCCTGGCTTCATTGATTTCCAGGAGTACAGTTCCATCAATGTGGTACACAGCTAGTAATTTTTCACTCCAAAATGCATCATAACTTGACTCGTTGTTGTGTTATTCGGGATAGGTCCTTGGTAAGACCTCGTTTTGACTACTGCACAGACTGGTCACCTGGAACTTCTTGGAGATGGGAAAGAGGTGGAAAGGATATAGAGGTGAGAACAAGATGGTGTTAGTTCTGTGGAATGCACCTTCTGAGGATAAGCTTTGTGGGTTATGGAAATTGGTTGACTGACTGAAAATGGGTGATATAATTGAGACATATAATAGCTACAAGATGTCCTCTAAGTTTGTCATAATCACCAACCTTATACACTGCTTGGAAAGAAGTCAACAGATACCTCCCATGGGCAAGATGCGCCGTGCCATGTAACAAATACATGCTTGTAGCCAGTTTTTGGAGGAATGTGATCCTCCCAAGTCAGTGTGACCAGTATCTGGGTGAAATGGCTGTGAGAAGAGAATCGATGGAGTTTGAAAGAGGTGTTATGATAGAATACTATGTTACAGGCCTATCTGTTCAGCAAATTGTTGACAAATTGGGCCACCTCAGGTGAACAATCAGTGATACCATACTGAGATGGAAGTGCAGGGTGTCACCTGCACTGCACTGCACGATCTACCACACTCATTGAACTTGACCATAGGGTGCTATGAAGGACAATATGTAAAAACCAGTCAAAGAATGGCTGGTATGTTGATTGTGAAGTTCCAGGCATTGATTGGAACATGAACCTGCACAAAAAAGATTCAGAACTGAGGCTCATAACTTGGATTTCCATGGTAGGATAACAATATAAGCCCCACATTACCTGACCCAACATGCAATATTGTTTTCAGTGGTGCAAAGCCTGTGTACAGTGGGATGTTAAAGCTTGGAAAACTTATAGAGCAGTGAATCATGCTACACCCTCTCTGAGCAGATGGATGGATGGATGGATGTGACAGATGCCCAGTGAACAGCTCTTACTAGAGTGCTTAACACGTTCGCTGCCACGCTACTTCGGCATAGTCTGTTCCCGTACGCCGAGCAATTTCACTTCTTCAAGGTCAGTACGGTAAGCGTCATACGAGTATACTCATAGTTATCTTGTGCAGAGCATATACCATCTATGAGAATACACAGTTTTGATGCTAGCTCCACAAGCCAAGCATTTTCACTTCTTCAAGGTCAGTACAGTAATCTTGTTGCCGGCGGTAAGTGTCATACGAATATACTCGTAGCTGGCTTACCAACTACGAGTATACTCGTAGTTGGCAGCGAACGTGTTAACCACAGTTATGACATTCAGAAGTGGCAGTGTAATGGTATGATCCTGCATTTCCTGGCTTGGCCTCAGACCTCTGTTTGTGGTGCCTCAAACACTGAACTCCAAGAGTTATCTGAACATCCTAGACAATGCAATGCTTCTTATTTTGTGGCGTTTCTATGGAACTGACCATTGTCTCTTTCAGCAATACAGTGCACCATGTCATAAGGCTGCTGTGGTAACTAAGTGGTTTGCTTAGATGATTGTCACCACACTTCACTGGCCTCCACAGAGCCCTGATCTCAAACTTATAGAACATCTGTGGGATGAACTCGAGCAGTGGATGAGATCAAGGGACATTTGCCCCATAACACTCCAGGACTTCATTACTTGCCCACGGTCCAAAATTCCCCTTGATCACTATTGTATGCTTGCGGAAAGTATTCCCCATAGGATTGCTGCATTCATTGCAACAAAAGGAGGTCCTACATCTTATTAAACTGGATGCTGGCTGTTTGTTTCTCACACTATGGTGTCTGTTGATATTTTTCCAAGCAATGTAGTTGCACATATATCACTTTCTTACAGATATCCTCATATTGGCTGGCCACCATCCAGGAAATCACTCAATGGTCATTCTCATCCAACGAGAGCGAGACTTGACACCCCGTGTATTCAGCAACCTGCTCTAGTGTCTAGAATCACCTTCTCACTATATTTACACTTGCTACCTTATCAGTCACACTCTCTATCTTTCTCTCGCTCTCATCATTTTTCACATAAGAAAGATGGTGAGTGAGGGAGAGAAAGAGAAAGATCATCAATTGTATTCTGTTTCTCACCAGACTTACCTACTATCTTATTGTTAGGTGCCTTTTTTTTTTCAGGCTGTTGGTCTTGCTTTCTTTTGTACTTTCACTCATGATCTCTCCCAGTCTGCCTTTTGCTCAATACTGTTCACATTCAAAGAGGCCTCATAATCCATGAGCACGTTACATTTTCTGCATATCCATCTCATTCTACCTCTCCATACAGACATTCTCAATATTTCCCCAAGTGTATACATATTATATTCAGCACCTTACTATTTAAAAATGTTAAAATTGACACTGTTCACATTCATTTTTTGTATCAATCCACATACCAACCTCACCCTCATTGCCAGTTTGTCTCAAATCAATGATCACCTAAAGAAAAACAGGTGCTAATTAATACACAATTTAAAAAAATCAATCCAAGTGATCACACAACAAAATTCAATTGAAAACTATCAATATCGCCACCCAGCAAATATAAAATTTGACTCATCTCTCCACAGCTCTGAATAACTATCTTTACCAACAAAATTCTTAAATTTACATGATTCCCTCTCACCAACCACTCTACTAAAAAACCTGCTCCTCTGTTCATATTCCCTCTTGTTCTACTTCAGTCTATCCCCATTCTATGAAAAATTCCTTTCATATTTAATTTGTAGCAACCCATTATCAACTCATGTTGTAATGATATTGCTTCTCCTATTCTCGAGACTCTGCAATTTGCATTCCCTCAATCTTCATATTCACTATTCCAGAAACTAGCAATTCTTTGGGTCCTTTCCAATATATACGTCCCCTTCCCCACTGAACACTAAGTTTCTCAATTAAGAGCTATTAATCTGTAATAACCAAATTTTAACCTATTTTTATATTAAAATGTCACTAGGGCACTTCCCTCTGAATGAGGAAATTTATTGCCTGGTCTGAAACCACTACTACCTCATTTATTAAAGGCTTGAAAAGTTCCATGTTTGGCCTTGAGAACAGAGTTTCTGGATTATCTAACCCTCAACCCAACCATGTTACAAATATATTTATAACTTTTTTGTGGGTAGGAATAATATAAAAGAAAATTCTAATCCGTGGGTAACCAAAGGACAACATGTCCTTATAAAGTATGCTATATGCCACTTCCCTCCATCATATGAGATCATCTAATTCACCTTTAAATGCAAATTCCTTAAAAAAAAAAATAATAAAAAAAAGATTCTGCATCCATGAGGATGGATTCAAAACCAACTCTTTTCAACCAAATGATATCAACACTTCCAACTGCCAAGATGAATACAATCTGCTAATGGTTCACCAAAGTGTTTTAAATTTACACCTATCTGCTTATTACCATTTGATGAGAAAGTTATCACTCTTCCTAATAATATGTTATTCTGAAGACTACCCAGGATGAAATAGTTATTTTTTATTATGAAAAAGATGCTACATGTCTATTAAAATTCCTAAGCCATATTAAAATTTTTCTGAGAGCTAATGAAAATGCAACCTTCAGCATTGGAGATGCTTTGATTTGCACTACTTAAAAGACATGAACTTAGCCCATATATATTTCCCTTTTATGGTTCGCCAAAGTGTTTTAAATTTTAAATTTGGTGTTTAAGTTTCACTGTCCTGACAGCTGTTTTGGACTGTGTGGTTCATCAAAGCCCAAGCAGAAACTTAAGAGGACAAAACCCTTCTAACTGTTGCAATCATCTCATGGTAAAAATACAGTAATTTATATGTCTGTATTTTATATCAGGTAATCTTCTGTACAGATATCTTGGGTAAATTTTACATTGTTACTGGTACTATTTTTTTTTTAAAACTCTATATAAGAGATTCCAAAATCTACAGATTTCATGCATGATAACAGATTTCTGTTTATTTACTTATTTTTATACGTGAATCCTATACAGAAAAAGGCTGTAAACCTATAGTATATTAGTACTGTTAGACAGGATAAGTTTGTTTATTTTTATTATCTTTCCTCCTTGAATTCCCTCTACAGATTTTTCTTTTCTTTTTCCTGTAGCTCCTGCTTAATGAAGCTATTCATCCATTCAATTCTCACTTGATTTAACCTCCTGGTTCTAGGTATGCATTCTACTATTACTTCTGTCAAATGTTCTAACATTTTGCTACATGAAATAGCCAGACATCCAGTCTATATGACATCCAGTGCACCTGTAACTTATCATGTATTGAGGAAACAGGATGCACAATCCCAAAAAAGAAAGAACATAAACGACACAGATTCCTGAATTATGGAAAATCAACCTTCTGACTATGCTGTTGATACTGTGGAAATGATTCGAAAGACATTCATTGTGTGAAATAAAAAAGAAGCCTGTGAGATGCTAATCAATTACCATAATCTCAACAAGAATTAACAGCTCAAGAGTCCCAAGAATATTCATTTGGATGAATAACACTATTAAACTTGAGCTGCAAAAAAAGAAACAATTGTGGAGGGAATTTAAGGACAAAGGTGATCAGCAGGTGCAGGAACAGTATAAAGCTAAGGCCAGGATGGTAACAAAGGTGGTAAGAAAAGCTTTTGCTTTTCTTACCACCTTTGTTACCATCCTGGCCTGAGCTTTTCTTTTTTGCTTTTCTTACCACCTTTGTTACCTTTTCTTTCGTAATCCACAAAAGCGGATTATGAAAGAAAATTGTCCATGCAAGCTAAAGAGAATCCCAAGCAGTTTTTTCAATAGGTTGCAATTAAAAGGAAAAATGTTCATGGCAGAATGATTTTAAAAAAAGCTGAGGGTAGGGAGGTAACCTAATCAGTCGATATAGTGGAATTACTGAATGAGCACTTTGCAAGAGTATATCATGTATATCATCCAGGTGGTGACATTGCAGGAATGGAAGAACCAACAGCTTATACTGGAATTGTGATAAATGAAGTAGAGGTAACTAGTCTATTACAGAACCTCAATGTCAATACATCTGTGGGATTGGATGGTATACCGGCTCGTGTTGTACGTGAAGCGGCTAAAGAATTGTCAGTGCCCTTGACCATTTTGTTTAATTTGAGCCTCGGGTCTGGGTCAGTCCCAAGGGGGTGGAAAGAGGGGAAAATAGTTCTGCTGCATAAAGGTGGTTCAAAGGCTGCTGTTGAAAATTACCAGCCAATCAGCGTAACAGGAATCATTATCAAGGTCTTGGAGAAAATAGTCAAGAGGAAAATACAGGATTGGATAGATGAAAATGGGATACTGTATCGGGGATAGCATGGTTTTGTGAAGGGTAGGTCATGCCTCAGTAACTTGCTCACGTATTATAACACAGTGACGGCTGAACTGGATAAGGGTAATGGGTTTACAGTGATTCTATTGGACCTTGCTAAGGCCTTTGACAGGATACCACATGGAATTCTAATCAGTAAATTGCAGCATATGGGGATGGATATAGGGTTGGTGAGATGGATAGGAGGGTGGTTGACGGAGAGATATCAGAGAGTGGTTTATTCAGGAGTAGAGTCCACAAGACGGCCTGTGACTAGTGGTGTGCCACAAGGATCTGTTCTTGGACCACTGCCGTTTAATTTGTTCATTAACGATATAGGAAAGGATCTGAGAGGAACAGTTCATTTGTTTGCAGATGATGCAACGTTGGGTAGGGCAATAATAAATGCAGATGATGTCAAAATTTTGCAGGATGATTTGGATAGATTGGAGGTCTGGGCTAAGGAGAATGGATGTCAATTTAATGTGGTAAAATGTAAGGTTATACATTTTGGGGTGAAAAGATTAGCAGCAGTTTACTACATTGGTGGAACTGTACTCCAGGAAATTGATGAGGCACGAGATTTAGGAGTGTTGGTGGATAAGGAGTTGAAGTTTAGGGGGCACATTGCAAAAGTGGCCAAATCAGCTCATCAAATCACTTGGTTGCTGAAGAATACGTTGACAAGCAGAGACAAGCAGGTTATTGTTCCTCTGTATCGAGCCTTGATAAGTCTCCATCTCGACCACTGTACCCAGATTTGGTCACCTAGGTTTCTTCTTGATGGGGTTGGAGGTTGAGAGGATCCAGAGGTGAGTAACCAAGATGATAGCTGGTCTGTGGAATGAACCTTATGAGAACAGGTTGAGGATTTGTGGGTTGTAAAAATTGGTTGATAGGTGGAGGAGGGGAGATATGATTGAGACATTCAGATTACTGAAGGGTTTCTATAAAATTAATTGAGAAGATATTTTTGAGAACAGGGCTGGTTGTGGGAGGACTAGGGGACATCCATGGAAACTGGGCAAAAGCATGGTTAGTAAAGGTGTTAGAGCTGGGTTCTTTACTTTTATAGTGGTGAATGAGTGGAATGGGCTGCCAGAATCTGTGGTGGATGCTGTGACAGTGAATGAGTTTAAGGTGAGGTATGATAGATACTGTATGAATGTCGAATAGTTGTAATGAATATGATTCGAGGTCTCCCTCGATGAGTCTAATGACTCCCTGGAGTTGCCCGTAATAATAATAATATAGATGGCCTGTCTGCATCCCCCATAACATCTGGTGAGATGGCTAATAAAAGAACAAGACTGCAGAACTCCAATAATTCTCAAAGCCAAATGTAAAAGTAACTGGAGATTGGATATGGAAAACAGCAAAAATAGAATTATAGGCCAATAACCAGTGTTACTTAGACTTAAATAACAGGACCCCAGAAAATTAAGTCCTAGCCCATAGCTGTTGATGTAGTTCTGCTTATACAAGTTTTATTTATTTTTTATTTATCCCTTGCCAGAAGTCAGGCTAGAATCAGCGGTTATTAAGGTTTGCTGCAGCAATCGTGGCTTTTGTCCCTGTGTGCATTTTGTTCCAGCATCAGGAATACATATACTCGTATATGTATGCATGTACATGTATACACACACACACACATATTCTTGAATGATGACTTATTGAACAATAACTTCGAGTTTTTCCAGAGCAAATATTAAGAATATGAAGGAAGCAATTTAAAAACAGAAAAGAAAAGTAAATGAGATCATAATTGTAGTAGATACTAATGACTTAACTAGCGATAAGTTCAGTAAGAGAGGACATGAAAGGGTTGTTGGAAGAGGCAAGAGTGAGAAAGTGAAAATCGTAAGTATATTACCTCGATAAATGTAAATAAAACTAAATATATGGTGATGTCTACTTCAGAAATAAGAAGAAAACTAGAATCCAGAAGTTGGACAGAAAATTTTGAGGGGTTGACCAGATTTAAGTATCTAGAAGATATCGTTGAGAATGAGGCATGATCAACCATAGCAATTAAAGAACCTATTGAAGCTGGTAATAAAGCATACTATGCAAATATGAGCATGATTAAAAGTAAGGTAATAAGCAGAAATACTAAAATACATATATGTAAAACATTCATTAGACCTGTTGTTACATATGGAAGTGAAGCATGGACTCTTAGTGAAAAAGATCAAGACAGTTTGAGGAAATTTGAAAGGAAGATTATAAGAAGAATTTATGGACCTGTTGAAGAAAACAGTGTATGGCAAATATGGTACAACAATGAAATTAGTCAGATACTAAATGAAGAAGATATTGTTAGGTTCATAAAAGCACAAAAATTGCAATGGTAAGGTCATGTAGAGAGAATGGAAGATTTCTGTATGTCAAGAAGAATGCTGAGAGAGAGAAGATATATGCAACAAGGAAAAAAAGAAGACCAAGGTTGAGATGGATTGATAACGTAATCCAAGACTTGACTATTATGAAAGTGAAAGGCTGGGAAAGATTAGTCAAGGATAGAACATTATGGAGGCAAGTTGTACAGAAGGCTAAGGCTCACAATGGGCTGTAACGTTGGATGGTAGGTTGGTATTACCTTGATATGATCAACATGAATTAAGAAGAAGGGCTATGATGGCAAATGATTCGATTCATAGGCTGTGTAGAAAGAATGCAAGAGAGATTTTGGATGTGTGGAGTAAATTTGAGAGAAGATTGAATTTGTATAAGAAGGATGGCCTACACCTGAATGCATTTGGTAACAGGAGTTGAAAAACTAATGCCTTGTATAAGACCTAATACAGAGGGTTAGGGAAACTAAATTATAAAGGGAAGAATTTTGAGAATGTGAGTGTAAGAGCAACAATGTTATATAACTGTGTTAATGATGGGAATGGGCTTTATTATGGAAATGTTCATAAGGAGACAACGATTTCAACTTTGTGTTCATCTGTTTTGGAACCCATCAAACTTGTGCAAAGATGTCTACATGTATAAGGCACTAGAGAAGAATAGAGATCTGCAGTATCCAACTGTGTCATGCAGACTAGACAAGAGTATACAAAAGAGCATGCAGGAAGATTATTATGTCTGTAAACGAATGCTAGGAGTATCAGAAACAAAGGGGTAGAGTTGGTTGCCTTGGTCAATATGTTGGGACCTCGGATTGTGGGCATTAGTGAGACCTGGCTATCAGAATCAGATATAGTAACTGGTATCGAGTAAAGGTACAGTATTTTTAGGAAGGATAGAGAGGAGGTGGAGTCATCCAATATAATGATATTGGATAACTTGATTATCCAATTGGATTCCTTCTGTCACATGCTGCTTGAGGAACAAGCAGTGTGACAGAAGGAACTTGAGGTCAAAGGGTTAGATTTGATTGTAGTGTCAGAGGGCGTTTCAGTTAAAGACATAACTATTCTGCTTCTGGTTGGCAGTGATCATGCAGTACTCACTTGGGAAGAGACTAAGTTTATGAATATTCCATTCCGAAAAGGTTACATGCTGAATTACTAAGCAGAAATTATGCTCAACTGAGGAGTACACTGAGTTTGGTGGAATGGGATGTTGCTAGATGGGAAGAATATTGACAGTGCATGAGAAGCATTTAAACAATACTTAAATGGTGGAATATCAGAATGTGTCCTGAGAGGTTGAAGAATAAATAGAGTAGGAACCAAATGAATGTGTAATCTTATTAAGCAAGAGATTCATAAGAAAAGGATGATGTGGAAAGAATACTGTGTGCATAAGGGTGATACTTGTTGTGAAAATTATAAGCAGTATGTTACAATAATCACACCTGTTGTACGGAAAGCAAAATCAGAGTATGAAAAGAAACTGGCTCTGTGTGCTAAAGACAACCTACAAGAATTTTATCAATATGCTACAAGTAAAAGAAAGAATAAATATGAATGACTAACTCTTCTAAATGCAGATGGTATGAGGGTAATGGATGCAGAAGAGGTTATTCAACTAATGAGTGCCCATTTTGTTAAAAACTATCAACCTGGTGTTATCACTGCTACCTCTTCACTGGATGAAGAAACTGAGGTGTAGGAGGTAGCAGTGAGCTCAACAAATATTAGAGTTGTTGCACAAACTGAATAAGAATTCAGCAATAGGGACTGATGGGATATCATCAGGTGTGCTGAAAGAGTGTTCATCTGAGCTTGCTACTTCTTTGACTGAGCTATTTAATATGAGTCTCAGAACAGGGAAGATTCTGCAGGAATGGAAAGAATGTATGTAATTCCATTGCAAACATGTGGTGCAAAGGCCAATGTATCCAACTGTTGACCAATTAGTATCTAAGGAGCAGTGGTGAAGATTTTGGAAAAACTGATTAGGACCCACATTCAGAAATGGGTTGACAGTGAATCTCTACTTTTCAATGAGCAACATGGGTTTACTAAGGAAAGGTCATGTTTTGGCAGGCTTGCTCACATTCTATAACATTGTTACCATTGAACTAGACCAGGGGAATGGATACACCATGATACTTTTGGATTTTGCTATGGCTTTTGGACAAGATGGTTTTGGTTTATAGGATATTAGTGTGGATAAGGGGATGGCTGACTAACAGATATCAAAAAGTGGTATAGGGAATGTGAGTCTGCAAGATTTAAGGTAACAAGTGGTGTACCACAAGGATCAGTGCTTGGTGCAGTGTTATTCAATGTGTACGTTAATGTTATTAGAAAGGATTTGACAAGTGACGTACAGCTTATTGCTGATGATGCAATGATATGTAGGTAACCAAGAATGCTGCTGATAATGCAGTACTTGCAGAATGATTTGAATAGCCTGGAATTGTCGGCATGGTAAAAAGGATGTCAGTTCAGTGTCAGGACATCCACTTTGGCATGATTAGATATCCAATGTCTTATTATATTGGTGGGATTATGCTAGAAGAAACTGATGAGGCTAGGGATCTTGATGTGTTAGTAGATAGGAAGTTGAAGTTCAGGGACCATGTAGCAAAGATTGCAAATACAACTCAAAAGATAATTGCAATGTTGAAATGAATGTCCACGTGTACAGATAAGGATGTCATTTTGCCTCTTTACAAGAAGAATAGAGATCTGCAGTTCTCTATAGAGATCACCACTACTCGATAAAACCTCACTTAGACTATTGTACACCGGTCTGGTCTCCTGGTTTCCTTTGTGATTCTGATATAGTGGAGAGAGTGCAAAGGAGACTAATAAAATGATATCAGGATTGTAGAATACTGGAAAAAATACTGGATTGTGAAGACACTGGTAAATGGTAAATGGAGAAAGAGGGGGGGTGATGTGATTGAGACTTAGAAACTTCTGAAAGGGTCGTAGAGGATTTCAGTTGATGGGATTTTTCAATTTATGGAGGATGGGGAAAGGACAAGAGGGCATCCTTGGAAGCTGAGAATGAATGCTGCTATGAAGGGATTGAGGGCTAGATTTTTCTCTCATAGGGTGGTTCATGATTGGAATGGGTTGCCATTAGATGTTGTGAATGTAAGCAGTGTGAATGAATTCAAGAATTAGTATGATGGTGCGTGTAGTATGTGACCTCCCTCGATTACAAGAGACCTCCTGGGAGTCCCTGACTCCCAGGAGGTCTCTTGTAATAATAATAATAACTGACAATTCCAGAAGGCGCCACCTAAGGAGCTAATGTAAGATAACTAAAAAAGTCACTAAATTTCCTTACTTATTAAAATATATATACAGGGTGTTCGGGATAAATTTGACATATTTATAATTAATTATATTTTTCCGTAAGTTACATGTATTAACACACACTTCTCTTCATTTAAAAGTTTGGACCCTTCTTCATTCATATACAAGATGTCAGAAAGGATGGATAGCTGGAACCCACCTGAATCATGGAAGAGAATAACTTGTATCATGATGATTCGTGCCTGCCATCAAAATAAGGATATTACGACTGCTGCCCAATGCTCCCTGAATACAGTAAAAACAATCAGGCATGAACTAGAGACTTGCAATGGTGACTACGAGGATGTAGCAAGAAGAAAGATCCCTAGCAGACGATCTGATTGCGTTCGTACAGCAGAATTCCTCGCAAATCTGCAGGAACAGGTGTTGAAGAACCCTGGCATTGGAATTCGGGCTTTGTTCGTGGAGTTGCTAACTGTAGTCAAGCCCTGGATAACAAGGGTAGCCAATGGTAGGCCGTATGTATGGCAGCAGGATTCGGCCCCTTGCCACACCTCTGGGAAAAGTCAAAAATGGTTGTCTGAAAATTTCTACGACTTCACCAGTCCAAATGTTTGGCCTCCAAACTCCCCAGACCTTAACCCCATGGATTATTTTGTATGGGGCGCAGTTGAAAAAGACACCAATCGCACTTCCAGTAATACAAAAGCCCAGTTAATGGATAAAATTAAAACAGTTTTTGCGGCCCTTCCCAGGGAGACTGTAGCATCAGCTTGTTCGAGGTTCCGAAGCAGAATTGAAGCTGTGATCGATGCTAATGGTGGTTATTTTGAGTAAATCTTGTTGATAGTATTGTAATTAACTCTGCCTGTAATGTTTTTTTGTCAATTCATTAAATTTAATAGATACAAAGAAGATTTTCTTTTTCCTTACGAAACTGTCAAATTTATCCCGAACACCCTGTATATATTACTTAAATTAAGGGGATATCAAATCCCACATAGTTTTAAAACTGAATAAGAAACTCTCCCCCACCTTTGCAACGAGTCGTCCGGTATTGTACTACGTACTAGGATCACTTGCATTTGCTAATGCTAGTGTCGCCGATACTTTATAGTTTACTATATTCGGCAAGAAACTCTCTGATTCCAATCTTTGAGTTTCTTATTCGGTTTTAAAACTATGTGGGATTTAATATCCCCTTAATTTAAGTAATGTTTTCATTGCCGAAATGAAGCTTATTAGCTCTTTATATTTAAGTATATATATATATATTTTAAAAATACAGATTTAATGACTTTAAAGCGAGATAAAATATTAAGTTTTAATGGAAACGGTACAACTAGTTTCAGCTTTTTTACAGCCTTCATCGGGTATCCACCAAAGGTAGAAAATAATAAAAATTAAAGTTTCTAAAAAACTGAGAATCATAGGTAAAAAAGCAATACATAATTGACATATAAAACACATTTTTTAAAGTTGTTCTATCCAACGTGTAATTGTTTATTGCATGCATGCTTGTAAGTTCTCGTGAACGCCAGTATTGAACAACTGCAGTATGGTTATCAGGGATGTTGTAACTCAAACTGTTTAAGCATTAAGGAGGATTTCCCTGGATTCCACAATTTTCCTTTCAAACTCATCACTGCATCGAAAAATGTTTTCGGATCTATCCCAGCAAACTGAGTGACTTTGGAGATCATCATGAGTAGGGCCGCTGGAAGTGGGCATGCAGAGCATGTGGTGCACGCGGGCGCCACTACGAAGTGGGCGCCGTGCCAGGGCATGGTTCATAAGGTCATTTTTAAGAAACAAAATTTTTATCATAAAAACAAAAAATTCTTAGAATTATCAATATTAAAATAAGCCTGGATACACAAAATAAAAATTTAAAAAAATTGTATATAATGCTGCCTCTTTGATCAGCCGGCTGTTTACAATTTTGCAGCGTGAGCAGGCTAAATGCTTGCCTGCAGGATGTTTTGTCTATTGCAGTCTATATATAGTGAAACGTTAAATGGTTTTTATGCACAGAAACAAATTTTCATACAAAACATTTGTTGCTAGTTAACTAGTCATATGGTACTCATCTCAGTAGGCTACTGACAGTAGCACAGTGCAGACTATTATTTCGTCTCTGTGTCATGTTGTGTAATAATTTCTTGTGGGTATAAAATAGAAATGGAATCAAAAATCAATTTTAAAAAAAGTTATCCGGTGCACAAAACATAAGCGTCATGCTGCGAAAGAAGCAGATATTAAAACACAACCTAGGACTCTTAATAAATTTGTTAAAATATTCGATGCAGATTGTAACCAACTCGATACATCAGAAATCAGAATTGAAGAACTGTGCACATCATCCAGTTTGCATAAAAGTATTACTGCAACTATTGAACAAAGATAACAAGACGCATGATTTAAGTGAAAAACAGGTAGGAGGTTTAGTTGTAGTTGACCACGAAATTAACACATTGTTAGTCTCTGTAAATTTAGAAGATCCAGATGAATGGGGAAATATTGATGAAAAATTACGAGTTGTTTTAATTGAAATGGGGCCTGTTTAAAAGAAAAATATAATATATCCCAGAGATATATATGGTCATAAATTTGGCAACACGTATTATAATAGAAAAATGGAAAACGGGGAGCTCGTGCCAAGAACATGGCTCATTTATTCTGAAACTTTAAATACTGTTTTTTGCTTTTGTTGCAAACTTTTCGCACCTACTGAATCAAGTAGTCTTGTAGAAGGTTATAATGATTGGAGAAATGTAAGTACAACTTTGCATAGACATGAGACTAGTTCAACTCACGTGAAAAGTTTCTTAAAATGGAAGGAACTTGATAAAAATTAAAAAAACAAAACCACTATTGATTTCCAGACTCAACGCATGTATGAAATGGAAAAGAAACATTGGACGAGTGTTTTAGAACATTTGATTGAAATTATAAAATTCCTTGGTAGTCGAAATTTAGCTTTTTGCGGATCATCTGATAAATTATATGAAAGGAATAATGGCAATTTTTTAAAATTAGTCATATTGTTTGTGAAGTTTGATTCCGTTAAGGAAAATCATGTTGCAAGGGCCCTACAACGAAACAATAGAGGACACTATTTGAGTAAAGACAGTCAAAATGAAATATTGGAAACTTTAAATAACGCAATCAGGGATACAATTTTATTATCATTTTGAAAATTAAATATTATTCCATAATTTTAGACTGCACACCTGATGCAAGTAAAACAGAACAAATGACCATTATTATTCACTTTGTTTCCTGTGACAATGGAATTGTCAAGATCAGGGAAAAATTTTTAGGTTTTGCAGATATATCAGATTCCACAGGACATGGTTTATGTGCAACAATAATGGAACAACTGGAAAAATGGAACATTCCATTGAAGACATGCGAGGTCAAGGGTATGACAATGGGACATATGAAAGGGAAAAAAATATGGGCTCCAAAATTTGCTTTTGAACAAAAATCCTAGAGCTTTTTATGTGCCATGTGCTGTTCATACTCTAAATTTAATCATTAACAATGCAGCCAAAGTGAATGCAGATACAATTAGTTTCTTTGCAATTATTCAAGAAGTATACATTTTCATTCTCTTACAAACGTTGGGCAATCCTTTTGTAGTTCGTCAAAAAATTAACATTGAAACAGCCATCAGAAACGCGATGGGAAAGTAAAATTTTATAACTTGGCATGATTTACTTTACAGAATAAATCCTGTGAGTAAAATGCTTCAATTCAAAAATATGAACATTACACTTGCTTTAGAATCTATCGAAAACTTAAAAATATTCTTACAAGAGTATTGATCGGATACAAATTTTAAAATAGTTCTAAAAACGGCAAAAGAACTGAGTGAAGAGGTGGATGGAGAACAAGAATTTAAAACTGGTATGGAAATTAGAAGACACGACAATTTGACTACGAGCATCATGACGAAAAGCCACAATCGCTAGAAGATAAATTTAGAGTGAATGTGTTTTATACACTTCTAGGCTTTGCAATGTGTTCGTTAATACAACGTTTTGAAGCTAAAAGCATATTATGATAATTTCAATTTCTTGTATAGATTATTACAAATTAATAAGCAAGATTTATGAAAAAATTGTGACAATTTTGAGATTCCCTTGAAGGACGGCAACAACGAAGACGTAAATGCAATAGAACTATATGACAAGTTATGTGCTTTCTGGGATAATTTTCGGAAGGATAATTTAAATATTCAAAACCCTTTCGATATTCTTAATTTTATTGTGTCCAATAATTTATCTTTCCATAACTTTTCAATTGCTTTAAGAATACTATTAACCTTACCTGTTAGCGTAGCAAGGCGGTGAATGTTCCTTTTCTAAGTTGAAATTGATTAAAACCTACTTGAGAACAAGTATGTCACAAAAAAGCTTGTTAGTTTGCCGTTAATAGCTATTGAAAATGATACATGTGCGGAATTAGATGTTAAGACCATTATTTCTAATTTTGTGAATATGAAATCAAAAACCCTACAATTTTAATTAAAAAAAATTCAAGTATATTTATGTAATTTAATTTATTTTCTGTTATTCTGTAAAGATGTTATTTTTTGAATACTTATATTAAATGTTCTAATTATTTCTGAATTCTTTTCTTTTTTTCTCATCTATCTTGAGTTTCTTTTATTTTCCTAAAAGATAGTTCCACTTATAAAAATTATTAAAATATTTTTACAAGTTGCTAAGAATTTAGTAACTTGTAAAATGCAAGAATTTTGTAAACTTTAGTTCAAATAAATTTTAACTTTAATTAAAATTCATTTTAATTTTGTTAGCGATTTGGGTTGGTGAGAAGGCTATAATTCCTGTATCATTATATTCAACGATTAAAGTGAAGTGGCTTTTTCAAAATTTGCTTTAACTTTTGAGAATTTTTTGAATATTCGGGTTTTTAACGATTTTCCTGCCTAGTCAACACCCCCGGTTTGTTACATTTAGCAAACCAACGTGTGGCTGTTCTGTCAAAATTTATTTAAGAAATTTCAAATAATATAAATTTTTATTATTGTAAAAGAACCACACACGCCAGATTGTTACAGGGGTGCTTAGATAGAAATTGCATGCAGGCGGTAAAGACCCTAGCACCGGTTCTGATCATGAGGATTGTTTAAGAAAAGAACGTGACTGGATACAATCTGAGTTACAACATCCCTGATAGCCATACTGCAGTTGTTCAATTGGCGTTCACGAGAGCCTACAAGCACGCACGCAATAAACAGTGGCACGTTGGATAGAACAACTTGAAAAAAGAACGTTTTTTATATGCCAATTATGTATTGCTTTTTTACCTGTGATTCTCAGTTTTTTAAAAACTTCAATTTTTATTATTATTTTCTACCTTTAGTGGATACCTGATGAAAGGCTGTAAAAAGCTAAAACTAGTTGTATCGTTCTCATTAAAACTTAATATTTTATCTCGGTTTAAAGTCATTAAATCTCTATTTTTAAAATGTATCACAACAACCGAGTCGAAGCTCATGTATATATATATAGATATATATGTAAATAAGTTTTTTTACCTTGAGAATAATGTATATTAGGGTTACCAAGTAATTTTATAAACTTGGTTATTTTACTCCTAATCCCAAGTAAGCAAACAGTTAGGTTTGTGCCTGAACGTAGTTCAAATCTAAAGGTAGTGCAACACCAGGGCAACTCATTGTAAAGGCGGGTAAAGCTCTGATCACTATTCTTAGTATTTTCAATAATGTAAAGCACATCTCACTAAGAGATGTATACTGCAATACATTATGGGTGGGGTCACTATCCAGACCGGTTTCAACCTTTTTTTGAGGTCTCCTCAGTGAGTAGCTAGACCCTAAATACCAAGGTTTTAGTAATACAGAGCCTTATTAACTTTACCTATACAAGTTGCAATAATTCAGTAATTATTGCAACTTGTATAGGTAAATTATTGAATTACTGCATCAGTAATTATTGAGTTACTGATGCAGTAATTCATTACTTTCAGATAAAGGAACATTTGTAAATAAAGAAACAACATCTAAACCGATCATGATATCAGTTTAGATATCAAATGTTCCTTTATCTGAAAGTATTGAATTACTGCATCAGCAATTTCCTTCAGACATCGTAAAAATATTTGATTTTGTAATACATTCTGGCTATTTTTCCTTTAAAAATAAGTTGTATCAACAAATTGAAAGAACAGCAATGGGCAATCCTCTTTCTCCTGCTATCTCCAACTTCTTTAAACATTTCGAAAAACGTATCTTTGACAACATTTCTCCCAGACCTACTCATTGGTTCAGATATGTCGATGACATTTTTGCTATTTGGAATAGCTCTTCTGATGAACTTCAACAATTTCTCACTAAGTTAAATGCACTTCATCCAAGAATCCAGTTTACCCTTGAAATAGAATCAAATAAGCAGTTAGCCTTTTTAGATCTAAGTCTTCGCCAACCAGATGGTAACCTACATTTCTCAGTCTATAGAAAGAAGACTCATACTATTATATCCATGCTGGATCTCATCACCATCCCAGTCAAAACGCAGGAACTATTAAAACATTGGTTCATCGAACCAACTCCTTTTGTTCTTCAGACGATCTCTTACAGAAAGAACTGCAGTATATTACTTCTTCCTTTCTATCTAATGGATACAAGAATTCCTTCATCAAAAGAACTGAGTAGTTTTAATGTCTTCCTCTTCAAATACAGAAGATATAACATGCATTCCTATCCGTTATGTACACGGCATTAGTGAACGTATAGCAAAAGTTTTAAAACCACTGAATATTTTTGTTGCCTTTTGACCGGTCAGAAAAATCTCCACCTTTCTTCACCTAAGGACAAGCTTCCACATCTTAATTATTCAGGTGTCTACCAGATTCCTTGCTCTCGTGGATTATCTTATTTCGGACAAACAGGGAGATCTGCCTCTATTTGACTAGGAGAACACCAGTCTTATATTCAGTACCTTAAACCTGAACAGTCTGGACTTTCAGAACATGCCATCTTAACCAGATATAGAGTCCATTGGAGAAAGACAAGAGTCCTTCACAAAAGTCAGTTCCTCATAGAAACGCTTTATAAAGAAACATGTGAAACTTTACTTCACTCTCCTAACTTAAACAGATCTGATGGTTTACGTCTATCCCCTTTATGGAAGATAGTACTATACAAATCAGCTAATCTTTCCTAACTTTTTATTGTGTATATAGTTTTTTTTTTTTTTTTGTTAGGAAATTTTTTCAACCTTTTTAGTTATCTTACACTAGCTACTTAGGTGGTGCTTTTTGGAATTGTCAGTTATTGTTTAATTTTAGCTTAACATGTATTGAAGATACATCTTAAGGCGAAAATTATACTATTAAAAAAATCTTTTTACATGAGATTTTCCGTCATTAATTTTGTATGCATTTATATGTCTACTCACGGTATTCCCTTACTAAGAGTTAAATAAGATTATTATTATTATTTGACACCTCCAAGAAGTCTAAAGACTCACCCAGGGGGCACCTACTCTTCAACTCTCCGTCTTCACCACTCAATCTGCCAACTACAGTGAACTGCATCATCTACACCAATGCCATCTACTGTCCACAACAAAAGTTTGTGATTGTCTGCGAAAATAACACCACTAGTATTTTCACAGACAATCACAAACATCCATGCACACAGCAGGATTCAAACCACTTGGCCAACCAGGCCAGCAATAACCCAAGATAACCCACAAGAGCAAGGAATCTGGTAGACGCCTGGATAATTAAGATGTGGCAGTTTGTGTGAACAGTGCAACACGTGTCTCAACATTTGCTGTTCTGGTAGAGTGCCAGCATGTCACTTGAGAAAGGAATAAAATTTTTACTGCTCTAGCCAAACCAAATACATTCAAGCAGATCATATCAGACTCAGAAAATCTGCATGAAGTTTTTAACTTTTACAAATAATTTACAAATTTTATTATGTCCATATACTATTGCTACTAAATATTTTAAAAATTTCTTTTTGTGTGTAATGTCATTTACTAATTTAACTCTTTGTTATTATTTATTATTACCTTGAGTACTGCTATAACCTTCGGTTTGGTGCAGCATGACCTTTACTATCCTTGCACCAATAAACCAACCAATCAACCATAATTTTTTTTACATAATGATTGATGTGAGATAGTTTCAGACATGTTCACACCTTCATTCATTTTCATGCTGCATGTCTTGAAAATCACAACTGTTATAAATGGGCAATTAAGTGGAAGTGGTTTAAAATCATATTATTGTCACTGACTAAACTATGATAAAATATTCCAAAGGATCTATGAAAAGTTCATCTATCTCGAAAAAAATAAAAAAACAATCGCAGATGAATGTGAATTTGTATTTCAAGTTGCTTACTTGAAACAGATAAATGAAAGTTGCTGTGCCCAATTCGTTCTGATCTGTCTACAATAAGGCTCTCCATCACCTCATGTGTCTGATTAGCTTGCTGTGGCAAGGGTTAAAGCTAGATAAAGTGGTGGTGGCAAGCTCATAAAAGATACATTTAATTGCAAGTCATCTAAATTTAAGGTGGTTTCTGAAATGAGGACAACCATAAAAAACTTACTCCTCTTGCAAGACTTAGTAGACCAATCAAGATTCCTTTTTTTTTTTAACACATGTAAAGAAGTACAGGCATAAATTTTGTTCCACTAATAGCCTAAACTTGAGCTATAAACTTACTGTTAGTAGATGCAACATGCATATCTTTATAGATATGCATGTTGCCTGTGCATATCTTAAAAAAAATCTCCGTATTTTGTAAGTACAACTCTAATGTCTAGACCTGACATTCCAGGAAAAGATAGAATTCTGTTAAAATGGAATTATATTTTTATGTGTTTGTGTGTGTGTGTGTGTATATATATATATATATATATATATATATGAGGAAGTGATCAAAAAGATCTTACAAATTCTTATGTATCTTCAAAGGATATATTTACTGTGATAATTCTACATGATTAAGTTTACATCACAATTAGACTCTTGCTATAGCAAACTTCTAGGAATTATCTGAATCATATGTTAAGAGTGAATAAGCATCCTTTCTTTCATGCTGAATAAGCATAGTGCTATTAGGATTTGGTGGAACTTTTTCAGTAGTTTGTTATAGTAAGTGAATTCATTATAATGTTGTTTGATGCAGCAAGAGTCAACTGTATTACTAACTTCTTATCAGTACTTTTCCTCCAAATTAATCTGTTATTTGTCACAACTCCAATATTGTCAGATCTTATCGTGCGGAAAGGCTTATGTGTTCATCACACATGTTGAATTGGATTTTAATGGTATTGATGCAAACACAGATTGTTAAGAAAATAACTATTTATTAACTTAAAAGCTAATATTTCGCTGGTATTATATCCAGCATCTTCAGAGCACGCAAAGTTTGTTACAATACTGAGACAACCACAATCTAGTATAACAGTGGAGCTAGTATAAGTAATTGCAGTGTGCAACACAAGACTAAAGTCCTAATTAGGCGCCATCTAAGTTATATATATATATACATATATAAAAACTTTTTTTAAAGTCCAAAGTTTTGAAAAAATAGTAGTCCAAATAGTAGTTTTTGAAAAATAGTAGTGCAAAGTTTTGAAAAAAAAAAAAATATTAATTTGGTCTTAGGATGACAGTCTCCCAAATTTGGGAGACAGTCATCCTAAGACCAAATTAATATATTTTTATTTTATTTTATTTTTTTTTCAAAACTTTCAAAAACTACTATTTGGACTACTATTTTTTTCAAAACTTTGGACTACTGTTTTTATTTATTTATTTATTTTTTTTTATATATAACTTAGATGGTGCCTAATTAGGACTTTAGTCTTGTGTTGCACACTGCAATTACTTATACTAGCTCCACTGTTACACCAGATTGTGGTTGTATCGCTATTGTAACAAACTTTGTTTGTGTGCTCTGAAGATGCTGGATATAAATATTAGCTTTTAAGTTAATAACTAGTTATTTTCTTAACAATCTGTGTTTGCATCAATACCGTTAGAATCCAATTCAACATGTCAGATCTTATATTTTGTTCTAGAGCACTTAATTGCATCAGTACAAATCTTGTTCTTCCTCTGTGTTTTTTCCTGGCATCAAACACCTATATAGATAACTTTTCCTCTCCTATTCTGTTTAAGTGACCATACCACCAGATTAGCTGTGGTCATACAATCTTGAATGCTATCAGTATCATGTTCCTTTCTGATATTCATTTTTAATATGATTCTGTCCCTGATGTCCTCTGTTCACTCCCCTAATTTTTATCAGAACTCTCGTGTCTCTAATTTTTGTTCACATGTTCTATTTCGAAGTCAGTAGATAATGCAGTAAATGTTCTGTTTATTTTCATTTTTCTTCCGTCTTATTGCTGAGTTTCTTGCCAGATTTATTAGGCTGTTATTCAGATTATTTAAAGAATTCTGAAAACTTGATACAGATGCTCTCCAACCACCAGGCTGCAGGTCTGAATCCTATTGTGGGCATGAATGTTTGTGACTGTCTTAAGGTGGAAGATGAATTTCATTGCCAAGTGTTAAACCACCATTCTGCTTATTGGAGGCCTGAAGTCACATGATAAAGTTCTATGGTCTCTAGAGCAGGGTTTGGAGACTGTGTAAAAAAATAAATTTAAAAAAAATATATGAAACTGATAAAAAAAATAAATAAATAAAATCATTCACCTACCACAAATGTATTATAGATTTGCATATAAACTTTTGTGGGTGGAAGCCACAAAAAACTTGTGAAGGGGCTGAGGATATATTTTTCTATTTTTATTATTTTATATAATTTTTTGTATTTTTTTTTTTTTTAATATAATGCAGAACATAACACTGCTCTAGAGGCCAAACATGAAACTTTTTCAAGCCACTTCAGGTCTCTAGTAAGCAAGGTGGTGGTCTCACATTGGATGACAAAATTCATCAGTTGATGTGAAGTCAGCAGACTATGTACAAGTAGATAGTCTATGTACAAGACTATGTGAAGACACTTTCCTCAAACTTTGTTTCTTTACTGTTGGGTAAAAAAATTAAACCAAGAATATAATTTCTTGTTTAGTATAATTTATAGTAGAATAACAGTAGAATAACTTTTTACAACTATCTGTGATCCAGAGTATCTTAATAATATGGTGAAACACTATTTACTACTTGCATATGAAAAATTCATGACTTATGCATTGATTTAACCTCAGTATCTTCCTGGATGTAGCTCTCATTGATATGAGGGCTTTTTTTGCATTTGTGTTTTTTCTGTTATTGCAATTCATATCATTATGGCAGTTTATGTGGTTGTGGAAATGAGTTGTCATAGAATGGGTATTTCTTGGGTGATTTGTCATCCTCCGGCTTCAGTAAGACATGTCTTGTCCTTGAGGTTGCCTGATTACTGCACACTGACTTTTCTGCTCACTTTATGTGGTGAGGAAGGGGAGTGGAGAAAATTGTCTCCTGGTTGTCCTCTACATTTTGTCGGTTCATTCTTTGAGTGGAATGTCTTTCTTCCTTCCTTCCTCTGTAGGCATTACTATAGTGCAGGATTCTTTTTTTCTTTCTTTGCAAGTATGATTCCTTTCAGTGTGGCATATTCATTCCTTGCAGTTGCTATTACTTGTATGGGATTCAAAGGCTTTTCTGCCTTAATTGCTAGTGTTGAGAAAATTTATTATTTACTGTTTTTCTGTCAGACCAATGGATTTTTTTTTTTTTTTTTTTTTTAACAGAGAGAAAAATTAACACAAGTTGCCTTCCATCCCAAGTTAAAACCTACAGGTTTAACATAAATGGACAACATGAAATCTGAGAAGTCATTTGAATCTTAAACAGCTGGAGCAATAAATATACAGAGATTCCTTATCAGGTCATTGTAAGAGATCTTGTAGCAAGATATAAGGTACTGTCTGGATTCTGTATGCAAGATCAATTAGTCACTCCATAATAATTACAAGTCAGGTACTGGTAATAAAGGGCTAACAGAACCAGAAAACAATTCACTACTAAAAAAAAAAAAAATTAAAACTGCAGAACTAGAATCATCATATGATGGAGCCACAAATTCCATAAAAACAACTTACTTCCTCATCAAAAACAAAAGGTTTTGAAGTCATAATAATAATAAAAAAAAAAAAAAAACTTGGCATGAAGAACCTATTGCTCAAAGGGAAGAAAAATAGGTAAACTACAGTTCTGTATTACTGAAAGCAAATTACAAATACAAGCAACCAACATTAAACAAGAAGGGGGAAGGAGCTCTCAGATCTCAATACATGGTAAGTCGCACCATTTTTGTTTTTTTCTGAAACCTTTAGTTTCTGAAAATCCCTGCATATATCTCACACCACGATTTTTTAGCTTTAATTTTGGGAAAAAAGTGTGTTATATTCGAGTAAATATGGTAATTTTTTTAGCTTTCAAATTCTTAAGTATGGATCCTTGAATAAAGACAGCAAAATGCTGTCCAGTGAAGCCCTGAATGTTAACCCTGCATGAAGTCATAGCAAATCGTCAGCACAAGAATAAATTATTGAAGGTCGAAATTGGAACCTTCCACATCAGAGGTTTCAATGTGGTGTGAGACAGTACTCTATATCAGTGTTTCTCAAACTTCAGATATCTCCGTACCTTCTTAAATTTTCTTTATTACCCAAGTACCCCCTTATCAAAATAATAATAAAAAATAAAGTATATTTCATTGTAAGTGTCTATTTTATTTGAATTTATATGTTCATGTAAACAAAAAATATGATTTATTTTTAATAGAACAAAATTTGGAATAGATTCCTCTTCATTTTCCGTCCATGAAAATCCACATTTCAAGTAATTCATATCATACTTACGAAGATTTTTCATCTTCTTAGTTGGTTCTCTAGAGATGTCAGACAACACACCCTTATCAATTTCATTTGATCCAGATACAATATCAATGTTTTCTTGTTGCTTACAGCTACTTGTATTTGCTATATTGCTCTCTCTCTTTTGTGAGTTTTATAAATCCAGTCTTTATTCAAGGATCCATACTTAAGAATTTGAAAGCTAAAAAAATTATCATATTTACTCGAATATAATACACTTTTTTTCCCAAAATTAAAGCTAAAAAATCATGGTGTGAGATATATGCAGGGATTTTCGGAAACTAAAGGTTTTAGAAAAAAAAACAAAAATGGTGTGACTTACCATGAAGCTCCTATTCACTATTGTTACTTTTGGCTTCAAGAACAGTTTCCTAATGTGCATCATCAAAGTCATCTACCCAAATAGCTTCATCTTCCTTCCCATTATTTCAAGCAAAAATTACTAGTAATTTACAAGACTTGAGATACGTAGTGAACAATCCTTCACAAATGACTAATGAGAAGTAAAAGCAGAACGTGAAACAGACAGCAATGGTAGTCCAGTAGAGATAGAGCAGCTATGAAGAAGTGCCTATGATTGGTGCAGTATTAACAAAAGATCGCCTGAACCAAAGACAAGCCAACAGTTAAGTTGAAATGCTAATTCTCTTCAACCGAATTCCATCATATCTGAAACATATTCACTGTATATTTCTTAGTTTTAACACATTCACGACAGGGTGGTATCAAGCAAAACCATATGTTGCACTGGCAACATATGGTTTTGCTCGAGTCTATACAGCAGTTTCTGTTGGAGAGGATGTGATTCATTAGTTAGTGCCGTTTTTATCCCACTGATTAAACTCTAATTGCACTATTTGTTGAGAAATATATTATTACACTACAGATATATAGTACAGAGACTGCAAATGTCTCTGTACCTTATTCAGTAATACAATAAAACTACTTGTTTTTCTTGCATCTTCAGTGTAGTGACGCTGTTGGGGAGGGCGTGTTGTTTACAGTAGGGAGTGAGTTACTATCGCCATGATGTGTATGTCGTGATGATAGTAACTTGCAATTTGAGTAGGAGAATTCATACATAATATATAATTTATTGAGAAATATATATGTTTAAAATAATTCTTTTTTCCTTAATAATGATTCCATGCGTTAATGATGCATAGCCGAAAATTGCCATGTACTCCCTGAAGACTTTTCGCATACCCCCAGGGATACGCGTACCACACTTTGAAAAACACTGCTCTATATGGAAGTGAGTGCTGTTACTCAGTTAATTTTCTTATCATTCAAGAAACCAATTTCTTTCTGCCTTTATATTATCAAGATGTAACCATCTTCTTTAAAAAATTGCCATCAGTTTCCTTCTTGCCATTTGGGGAAAAGCAGAGCAAGAGATATTGTGATTTTAATCCAATCTTCCAATCCTTGGTGCTTTTTATAATGTACAGAGAGAGAGATGTACAAGGAAATATGATTGCATTCAATTGGATAAAAAAAACCATTCAACTTGTGGGAATCTACTCACTTCAAAATTCTAGTAACTGAATTTCCTTCATCTTATTCATCAAAGTCTATTTACATAGTACCTCCTAATCTGCAATATGATGCCAACTACATTCACCACATCAACCTGATCTGGGGAACCAACTTCATATCACAATCTTGTCCTTATCAGGCAGAACATCCAAGATGAGGTAACAACTTACTCAGGATCCTAGAGGATACCAGGAAATTTTCCTCAGCTTTTTAAAGAGTAACTAGAGGTCTTAAACCAAATGTGGAACTCCACCATTTGGAGTTTTGGAAAACTTGCTCTCCTTCAAAATAACAATAAGGCAATGTCTTATTCGGTGGAGGAAGAAAATGGCCTATCAACAAAGGCAACACCTTTGTGAACTGAAGAGAATGCTATGCTGGCTCATTAATGCACAGAGAATTGGGAGCAGCAAGAGCATTATTAGGAAGATCATGGCAGAAATAGAAGCAGCACAAATAAGAAGAGAGTTAAAGATTCTGACTTCAAGATCAGGATGCACTCATGACAAATGAACAAATCACAGAAAGATAAATAAAAAGAAAAACTCTATAAAAAACCAAGCCCTCACAAATACAGAAAATATTCAGGTTTCCATATTCATTGTAAATATTTCTTTTCCAATCCCCTGTGTCTCTTGAAACACCATTCTGTTTCAGGACAGGTTCATAACAGACTTCAAACATTGAAAACAAACAAAAAGAAAAAAAAGGCAAAGTTCCTGCTGGTCTTGATGGACTTCAAGACCAGGAACTTTGACTCAGATTAGGAAATTCAAAATACATATTGAATTTCCTATTCTGAATAGTTAAACTCTTCAAAAATGAAAGAATCAGCATTCTAACAGTCAAGACATTCTAGAGAAATTTTCTAGGAGTTATAATCATACTCAACCTCAAAAAAGACATAGATGACCACAAATTTAGCAAACAGGAGACCTATAACCCTGAGTAGTATAGATTTTAAAAAAATATCCATGAAGATTATTAATACCAGAATAAAACATTATTTAATCACCATAATGACCTTAGTGTATTTACATGTTGGTAATTACATGGCTATGAAGTGCCCATTGAAATAGAAATAACATTTGGATACTATTGAAATAACATGGATATGAAGCATAAATTAACTGCTATATTTAATCCATATGGTGGTGTTAAAGGACCTGATCCAAATTTGTCCAATTCCAGAGAGAGAGAGAGAGAGGGAATGAATTTAACCCGTTTCTCATTAGATAAACAGGTTAAATTTTCACAGCTCTCATTAGATCTAAACACAGCCTGCAGAGTGCATGCCTCCACAAATACCATAATATAATAAATTTAGTTTAATCCTTTCAACTTTCAACATCCTTAAAACTTTCAACATCCACAAATACCCCAACCACCATACTAATATGGTCTTGTAAATTAGAACTCCAACTCACCAAGGTCATATCCCAAATCTGTATAAAGTGACAACAAAAATATTAGTCAGCAGATTCCTGTCTGAGTCTATCATAGTGCACAGAGAAGTCAGAGAGGAATGTCTGCTCAGACCCTCCCCACCCCTCTCCCACCACTCCTTTTTATTGGCAGTGTAACTCTTAATACAAAGCAATCAAGGATGTATAGTCATCAGTGGAATGACTGTTCTCTTAGTATTATTACACCATATAAAAACAATCATCTATGCTGATGACATTATTCTAACCTAAGATCCAGGTTCTATTTACTGTTTTTTTCAACCTAGCAGAAACTTTTAGCAGGCATTAGTGGCTTGTATTATCTACTGAAAAAAACCAAACTCAGGATGTTTGGGACATAAGAACCTACACATCTGCCCTTTGAGCAAACATCAGCAGAAAGCCCCCCATAACAGTCCTAGGAATACTAATGCCATTCAGAGAAAAAGTTGAACTGTAGTCATATCATGTTGTTTTGGAAAGTTAGGAATCTTTCATTCCTTGAAAAATAGACCTACATCCTTCTACACCAGAGCCACAGTCTTAAAACTATATTTCCTCCATGCAATATTCTACATAGTCGATGTCATAGGTACTGAAGAAGAACGGGAAGCAGTAGTATACAGAAGACTTCTGAACTATTACCGGAACTTCCACAGACAGGAAATAGATAATGATCTCCTATTTCAGTGTACAGTTCAAGGAAATTTCACCTTGCTAGTTGTCAAGATGTGGCTAGAGCATTGGTATCTACTTACGAGTATGTCTTCAACATAGTAATCAGAAGTACATACCAATATTTGATATGTACTTCTGATTGCATTCCTCGTGAATATTTGCTACCAGATTCTGTCACTGCTTATCCCATTTAAATCTCTACTCTTTAAAGGTACATGTGGCATAACTATAAACAACAAATTACACAATAACCACAGTGATTAACTTTAATGAAATTTAAGTACAGATATTTCATACTGAAAATAAAAAATAACAGTACATTATCAGTGTGTAGAAACAAGCAAATCAAAGAAACTAGAATCCAAGGTACATACAACAATCTGCTTATCAATTAAAAACAATTGCTGTGTGCTAGAAATTAATATATTAATAAATAATATTAAAACTAATTTTGATGTTTACATAAAATGAGAATCTCCCAAACTTTTGGGAGAGAGAATGTAAAGAGATTTGACCAATGTAAAAGGGCTTTGCAACTTTCTCTGAAAAGCCGTTCATATTTAAAACTGCTTAGACAGGCTTCATCCCACAGGATACTATGTTTAGTTTCAATACTATGTTGTGCCAGACCAGACTTTTGAGCTTTTAGGTTTTATGCATTCAATGTAATGCTGATGTTCATTAATTCTTTTTTCCATAGAATGGCCTGTCTGTCTAAAGTATGTCAAATTACATTCACAAGGTATTTGGTAAACCAACTAACGATAGAGGTGACAGTTTGTATAACAGATAAGAAATTTTGTTGATAGGAAAATATGTTGGAATAAGGTGATATGTCTTCAAATTTCTAAATCTCATCAACTTCCTAAATTATATCCTGGGGGTGGGGGGATGCAGGATGGTGAGAGTGAGAATGGTCAATGAGTTTAAGGAGTGGTATGATAGACTTTGTGTTCCTTAAGGGGGACCTCCCAGGATGAGTCTTTTGACTCCATGGAGGCCTGAATAATAATAATAATAATAATTATTTGTCAGGACTCAATTATTGTCAGATCTGCTATTTCAGTCTTCTAAGACATCTCTTACTATATTAGTCCTCCTAGAATTTGGTCTTCCTAGTGGTCCCCCCCCCCTGCCTTTTGGCAACAAAGGCTTGTTTTATTAACCTTTCCTCTCCCATTCTGTTTAAGTCACCGTTTTAGATTACTAAAATAAAGAACCAAAAGGCTTCAATTAGGTGATGCAAAATTATATAAATTAAATGTTATTTAAATTAAGGGGATTATTAGATCCCACATTGTTTTAAAACCGAATAAGAAACTCAAAGATTGGAATCAGTGAGTTTCATGCCGAATATAGTATAAAAAACTATAAAAGTATCGGCGAATACTAGCGTGAGCCAAATGCAAGTAGTCCTAGAACGTAGTACAAACATGGGCAACTCGTTGCAAAGGTGGGGAAAGTTCTGATTGCTATTCTTGGTATTCTCCATAATGTAAATAAAAACACATTTCCTAGGAAATGTATGCTGTTATTACATTATGGTGGGAGGTCACAACCCAGACTGGTTTCAGCCTTTTTTGAGGCTTCATCAGTGAGTAGCTAGACCAAATTAATACCAAAGGGTATAGTGAAAAGAACTTATATACTCTGCTATATGAGTTTTCCAAAAGGTGCACCCATTAAGTTACTCAAATATAAAGAGCCAACAGGCTCCATTTAGGTGATATAAACATTATTTAAATTAAAGGGATTATTAGATCCCACATTGTTTTAAAACCGAATAAGAAACTCAAAGATTGGAATCAGAGAGTTTCATGCCGAATATAGTATAAAAAACTATAAAAGTATCGGCGAATACTAGCGTGAGCCAAATGCAAGTAGTCCTAGAACGTAGTACAAACATGGACAACTCATTGCAAAGGTGGGGAAAGTTCTGTCACCGAAATGAAGCCTGTTGGCTCTTTATATTTAAGTAACTTAATGGGTGCACCTTTTGGACAGCTCGTACAGCAGAGTATATAAGTTCTTTTTGCTATACCCTTTGGTATTAATTTGGTCTAGCTACTCACTGATGAAGCCTCAAAAAAGGCTGAAACCAGTCTGGATAGTGATCTCCCACCATAATGTAATAACAGCATACATTTCCTAGGAAATGTGTTTTTATATTATGGAGAATACCAAGAATAGCGATCAGAACTTTCCCCACCTTTGCAACGAGTTGTCCATGTTTGTACTACGTTCTAGGACTGCATTTGCCTCATGCTAATATTCGCCGATACTTTTATAGTTTTTTATACTATATTCGGCATGAAACTCTCTGATTCCAATCTTTGAGTTTCTTATTCGGTTTTAAAACAGTGTGGGATCTAATAATCCCCTTAATTTAAATAATGCTTATATCGCCGAAATGAAGCCTGTTGGCTCTTTATACTTAAATAAATTAAATGGATATTAAATCCAGCATAATTTCAGAAACTATAAACGTTTCATATTGAAACTATAAAAGTTTCGTATTGAAAAGTTGACCAGAGAGCTTGCTGGAATACACTCGCTGCCATACTCGAATTGCCCTAGCTGAACCTAATAGCAAACACACACACTGAAACACTCGTATATTTGCCTACTGTTGGTCCATTTTAATACGGTTTCAAGATCATTGAAACCTTATTAACATAGACCAACAGTAGGCGAATATATGAGTGCTTGTGTGCATTTGCTATTAGGTTTGGCTAGGGCAGCTCGCAGTATGGCGGCGAGTGTATTCACGCAAGCCCTCTGGTCAACTTTCAAATACAAAACTTTTATAGTTTCAATACGAAACTTTTATAGTTTCTGTATTCGGCTCTGAAATTATGTTGGATTTAATATCCACTTAATTTATATAATTTTAGATTGACTCTGCTCACACATTCCTGAATACAAACAGTGTCAGGTTCCTTCCTGATGTCCTCTTTTTTTAATATGATTCTGCCATTGATGCTACCTGTTTCAATCTTCTAATTTTTTTTCAGAGTTCTCATATCTGTGGTATGCAGTGTTTAATCAAATTTATATCTAACTGAGCACTCAGAACCTTAAGTTAAAATTGGTTTGAACACCGTCTTGTGTACTGCTTAGTGTTTTGACTAATTTCTCTCTCTCATTCCATATAAATTTTTTCTGTTGATTTCCTACCATACCATCTTTGCTAATTCTGTTGTCTTTTTTCATATTTAATTTGCCACATTCACTAAAAAAGTGTGCTTAAATAACTAAAATGTTTACTTGTTCTGTAGGTTCTCCATTAAAGATGTGGTTGATGTTTCCAATGCTTCTGCCTATTTTATTGTCTTCTTATTTCTGATTTTAATACCACATTTATTACAGCAGTTATTCAATTTAGTTAGAGAATCCTGCATTTTGTACTGGATTTTGTTATATATGATATTATAGAAGTATAACCTCATCTGCATAAAGTAAAGAGCCGAGGTGACTGTTGTTAGAGTATATGCCACTACTAGGCAAGCACTATTTTTCCACCCTTAAATTCAAGAATATATATATGAAATGAAAATCATCAGTAGATGTGTCCATAACCAAGGTAGACAATGCCTCCAATTGGGGAGAGTGACAATGCAGTCTTGTTCTAGGGGATTGCTAAACATGGAATTTTCTGTCAAGAAAGGTTTATATTGAACTATAAAGCTGGTAATTATAACAGACTTTGAAGGCATTTTGGAGAAGTGCCATGGCTCGAGACAAGGAAAGAATATAAGTGAGGGGAAGTGGTCAGAGATTATTTGACAGAAGCAGTATCAGACTGCATAGCCATGGTCAGGAGGATAAATGAAGTGGTGGTTTAAGTGGATGAGTAGGGATATAAAGCAAGAGCTGCAAAAAAAGAAAATATTGTGGAAGGAATATATAAAAAAAAGATGAAACAATCCTGATATCATTTTTAGAGTCTCCTTTGCACTCTCTCCACTATATCAGAATCACAAAAGAAACCGGGAGACCAGACCTGAGCACAGTAGTCTAAGTGAGGTTTTATCAAGGCCTTGCAAAGAGGCAAAATGACATCCCTATCTGTATGTGTGGACATTCATGTCAGCATTGCAAATATCTTTTCAGTTGTATTTGCAATCTTTGCTACATGGTCCCTGAACTTCAACTTCCTATCTACTAACACATCAAGATCCCTAGCCTAATCAGTTTCTTCTAGCATAATCCCACCAATATAATACGACATTGGGTATCTAATGATGCCAAAGTGAATGACTTTACATTTCCAAACACTGAACTGACATCCTTTTTCCCATGCCCACAATTCCAGACTATTCAAATCATTCTGCAAGTACTGCATTATCAGCAGCATTCCTGATTACCCTACCTATCATTGCATCATCAGCAATAAGCTGTACATCACTTGTCAAATCCTTTCCAATAATATTAATGTACAGATTGAACAACAGTGGACCAAGCACTGATCCTTGTGGTACACCACTGGTTACCTATTTTGCAGACTCACCCCCCCCCCTCCCATACTCCACTGTTTGATATCTTTCAGTCAGTCATCCTCTTATGTATGCTAATATTCTATAATCAAACTCATATTCTCCAATTTATGCAACAGTCTACCATGCTATATTCTGTCAAAAGTCATAGCAAAATCCAAAAGTATCACGGTGTATCCATTCCTCTTGTCTAGTTCAATGGTAACGTTATTATAGAATGTGAACAAGCTGCTAAAACATGACTTTCCCTTAGTAAACCCATGTTGCTCATTGCAAAGTAGAGATTCACTGTCAACCCATTTCTGAATGTGAGTCCTAATCAGTTTTTCCAAAATCTTCACTGCCACTCCTGAAGTACTGATTGGTCGATAATTGGGTACATCAGGCTTTCACCACTTGTGCAATGGATTTACCATACATTCTTTCCATTCCTGCAGAATCTTTCCTGTTCTGAGACTCATATAACAGCCTGGTCAAAGGAATTACCATTTCAACTGAACACTCTTTTAGCACATGTGCTGATATCTCATCAGTCCCTATTGCTGAACTCTTATTCAGTTTGTGCAATTACTCTAATACCTCTACCTCATACACCTGAGTTTCTTCATCCAGTGAAAAGGTAGCAGTGAACTCAATGTTGTGTACACCAGGTTAATAGCTTTTAATAAAATGAGCACTCAGTTAAACAACCTCTTCTGCATCTGTTACCCTCATGCCATCTGCATTTAGAAGAGTTATTCTTTCATATTCATTCTTTCTTTTACTAGAAGCATATCAATGGAATTCTTGTGGGTTGTCTTCAGCACGCAGAGCCAGTTTCTTTTCATACTCAGACTTTGCTTTCCACATTTTTTTACTAATCTCTTGCTTAATAAGATTACACATTCATTTGACTCCTATCCTATTTATTTTTTTAACTCTCGTGAGATATTGTGATATTCCACCATTTAAGTATTGTTTAAATGCTTCCCATGCACTGTCAATATTCTTGCCATCCAGCAACTGATCCCATTCCACTGAACTCAGTATACTCCTTAGTTGGTCATAATTTTCTGCTTGTTAGTTCAGCATGTAACGTTTTCTGAATGGAACATTCATAAACTTAGTCACTTTCCAAGTGAGTATTGCCTGATCACTGTCACCAAACCAGAGGCAGAATGGTTACGTATTTAACTGAAACACCCTCTGACACTATAATTAAATCTAACGCTCTTTGACCTCCATTTCCTTCTGTCACATGCTGCTTGAGAAAGTTGTCCCACAACAGCTCAATAAATTCATTTTCATTCTTCCCCTGAGATTTCACTGCTCCCCAGTCAATATTTGGATAATTAAAGTCTCCCATTATGACTACTCTTTTTGTGCTCATCTTTTCTATTTGGTGATGCACCAGCAACTGATCCACTAGGTCTGTAACAACACCCCACTATGTAATTGATCTTGTTAGATTTCACACACACCAGAAAGCTTCAAACTCACTGCCACATGAAATACTATTAGTAGTAGTAATACAATCACAGGTCTCAACTCTAAATGGATTCATGCCCCCCTCCTCTCCTATCCTATCCTTTCTAAAATTAGTGTACCCTTTATATTCGATACCAGTTCCTATGTCTGATTCTGATAGCCAGGTCTCACTAATGCCAACAATCTGAGGTCGTAACATATTGACCAAGGCAACAAACTCTACCCCTTTGTTTCTGATACTCCTAGCATCCGTGTATAGACATAATAATCTACCTGCATGTTCTTTTGTATACTCTTGTCTACAGTCTGTATGACACAGTTGGACAACTTGCAGATCTCTGTTCTTCTCTAATGCCTTATACATGCAGACATCTTTGCACACATTTCTGGTTTGATGGGTTCAAACCAGACAGACACGAAGCTGAATGGTTGGACAAATGGTTAGTGTATTCACTCTCCAGCAAAAAGGCTGTGGGTTCGAATCCCACCATGAGCATGGATGTTTGTGATTGTCTGTGAAAATACTAGTAGTGGTGGTGGTGGGCGGTAGATGATGGTGGTAGTTGTGGTTCATTGTAGTTAGTGGAGACAGAGTTGTAGAGTAGGTGTTTTCCCTCGATGAGTCTTTGGACTCCCTAAAGGAGAGTATAATAATAATAATAATAATTAATTTAAGCCTCAGAAGGTGAAATAAAAGAAAAGGGTGATTTCAAGTATCAAAATAGAGATTTAATGTATGGCATCTAGGGAGAAAGAATGAATTCCTTAAATTCTTCAAGAGACAACTAGCTGAGGCATTATGTAACAGAAGGCACATGAGGATCAAGGGTCTTGGATCTGATCATCTTATCACAGGATGTGAATATAAATGGAGTGTAAAATCTTCCTCCCATTGGTGAGAGCAACCATGAAGTCATCACTTTTTGAGTGATGACCAGCCATTTGAGGACTTCTGTGAGAAAGTGATATATGTGGATCTATTAGACTGGTATTATGAAAACCTCAGCTATATCATAGAATGTTGCATTGCATGTAAATTGTATTGCTTCTTGGTCCCCACTCAAGAACTATCTGGCATAAGCCATTTCTAAATGTATTCCATGTGTTAAGATATTAAATAATGTACATATAAAATGGATGAATGAAAAGGTTAATCGTGCAGTCTGGAAGAAGAAGGCATTATGGAGAGAGCAAAAGATGAGTGGTAATAATCATGAATACAAATTGCAGGTAAGGAAGTTGACTTGCTTAGTAAGGGTTGCAAACCTCCAGGATGAGCAGTTGTTAGCTAATGAGGCCAAAAACAATCTTGTGGGGTTCTTTTGATAATACATGACTAGTAGAAAAAAAAAAGATTACATTTATGAAATAAACTTTACAAACACAAACAGTTATTACACAAAACTGGGTTTCAATTGGTCATTACCAAAATATAAAAATATACAAGGAAACATGGACATTTATTATTATTATTATTATTACGGGCGACTCCAGGGAGTCCTTAGCCTCACTGAGGGAGGCCCTAAACATCATGTCCACACAACTATATGACATTCTCACAGTATCTATCATACCTTGCCTTGAACTCACTCACCGTCATAGCACCCACAACAGACTCTGGCAGCTTATTCCACTCATTTACCACTCTAAAAGTACCCAGCTCTAACACCCTTGCTAACCACACTCTTGCTTAGCTTCCATAGGTGTCCCCTAGTTCTCCCACTATCAGTCCTGATCTCAAAAATATCCTCTGAATTAATTCTATAGAAACCCTTTAGCAATTTGAATGTCTCAATCATATCTCCCCTTTTCCGCCTATCAACTAATTTCTGCAACCCACAAATCTTCAACCTGTTCTCATAAGGTTCATTCCATAGACCTGCTATCATCTTGGTCACTTGCCTCTGGATCCTCTCCACCTCCTCCCCATCAAGAAATCCACCTCCCCCCATCAATTCATCACCAAAGAATGGGTAACTACATCCGTGTGAATTGATAATGGTGATGAGATGGAAAAATAAAAATTATTGTGAAAATTAGTGAAAAGAGACCATTATAGTTTTATTAATTGAAGCATGAGGAATCCGTAAAGTTTGACATGCATCATCTGTTTTCTGGCAATGTTTAGAGCTGAAGCAAGGTTTAGTGAGGAATTTATTGATTCATGCTGAAGTTCATGTTATAAAAACTATGTGGAACTGGAATGTAGATAGATAAATAATTTACTAACTAAATTAAATTTTTATATGCTTTTATATGCTTTAGCATTATCAAAGGCATTTCAAAGTCGAACACTCAGCAAAGCCTGGGTATGAAAGACCCAGGCTTTGCTGAGTGTTCAATATATGGAGGGCAATGGTGGTTCTTTCTGTGATTACTGCTGATAGGACAGTGGACAGATGGACCACTTTGGTAAGAAGAAAAGAACATAAAAAGTATATTCTGTATGAACAACCTAAAAGCATGCTAACACAAAATACCTTGGAAGAAGATCATCAGTTGAAGAATCCCAGACTACTACACTGATGTTTTAAAACACAGAGACTTCTTGGAAGTGGCTCATGTTTTGCTGAAGTGAACAGCAGTAGAATTGATGATATAATCCTAACAAATTTTGGTGCACTACCATTATCCTCCTGTTAGCAGTAGTCACAGAGAATAGCTGTGCAGAATGCCATTGTTGCCATCCATACACGACTGTCCTTGTTCCCGACTGGGTATGAAATGAGATCAGTTCATACCCAGTCTTTGTTGAGTGTGCATCCTTAAAATGCCTTTGATAATACTGGCTTGAGCTGGCAAAATGTCAGCTTGTAAATATTTAATTTAGTTAGTAAATTATCATTTTTATATCCATTCCAGTTCAGTGTAGTTTTTATTCCAGAAACTTCAACATTACAACAGACATGGAAATTTGAATCATATGATGATAAATCATATCTTCGGATATGATTTATCACCATCATTCATTCAGATGGGTCTCCTAATGAAGAACTTATCCTAAATGATATCAGAAATCATTGGTTAGACTGCTTTACATACCTGACTTCAACATTCAAATAATCATCTCCAAATAATGCTATTGAACAGTTAATACATGCACTTCACTGATTCCTTGTCTAAAATTGTTAAAATTATAATGGTTTTCCTCTGTTTTATTTTTTTTTAAATGATAATTTGTATTTTCTTCTTTTGTTATTTTTATGTTTATTTACCCTGAAAAAGCCACCACTTCTTAGTAGTGAAACGAGTGTTTCCTTATATATTTTTATATTTTATAAAACAACCAATTAAAGCCCAGCTTCATGTAATAAAGAATTATTTTGGAAGAATGATTGAATGAATACCACTGCAAATGATGTAGTTGAGATATTAAATGAGCAATTCATTTAGGTACTTAATCCATATAAATTGTGACGTTACGTGGATCATTGTAATGGGAACAGAGGAAGAGGGACTGATAATGAGTAAGCAGAAGGTATATGTGAAATTGAGTAGACTTGATTTAATAAGGTTTTAAGGACTGATGATATATTACCTTGACTTTTGAGGGAATGTTCCAGGGAGTTCACAAGAACTTTGATGTACTTGCACTGGGCCAATTTCCAAAGGAGTGAAGAGAAAAAAAATTGTTCCTCTTTATAAGCGAAGTGATGACAATGGTCTCAAATTATAGGCCAATTTATGTGTAAGAAGTTGTGGTTACAATGTTGGAGAGGTTAGTGAGAACCAATGTTCAGAACTGGGTTTACAACATTAGCATTCTCTTCGATGGACAGTATGGGCTTGTAAGGAAGACTGAGTTTTAGCAATCTGCTCACTTATTATAACAAGGTGACAAATGCATTGGACAAGAGAGAGATGGATACACAGCAGTATATTTAGATTTTATTATTATTATTATGTGACACCTCCAGGGAGTCCAAAGACTCATTGGGGGAGGGCACCTACTTTACATATCTCTGTCTCCACCACTCATTCCACCAACTACAAACGGCAACTACCACCCACCACCACTAGTACTTTCGTGGGATTCGAACCCACAGCCTTTTGGCTGGAGAGCAGATACGCTAACCACTCGGCCAACCAGGCCAACATTTTGCAATGGCCTTTGATAGATTGCCACAAGACAAGTTAGTAATTAAACTGGAATGGATGGGATTGGAGAGTAGTGCAGTGCAGTGGATCAGCAATTGGCTGTCTGATAGGTATCAGCAAGTTATGTATTGCAGAACAACACCCAGAACAATGGGCAAACTGGCAAGTTGAGCTTCCAGTTCAGTGTTGCAAAGTGTAAGGCTTTAAAATTTGGGAGGCAAAGATGTGGTGGGGATAGATATTAGAGTAGGTGGAGAAAATAAGGGATCTGGGCAGGGGTGATGTTGGTGATGACTTAAAATTTAGGAGACACATTGCTATAATTGTGAGGACAACAAAACAGATTATGACAGTGACAGAGGACTGATGTATACAAGTGAGGAGATTATGGTTCCATTGTATGCCTTGATCAGATGACATATGTATGACTGTGCCTAGATTTGGTCTCATGGTTTTCAAAAGGATGAAGAAATGTTGGAAATGGTCCAGAGATGAGTGACAAAGGTAATTTGTGGTCTCTGGAATGTTGGGTATAAAGTCACTCTCTCTCTCTCTCTCTCTCTCTGTCTCACTTTATTTTTTTCTTCTAATATTTTGTGATATGTAGTACATTCAGACTGGTGGCATATGCAGGTTGGTCCAAATAGTCTGAATTTCCCCTCCCCTCTCCTTAAATAAAAAATGTACTTCTCTGTCAAATGATTGGCACTCTAATATAATTTGTTAGTAATGAATTTCGAATCTTTTTCACTTCATTCAGTGCATTTGCAATTTTCTTTCTCTGTGTGTGTGTGGGGGGGGGGAATGCATTTTGCTCACATATCTTTTATACAAAGGCTATAGCCACTAGTCTGTTCAAACTGTTATCAATGATATCAGCTCTAGGAGTTCATGATGGGTGCCTGTAGAATCATAATAATAAAAAAATAATAATTATCACACTTTTATAGCATTCATAATAATAAGAATGTAATTATTATCACACTTTTGTTGGCATTCAGTTCATAGATAGCCTCATTCTCTTGTCCCACTGCTGTTATAATATGAAAAATCTCATTTGTATTTACTCAGTAAGATCTCTTTTTATTGTCTTATTTACCAAGTTTGGTAACTTAATTTTTTTTTCATTCTATCCTATAGCTTTTTTGTTATTTGCCTATGAACTTCTCTGGTAGATTTTCATCTCTATCTTTAAATATATGGTGTAGAGAGGGGGGGGGGAGAGAAGAGAAGATAGCCAAAACTTTAGTCTGGACTTTAAACATGATTTGAATGAACCAAACTGTTCATTCATAATGATATTATCATTATTTCCTTATCATCTTGGGGAGAGGGGGGGTATTGTTTTAAAAACAAAATACAAAACACAGGCTTGATGGTACACAAACATTCAAATAACTAAAATTGAAGTCCCAGCTGACTGGCTATTATCGAGAACATAGTGTCTGTATGTACTGGATTCTTTTGGCACTGATGTACTATATTCTCTCCATGTATGTTGGTGATTTTTCATTCTGTTAGGCCTAAGGTGGACAACTAGATCTAACTAGTATTCATTTGCAGTAACCTGTCGATAGTTCTTTTCACAGAATTGCTTCAAGGGACAGATATTCATAGTTGTATTCATTGTAAAGTACATGACGACTATGTCCTCTTTGACTTAATGAGATGTCTAAAGCACAAATTGAGAGACCTGATTTATGGTTGACATTGTTATCGTGGTGCTTTTTTTTTCACATATTTCATATGACTGCCTAGTCTGCCCAAATATATAGGATGTTCTTATGAGATTCAGTATCACTGTGATATCTCCAACTATCGCTGCAACTTTTTGAGAGCTCTATCATACATAGGGGGATGGAATTGCATCCCTACACCTGTTTGTAGAAAAACATCATCTTTTGTAAAGAACTCCAGTTGGCCGAGTGGTTAGCATATCTGCTCTCCAGCCAAACGGCTGTGAGTTCGAATCCTGCTGTGGACACGGATGTTGATTGTCTGTGAAAATACTAGTGGTGGTGGTGAACAGTAGATAGTATTGGTGTAGTTGCAGTTTGTTGTAGTTGGTGGATTGAGTGGTGGAGACAGAGTTGTAGAGTAGGTGCCTTCCCTCGATGAGTCTTTGGACTCCGTGTAGGTGTCAAGTAATAATAATAATAATATTATTATTATTACATGTATCTCCATGGAGTCAGTAGACTCATTGTGGGAGACCGAAACTAGCAAAACAATATCTGTCATATCTTTTCTTGAATTCATTTACAGACGAAGAGCTCACAACTAAGTCAGGCAATGAATTCCACTCGTTCACCACCCTCCAGGCAAAAAACCTTGTTCTGACACCCTTGTTAACCACACTCTTCTTTAATTTCCAGGGATGACCTCTTGTTCTTCCATCACTATCACACAGCTGAAACATTTCCCCTGCATTAATTCTATAAAAACCTTTCAGTAATTTAAATGTTTCTATCATATCCCCTGTTCTCCACCTATCTATCAACCTCTGCAATCCACAAGCTCTCAATCTATCAATGTAGGGAGCATTTTTTACATCACTTACCAACTTAGTCACTCTTCTCTGAACCCTCTGCACAACCTCCTCATCTCCAAGGAATCCAGGTGACCAGACCTGAGCACAGTAATCCAAATGTGGAAGTATCAACGCTTTATAAAGGGGAATAATAACCTCTTTATCTCTGGATGTCAGTGTGTTCCTCAACAACCAACTAATCCTATGTGGAATCTTGGACACCTTAGCAATGTGTCATCTGAACTTCATCTCCCTATCTACCAACACGCCTAATTCCCTAGCCTCATCAATCTCTTGGAGTATTGTTCCATCAATGTAGTACACAGCTGGTAATCTTTTAATCCCAAAATGTATGACTTTACACTTTTCCACATTGAACTGACATCCATTACCTTTTGCCCATACTACCAGCTTATTTAAATCATCCTGCAAACTTTCAACATCAGCTTGATTTTTTATTGCGCTACCCAACTTTGCATCATCAGCAAACAACTGAATATCTCCCTTGTGTGTGAGTGTTGGTATCTTGCTCCACCTTTGCAACGAGTTTCCCTGGTGTTGTGCCACCTTACTCCAGTCCTGAAGATACTTTCAGCACAAAGTTTGTTTGCTCACACTTGGATAAAGGATTAAACTAAATTTTTTATGAATATCTCCCTGTAAGCCATTTCCTATATCATTTATATACAACAATGGCCCTGAGGCACACCGCTGGTCACCTGCCTCATTCTGGACTCAGCTCTTCCATACACCACCTTCTGGTATCTCTCCCCTGAGCCATTCTCCTATCCATATCACCAATTTAGTATCCATTTCCATCTGCTCCAATTTGCATAACAGTGTTCCATGGGGTATCCTGTCAAAAGCCTTAGCAAAATCCAGAAGCACCACTGTGTAGCCAGTTCCTTTGTCTAACTCAGATGTCATTCTATTATGAAAAGTTAATAGATTGCTAAGGCAGGATCTACCTTTGACAAAACCATGTTGGCCGTTATAGAGTATCATATCCTGATCCACCTGTTCTTGAATTTTGTCTTTAACCAACTTTTTCAATACTTTTACCACTACTCCTGAGATGATGGTGATTGTCTGTAATTAAGGGTGGCTCTAAAACTGCAGTTTTAGAGCCACCCTTATGCAAAGGAACCACTTTGCCTAACTTCCACTCCCTAGGGACCATACCAGAGTTCAAACTTAAATTAAATATCCAAGTAAGAGGGGTCGACAATTCATTTGCACCTTCATGCAACACCCGAGCTGATATTCCATCTAAGCCTACAGCAGTTTTTGCATTTAAATTTTGCAATATATTAAATACCTCTGATTTCTTAGCTTCAATTCTCACATTAGTTATGGCTACAGGTATAGAGATATCCTCACTTGGGTGACAGACTTTTGAAAAGTGATCACTCAGTAACTCGACTATTACATCTGATTTTGTCACCTCAATACCATCAGCACCCACTAAAGTTATCCTTCCGAAGTCATTCTTCCTATTACTTGCCACATAGCGGAAGAACTCTTTGGGATTATCCTTGATCTCTTTGGCTAAGGTCTTCTCATAATCTGATTTAGCTTTTCTTACTATGCTGGTAACCTTCCTAGCTTGAGCCTTGTACTGCTCATGGGTGTACTGATTGCCTTTCACCTTGTAAATTCTCCATAACATTTTCTTTTTATTTTGCAGATCAAGCGTGATACTACTGCTCATCCATCTAACACCTGCCTTGTTTGACTTCCTGACCATGGGAATACATTCTGATATTGCCTCCCTCAGATACCTGCTGATTATATCCCATGCACTGCTAACATCTTTCCCCTGCAATATGTTCTGCGTATGGGATGGCTGCAAGCTCACTCCAAAGCTTGTTATAATTGCCTAACCTGTAATTCCGTATATATTCCCTTCTCAACAGAAAACTCCACAGATTTTGCAACCTCCCAAGTCAATACCACATGATCGCTTTCACCAAATGGAGGTAACGAGGACACCATACTTATGCATATATCCTCTGAACCAATAACCAGGTCCAACACTCTCACATGACGTGTCCCTTCAGTTATGTGCTGTTTCAAGTAATTATCTCATAGAAGATGTATGAACTCCATTTCCTCTTTGCCACGTGACATTTCCTCCTTCCAATTGATATCACCATAATTAAAACCCCCCATAATAATCACTAAACTTGCATTCATTGCACTAATTTGCTGATGCATGAATTCAATATCTCATATCTCCCCCTGTACTCCCTGACCTATAGCAGCATAAACTGTATATTTGGTTGCATTGGTCACTATTTCACACCAGACTACCTCAAATGAACTCTCATTCACATGTCTATCATCTTGATATACTACTTTGGCTGCAACGCATCAGCTATCATCAACTGTACTCCTCCCCCTGTTCTATCTTCTCTATCCTCACTGAAAATACTGTACCCATCACATTCAATTCCAGTGACCACATCTTCTACTGACAGCCAAGTTTCACTAATGCCTACAACTTTTGGTGAGATTGCACTGACTAATGCCAAAAATTCTTCTCTCTTATCTCGAATGCTTCTTGCATTGGTATACAAAAAATTCCCTTTAGTTCTTGTACCGGCTTCTTTAGAACTGATGTACATATCACTAATTTCAATAGTCCCATGCCGATTTTTATCCCCTCTCTATTGCAATTTATTCTGCAAATAAGGATCAATAAATATACAATCAATGGTAAAGTTTCTCTCTCTCTCTTACACTTAACTTTTTCAATATTAGTTTCCCCACCCAGTTACTTCAACTTGTTCAGAAAACAGTAACTTCTCCAGACCTCTTTTTTTGCACATTCTTTCAATCATATCATTCATTATCATCGCTCGTCTACTTAACTCGTAACTGTCAAAACGAGGCAGCACACACACACTATCCTCTCATTGACACTTTTCCTCTTCACAATATCTAACAATGTTCTTAAATCTTTTCCTACCCGATTTATACCACCACTCAGGTCATTTGTACCCACCATAACTATCATCTTGTCTGCTTCATGCCCTCTCTTTATTGCTAAAGCCACTCTTTCTATTGTCTCACCAGCCAAGCACTCCTCATGCATACCACTCTCCATACCCTTAATCATAGAATCACCATATATTTACCACTCTTGACTTCATTCAAGCCCACACAAGCGTCACTCATGGACTCATTTTCTACGCTATTCAGCATGACTCTCCCAGTTTCATTACTCAACGCTCTATTACTTACCCCCCCACACACTCTCATGACATCTCGTTTCTTCTAGGCCTCTTGTGGTTTTATTTTGTTGACTCCCAATCACTCCCATACTATTTATTACTGCATCATTCACCAAAGACTCACCCATACGTAATCCTGTTCTAGTTACTTCAGATAAAGTAATCTCTATATTCCTAATTTCTCTGTTTAATAACTCAACAGTTTTTCTGATATTTCTATATATTAACAAGCCTGGATGTCAAATCCCTATCAGTGGAGATTTGTTCAACAGAAGAGTGATTAAGTATCAGCAGTAGAATACTGACTATGAGAATAGATCAGAGAATACTATCTTTAGAGCCTATTGGAGTGGTAAAATGGTGATATGACAATCATATAAATTGCCAAAGGATTTTATCAGATTGATACAGAAGCGATTATTCATAGAATGGAAAAAGAGGAGTAGGACAAGAGGCCATTCCCTGGAAACTGTATAAGGAGGAAAGTAAGTGAGAGAGTGAAAAAATAGTTTTTTTTTTTTTGCTGCAGAGTAGCAGGTGAATATTGCATAAATATTCAATTTCCAAAGGACATAATTACCAGAAAAGTTATAGTGGCAACTATGAGTGAACATAGTAATTAATAATGAGAGCTTTTACTATTGTGATGATAATTGTGATCGCGATCTTGTGAAAATTATAGGAAACTTGTTGATATTTTGAAATGTCTGGTAACCAAGGCTGGAAATACAAATGATATGTCACATTTAGTAGTAAATAAATCTATGTTGAGAATAATTAAAATGCTCCATGATTATTTTCACTTGAGTTGCCGAAATTACGAGGATAATACCAATTCCTAAAGGAAGCATATTGTATACAACAGAAAACAAGAAGCCAGTTAATCTCATAGGAGTTATTTACAAGTTAATTGAAAAATTAATTAAGAATTGTTTCTAGTACATTCTTGATATAGATCACATATTGAGCAGCATGCTGTATAGTTTTCTTAAGGGTCATTCAATCTCTTCTTCTTCTGCAGCTTATCCCACTTAAATAGGGTAGCTGTTTTTAGCAAGTCTCCTCCATATTCTCCTGTCTTGGGCTGTAACCACATCAAGTTCTTCATCCTCAAGTCCTCCTCCACCAGCTCCCTCCATCTCTTCTTTGGCCACCCATGCTTCCTCCTCATCACATGATCAAACCATCTCAACTTTGCCTCGTGTATCTTCGTTCCTAAGTTTGTAACTTTCACTGTTCCCTTACATAGTCATTTCTCAGACAATCGTTTCTGGTCACTTCACACATCCACCTAAGAATTCTCATCTCCACTACCTCCATCCTGCTGATGTTATTTTTCCTCAAGGCCACAGTTTCCATAGCATATGTCATAGCTGGTCTCACTATTGTCCTGTAAATTTTGCCTTTTAGATTTATAAGAGGATGCCGATCACATAGCACTCCAACCATCTCTCTCCAGTTCCTCCATCCAGCTTGTATCCTGCATCCCACTTTCCTCTCAGCCTTTCCATCCTCTTTCATCATTGAACCTAAGTATCTAAAACCTTCCTTCTAAAACCCTAACCTTCCTGTTGACATTTTCTTCCAGCTCCAGATCTATCTCTTGGCTGCCAACCACTTTGCAACACATATACTCTGTCTTACTTCTGCTCAGTCTCATACCTCTCTCTCTCTTCCAGTACTTTCCTCAATCTTTCCAGTTTAGTGCCACTTCTCTTGATTCTGCACACAGCACGATGTCATCTGCATACAATGTTGTCCAAGGTGCGTCTTCTCTCACCTCCTCCATCACCACCTCCATCACAATATTAAGCAGGAACAGACTTAATGCTGACCCTTGATGCAAACCAACTGTCTCTCCCAGGCAGGTCTGAACTCTTGTTTCACATTTCTGTACTTCTCTTGCACCAACCTGACATATTTCTATGGTACCTTCTTCTCTCTCAGACATCTCCAGACTTCTTGCCCAGGCACCCTATTGTATGCTCTCCAGATCAATAAACACCAGATATAGCTCTCGTTGTTTATCTCAAAATTTTTTCATCATCTGCTGTAACCCAAAGATAGCATCTGTTGTTGATCGACCAGGCATGAAACCAAATTGCTCCTTAGCAATCTTCCATCTCAGTCTTCCATTAAGAACCTTTTCTAGGATTTTCATTATGTGGGACATCAGCTTTATTCCTCTGTAATTCTCACAGTCTTGTGCATCCCCTTTACCCTTGTAGATAGGGATGAGAGTACTTGCCCTTCACACCTCGGGTATATTTTCCTGTTGGCAAACTTGTCCCATAGCAGTTCAATTCCCTCTTCCCTCAGTACCTTCCATGCCTCCACTGGGATCCTCTCTGGGCCCACTGATTTTCCATTCTTCATCCTCTTTATGGCCTTCACTTCCGCTCTACTTATGTTCTACACCATTCCCTCATAAAGCTGCCCATCTTTTCTGAGTCCTCACATTTTCCTCATTCAAAAGCCCTTCAAAGTATATTCTCCATCTGTTTCTTATATCCACATTCCTCATTAATACTCTTCCTCCAGAGTCTTTGATCTGCCTCACATGTAAGATGTCCTTTGATGCTTTATTTCTACATTTTGCCAATTGATAAATTTTTCTCTGACCTTCCATTATTTCTAATTGATCATAAAGATCTTGATATGCCATGACCTTTGCCTGCGTAACAACTCTTTTTGGCTTTTCACTTTCTCTCTCTATCCTCTTCTACTCTTGACTCATCCCACTTCTGCTTTGCCTTACTTTTAGCCATCATGCTTCTTGTACATTATTATTCCACCACCAACCCTCCTTCTGCTCTCTAATCTTTCCATATGTTTTGCCAAGTACCTTGATTGCACAGCTCAGAATTGCTTTTAAATATTATGTCTCCACCAATCTTGTACACTTTCTAGTCCATATCCAAAATCCTCTCCTTAAAAAGATTCCTCACTCTCTTCTTTTAAGTGAAACCACTTAATTGTCTTCATTCCATAGCTTCCAAAGATTCTTATCTTTGACCTTATTTTAAAGTCTGTGCACAGCAGCCAGTGTTGCTGTGCCACTGATCTGTTGGGATTACCTTACAATTTGTTACTTTCTTAAGATGTTTTCTTTTAGTTAGTCAATCTGTGAACTGTTGTTACCATTTCTAAATGTTATCAAATGGCCTTCCCTCTTACAGAAAAATGAGTTCACAATTGCAAGATTGAACACTTCTGCAAAGTCCACAATACTCTCTCCTTTCTAGTTCATCATTCCCTCTCCATGGCTGCCATACACCTTTTCACAGTCCCTGATCTGTCTTCTTATGTGTCCACTGACGTCTCCTTCAACAATCACCATCTTGTTTTCTTCCAGTTCCCTCATTTCTTCATCTAGCACGTTCCAGAACTCATCTATTTTCTCTGCTGTACAGCCAACTTGCGGGACATATGCACATAAGATGGCCACTTGTTCTTCTCCAAGATCCAGTTCCATTCACATGATCCTGTCATTCCTCCTACTCACTTCCAGTACTTCGTCCTTCATTCTGCCACACACCAAAATTCTGACACCATTTCTTCACTCTTTATTCGCTCCAGAGAACAATTTATACTCGTCTCCCAGTTCCTTCGCCTCCCACTCCTTCCACCTTGTCTCCTGCACACATAAAATGTCCATCTTCTTCTTCTTCCTCATCATGTCTGCCACCTCCCTTCCCCTTCCAGTCATGCTTCCAACATTCGACATTCCCACTCGCAACATTCTTTCCACCCTGGGCTTGCTTTTTTTTTTTTTTTAACCCTCTGCTCTTGATGCAGTAGCCCTCATCCACTTCTTGCAGCTGTAAAGCGATGTTGCCCTTGCCCTTTTATTAGTTTATTGACTCATTTGATCATAGCTAAAGCTGGCAGTGAAGTTTTATGACCAGATGCTCTTCCTGACATCAACCCTCGCCATTTATCTGGGTTTAGGACTGGCACCTATTGGGCTAGCTTGCCCCTTTCGATGGCTGCATAAGATGAAATGACACAATAAAATAAAAGAATCACCCCTAGCCCTTGAATATTCTTTGGGGGAAGGAGCAATAAGATGAGAAAGAAGCAAAGAAAGAAGGGGAGGGACATACAGATGTATTAAAACTAAGAACTTTTATTGTTAAAAGACCATACGATTTAATGATTAAAAATACAAAGAACCAACAAGTTTTGCTAGCCACTGTCTAGCATTTTCAAGGCTGTACTGGTATGAAAACAAATGCATCAAGTTACATGAAAACATACACTTTAGTAACTGCTAGGCCGTTACATTTGATAATTCGTGTTTGATGGCATGCATGCGTTCGAATGCTTCAATCAGAATCTGGTACATGACCACGTGTTGTGTAGTTTTTCGCATATTGTAGTTCTATTAAGCTGATAGAATTGATGAGATTTTTCCATATGTCTTTAAGAACAGCACCTTGATTTCTATTTAAATTATTGCCTATGCATAGCACCACTGCTGCTTCTTTGAAATTTCTGTGTCTGTAGTCATTCTCGATGTAAGGTATAAGACTGTTTTTCCAATCTATAGCATGATTTGATGTTGAGAAATGATGAGCTAAACCAGATGTGATGATTCTATTGTGATTGACATCCCCCACATGTTCCTTCTGTCTTATTTCAAAACTTCTAGAGGTCTGTCGAATGTAAGAAAGGCCACACGTGCATGGAATTTCATATACTCCAGGAAATTTGAAGAAAGGTATCTCATCTTTGCGTGATCTTAAGACTTGTCTGATCGTGGTAGTTAGTTTAAAATCTACTCTGATGTTATGAGCTTTTAACATTCTCGCCAAATTTGTGGATACTGAATTAATATATGGAATGACAGCTGTGGACACATGTTGGGACTCCGTTACACGTTGTTGGAGGTGCTCTTTAAAAAGCAATTTGTTTAAAATGTTAGAAGGATATCCATTCGTGACAGTTCTCTCTGTACATCTGCTTCTTTCGAAATAGACCTTAAGGCACTATTACGGAGAATATGAATAATGTTGTGTTTTTGTGATTTATGATGGTTAGACAAATAATGTAGATATCTACCTGTATCTGTGGGTTTCTTGTAAATGGACAGTTGGACATTGTTATCTGCTCTCCTCACCAGTATGTCAAGAAAGGATAGTTCTTTGTTCTTCTCCAGTTCCATAGTGAATTTGATCTTATTATGTAGTGAGTTGATTTTATTAAGAAACACGAGAAGGTTTTCCATGGCATCCTTCCAGATGATGAACATGTCATCGACATATCTCCACCAAATCGACGGTTTAGGTGAAATGGTGGAAAAAATATCCTATTCAAGTTTTTCCATAAATTGGTCTGCACATGGTGTGACAAGGGGCTACCCATGGCTAGACCTTCCGATTGTTTGTATACTATGTTATTTACTTTGAAGAAATTTGATTTCAGGCAATGATGAAACAACTGGGTGATGTCCTGATGGAAGAAATCTTTTAGAATGTTGACCACCTCTACGACCAGTACATTAATGAATAAGGACACTACATCTAGACTAGCCATAATGTCTGTTTGTGATATTTTGATACTCTTGATTTTTTTCACAAATTGTTGAGAGTTTTTAATATAGGTCTCTGTTTGTCTAATTTTTCCTTTCATTAAATTTGCCAGATGCTTTGCTAGTAAGTACATAGGTGAGGATCTTCCATCAACTATTGGACGAAGTGGTACGTTTTCTTTGTGAATCTTCGGTGCCCCATAAAGGCGTGGAGTAATAGGTTGTAAGGATTTAAGTTGTTTTTCTAGTTCATCCGACCAACTGGTCATATTGTGGATAAGAGCATTAGTCTCCAGATGATTCCTAATGATGGGATTTTTATCTAAGACTTGGTAAGTGTAACTGTTTGCTAGTAACAAATTAATCTTATTAAAGTGATCTTTTGAGTTGAGAATGAGTGTTGAATTTCCTTTGTCTGCTTTGGTTATTATAAAGTCTTTGTTGTTATGTAAATTGTGGATTGCTTTCTTATCATATGGAGTAGTATTAGATATTGCTGAGGCAAGAATACTCGTACTATTGAATCTGATAGTATTTGCTGTAGCCTCTGGAAGAGGATAAAGATGTTTTTCTATTGCTATCACCCCAAATTTTATTTATAAAATGGATTTCATATGTGGGATAGAAAAAAGTCTTTATCCTCTTCCAGAGGTTACAGCAAATACTATCAGATTCAATAGTACGATTATTCTTGCCTCCACAAAACCACCAATACCTAATACTACTCCATATGATAAGAAAGCAATCTGCAATTTACGTAACAACAAAGTCATTATAATAACCAAAGTGGACAAAGGAAATTCAACAGTCATTCTCAACTCAAAAGATTACTTTAATAAAATTAAGTTGTTACTAGCAGACAGTTCCACTTACCAAGTCTTAGATAAAAATCCCATCATGAGTAATCATCCGGAGACTAATGCTCTTATCTGCAATATGACCAGTTGGTCAGATGAACTAGAAAAACAACTTAAATTCTTACACCCTATTACTCCACGCCTTTATGGGGCACCGAAGATTCACAAAGAAAATGTACCACTTCGTTCAATAGTTGATGGAAGATCCTCACCTACGTATTTACTAGCAAAGCATCTGGCAAATTTAATGAAAGGAAAAATTAAACAAACAGAGACCTATATTAAAAACTCTCAACAATTTGTGGAAAAAATCAAGAGTATCAAAATATCACAAACGGACATTATGGCTAGTCCAGATGTAGTGTCCTTATTCACTAATATAAACCATCGATTTGGTGGAGATATGTCGATGGCGTGTTCATCATCTGGAAGGATACCATGGAAAACCTTCTCGTGTTTCTTAATAAAATCAACTCACTACATAATAAGATCAAATTCACTATGGAACTGGAGAAGAACAAAGAACTATCCTTTCTTGACATACTGGTGAGGAGAGCAGATAACAATGTCCAACTGTCCATTTACAAGAAACTCACAGATTCAGGTAGATATCTACATTATTTATCTATCCATCATAAATCACAAAAACAGCATTATTCATATGCTCCGTAATAGTGCTTTAACATCTATTTCGAAAGAAGTAGATGTACAGAGAGAACTGTCACAAATAGCTACCATTCTAACTCTGAATGGAAACCCTTCTAAGATTTTAAATAAATTGCTTTTTAAAGACAACCTTCAACAACGTGTAACGGAGTCCCAACAGGTGTCCACAGCTGTCATTCCATATATTAATTCAGTATCCACAAATTTGGCGAGAATGTTAAAAGCTCATAACATCAGAGTAGATTTTAAACTAACTACCACGATCAGACAAGTCTTAAGATCACGCAAAGATGAGATACCTTTCTTCAAATTTCCTGGAGTATATGAAATTCCATGCACGTGTGGCCTTTCTTACATTCGACAGACCTCTAGAAGTTTTGAAATAAGACAGAAGGAACATGTGGGGGATGTCAATCACAATAGAATCATCACATCTGGTTTAGCTCATCATTTCTCAACATCAAATCACGCTATAGATTGGAAAAACAGTCTTATACCTTACATCGAGAATGACTACAGACACAGAAATTTCAAAGAAGCAGCAGTGGTGCTATGCATAGGCAATAATTTAAATAGAAATCAAGGTGCTGTTCTTAAAGACATATGGAAAAATCTCATCAATTCTATCAGCTTAACAGAACTACAATATGCGAAAAACTACACAACACGTGGTCATGTACCAGATTCTGATTGAAGCATTCGAACGCATGCATGCCATCAAACACGAATTATCAAATGTAACAGCCTAGCAGTTACTAAAGTGTATGTTTTCATGTAACTTGATGCATTTGTTTTCACACCAGTACAGCCTTGAAAATGCTAGACATTGGCTAGCGAAAATTGTTGGTTCTTTGTATTTTTAATCATTAAATCGTATGGTCTTTTAACAATAAAAGTTCTTAGTTTTAATCCATTAGACCAAATATGAACAATTTAACATAACAGATGTATATTACATGAAGTAGGGCATGATCCAGCATCAGGTACCTCGGGTTTGCCACGCTTGTACTCACTAAAATGAGCCCTTGAGGTCACTCACTCTCTGATATAACTTTTTTATGAAGAAGCTATGAGGCAGATGGATTATGGCAATGGTTATGATGTGATTTACTTTGATTTAAGCCTTTATAGTGTTCCACATATGAACCTGCCAATAACAATGAATCAGTTGGTTACTGATGATTATTTAGTTAAATGGATCAGCAATTGGTTGATAGGTAGGTGGCACAAAAGTAAAGTTTAAAGGGTCTCTTTAAGCTAGAGGCATGAGGAATGCTTTGGCATCAGGGTAGTTGCCAAGGGTGCCTGTGTCAGAAGGATCTCAGTTGTAGGATATTTTGTTAGTTATCAAAACTTTGCCACACTTTCATTTTGGGAACCTCTATTATTCAACATATCAATGACTTAAGATCATGCATTAATAGTAAAATTTCTCTCTCTTTGCTGGTTATTTAAAATTAGGTGGAGTAGAAAATTACACGGATGATCCCAGGAGTTGTCAGAACAATCTTACAAGATTGAAAGAATGAACTGGTAAATAGCGACTAAAATTCAATTTAGAAAAATGTAAATATATTTGATTTGGCAGTAAAGTATGTATTAGATGGATATAAATTGAATATGAAGTATCTAAATGAAAGTATCTAAATAAGGATTTGGATGTATGGGCAGATAAGGAATTTAAGTTCAAGAATCTGGCAATTCATACTGGCAAGACAACAATAAATCAGATAAAATGGTACAATATACCTTTGCTATCACTCTCAACATTTCCAGAGCTTTTGATCATTTCTGGCACCAAGACTTACTCAGTAAATTGTCATCGTTCGTAATTGAGCAGCAAAGCTTTCTTTCTGGTTGTTCACTGCATGCTGTGGTGGCTGGATCTCTCTTTTGCCTTCTTCAATGCAGAAGTGCCTTGGGACTGTTCTATCACTTATCTCCTCTTTCTCCTTTACATAAATGACTTACTCTCAGTCACCACTAATCCTCTCTCCACCATTTTGCTGATGATAGTATACACCACTCATTCTCATTTTACAAGACATGCGGTGCTTACCTGCAACCACTACCTTAAACATGGATCTCCTTCAATGAGATGAGGATAACCTGGTTACCTTCATTGCTACCAAAATGCAGGTGAGATTTTTCTCTGGTAAAAAAGATCTCAGCTAACAATTATATATTTGGTTTAATCCTTTATCCAAGTGTAAGCAAACAAAGTTTGCGCCTGAAGTATTTTCAGGACTGGGGCAACTTGTGGCAAAGGTGGTATAACTTCTCATCACTTGCCTTAGTATCCCATAATGCAAAGCACATCTCCTTGCAGACGTATAATGCTATGCATTAAGGGATGGGTCACTACCCAGACCGGTTTTGACCTTTATTGAGGTCTCATCAGTGGGAGCCACCTCTGGGTCTGGCTCCCACTGATGAGACCTCAATGATACTAAGGTGGAAGTGATGGAAAAGTCATATTTCCATATACAAGCTGCCAAAAGGTGTCACACCTTATTATTAAAATTCTCTGGATTAGATATAAGTTGATGGAAGCTTTTTCACTTGGCTATGCTACCAATTATACATTTGGTTTAATGCTTTAATCCTTTTGCCACGAGTCTCTGGGGCAACTCGTGGCAACTCTGGCTCCCACTGATGAGACCTCAATAAAGGTCGAAACCGGTCTGGGTAGTGACCAATCCCTTAATGCATAGCATTAAGGGATTGGTCACTAAATGCATAGCATTATACATGTCTGCAACTGGTAAACCAAATATATAACTGGTAGCATAGTCAAGTGAAAAAACGTCCATCAATGGATCTCAGCTAACCTATCCTTACCGTTAGTAATACAAAAATCACCAGAGAGAAATCAGATCGATCTCCTTGGACTGACAGTTCCTCCTGCCTCCCATGGCATAAACACTTCACATCAATAGCTTCCTCAATCTCTAGAAAGTTAGCCAATCTTTCCAATGAACAATACTTTCACCTGTCCAGAAACTAACTCTATACAAATCCCAGAGCTTCCCATTCTTAGAATACTGCTCAGGTTTGGGATGGTGCACATAAAACATCTCCAAAAATTCTTGATGAAGTCCAGAAGAAAGTGATTTGGCTGAATAACTTTATTCTGGACTCTTCTCTTACTGACTCATCAACCACTATCTCACGGATGCACTATTTCAACTGTTTCTTCTACAGGTACTTCTATAAATACTGTTCCTGAACTACTATCATTCCTCCACTTTCTGTTGGACCTGTTTCTCCTCTTCTTTTTTATCCCATCTACTTTTGCCTTCTAGAATAGCCCCCATCCTAAAGTGCTTTCCAACAATTACAACCTCCAACTCTTCAAGAAAAATGACAATAATTTTTTTTTCCAACCATCACCTATATCCCACATGCATATTGTTAATTCTACTTCTTATGTATGGGTATGATATAAAAAATTTGGATCAGTGCAGTCTTGGATTATGGCTCTGAGCTTTGGTCACCCAGATTTCTATTGGATGCTAAAAGAAGTGAAGCTATATGTATGTATGAGGATGTTCACTAAGTATGTTAAGAGAATTAAATCAGGAAAGTTATGAAATTCAGTTGGTTTGCAAAAGTTAAATGTTTGTTTAAGTTAAGGGATATTACATCCCATATAGTTTCTTAGCCGAATGAGAAACTCAAAGAGTTTCATGCCACATATCTAATAATTTATTAGAGCACCTCACAGCAATACTCGTAGAAGGGGTACAAGTTCTGTTCGCTACAAACTTGATATTAACTAGGTCTGGCTACTCACTGATGAGACCTCAATAAAGGTCGAAACCGGTCTGGGTAGTGACCTTCTCTCATAATGTGAACAAAAATACAGTTCCTAGGAGCTAAGTTCACATTATGGGCAAATATCAAGAATAGTGATCGGAGCTTGCTCCACTTCTACCACGAGTTGCCCCAGCTTGCACTACCCTTTGGGATCAGTGCTGCAGTATCCAGGTATTTGCTTACGCTTGGAATCGCCGAACTTTATATAGTTTCTACTATATTCGGCATGAAACTCTTTGAGTTTCTCATTCGGCTAAGAAACTATATGGGATGTAATATCCCTTAACTTAAACAAGTTATATGTCGCCGAATTGAAGCCTTTGGCTCTTCACATATCTAATAGTTAAATGTTTGATCTCTGGAGCAGTTTCCAGACTATGTAAAAATAAATAAGATGGCAAAAAAAAAATTATTATCATCATCAATTTCCTGATGATGTACCCTCAAGGGATGTTCAGACTATCATGACAACACTACATGATTAACTTTACATTCCTTCACTGGTTACCTTCATTGCTACCAAAATGCAGTTGATAGGAAATTATTATTAATTTCCTATCAACAATTTACTCCAAATTAGTATATTACTTGTCAGCACTCCAATGTTGTCATATCTAATATTTTGTTCTTCTAAGGCATTTCTAACTGAATAAATCCACTTAGACCTTGGTTTTCTTCTGGGTCCTTTTTTTGCCATCTTGATGCCAGGATATCAGGAAATGATTTATTTGTTTCCTGTTTCCCTAATCTTTCCTCTCCCATTCTATTTTAAGTGACCATACCACCTTAGATTAGCCATGCTCACACATTCTTGAATGCAAACAATGTCAGGTTCCTTCCTAACGTCTTCATTTTTAATATGATTATGTCATTGATACCATCTGTTAAGGTCCCAAATTTTTCTAAAAACTCTCATATTTGCAGTCTCTAATCTTTGATCAAGTGCTTTATTTTTAACCCAACTCTCTGATCCATAACTCAAAACTGTTTTAAACACTGTCTTGTATACTGCTAGTTTAGTGTTTTGGCAAATTTCTTCTTATTTCATATAAATTTGTTCATCTGGCTCCCCACCATACCAGATTTGCTTATTCTGTTGTTTATTTCCAGATTTAACTTGCCATCTTCACTATGAACTGTACCTAAATAGCTGACATATTTTACTTGTTCTCTAGGATCTCCATTCAGAATGCAGCTGAAGTTTTCAATTTTCATAGCTTTAGTCTTTTTATTGCTGATTTTCACAGCTGTATTCAATTTAGTTAGTGAATCCTGAAGACTTATACTGGATGTATTTTGGAGTACACTATTTTCAGCATAAAACATAAAACATTCACAAAGCATAAGTTTGGCATCTCCAATTCTAATATCAGGTTTAATGCCACTTTGTTTCATAATGTGATCCATACAGATGATGAATAAGAATGCAGATAATGTGCATCCTTGTCTTATACCTGATTTTAAGGAGATGTCTTCCTATATTTCCTTCATTCTAATTGCTGACTTATAACTTAAATATAGACTATGTATTGTCCTATATAATGTTCCATTTAGCCCATATAATTGTAGTGCTCTGAAAAGCTTTTCTCTGGACATCTTGTCACGTGCCTTTTCCAGATTTACAAAACTTAAGTACAGATTCTTGTCATACTCCCATGACTTTACAACTATTTGTTGTAGAGTGTAAATCTGATCCTGATACCTTCTATTTTGCCTGAATCCAGCTTGTTCTTTTCCCATTTTCTCCTCTACAGTTTTTCTCAGCCTTTTTTTTTTCAAGTATATTGGTAAGTATGTTGGTAAGGGGGGTTGTTATAGGATCAATGTTGGAGAAGTTCTACAGAAAATAGTGGGAGATCGGGGGAGAACCAGAGGTCAACCCTGGAAACTGTATAAAGAAGGTGTGAGTAGGGGAGTGAGAGGCAGGTTTTTTTCATGCAGAGTTGTAAATGATTGGAATGCCTTGCCTGAGAGTGTGGTGTCTGCAAGGAGTTTGAATGTGTTTAAGGCACGGTATGATGAGCTGTGTGTGTGTGTGTGTGTGATAAAAGGACCTCCCAGATGAGTCTTTGACTCCATGAGGTGTTGGGGTAATAATAATAATAATGTTTGCATAAATCTTAGTTGGAATAGTTAGTAGAGATCTCTGTAATTACTACATTGAGCTTTATTTTCTTTTGTTTTATGGGTACTATGAGAGCTCTACTCTAGTCATCTGGAATTTAACCTTTTGACCAGGCACTCTGAATTATGCAGTGCAAAAATTTTATATCTCCATATTTTAGCCTTTCTGGGCAAATGTCATCTACTCCAGTTGCCTTTCTACATTTCAAGTTTTTGACAGCTTTTTCTACCTCAAGTACTGAGATATACCAAGTTTGCATTTCTCTTGAAAATTTTCTACTACATTTCTCTCACTGCTTGTTTTATTTAACAGTCTTTCAAAGTAATTACTCCGAAATGTAGAATATCCTTATCTTTAGGTTTCATGTTACCTTTATCATCTTTGATTCTTTTCACAGTATTCTTTGCTCCATTTCTAAGCTTTTTCAATATCCCTCCCAGTACATTTTGCCACCTTAATGATATTTATCATCTATATTCTTATAGAAATCTTCCCATGACTTCTGTTTAGTTACTTTCACACATGGCTTAGCTCTCTTACATTTTTCCCTGTATTCTTTTAGGGCATCTGCCAACTTATTTGTTAGGAACGGTTGGTATTCTTTTTTCTTTTTCAGGACTGCTTCTTTAACTTGTGTTCGCTAGTGTTTTTATTTTTCTATCTTTGCAGACAACAAACTCTGAAGAAAACATTGATTGATTCAGCTAGAGAGGCTAAATCAATCAATGTTTTCTTCAGAGTTTGCAACTGACAGTCCAAGGTTTGGTTCTTGTTTTCAAACTATTTCATTTTCTCTTCAATAACGATTGTATAGTTGAGTCTACAGTTTACATAAAAGCTGATCAACTTCAATTCTTCTAAAACTTTTTTACATAATGTTCTTTTCAATGTGCTATTCAGTTTTATGCTACTTAAAACTAAGTGATGTCACTTTCAATTTCAAATTCTCCATACACTGTAGTATCCTGAACCAACATGAAGATATCACTATCAACAATAACATAGTCAGTGAAGCTTTTCTTGTGTCTTCAGTCCATGTGAACTTGTGTGCATCTTTATGTTGGAACATGGTGTTAGTAATGACTTTTCCATATGCTGAGCAGTTCAGCAGATACTGACCATTATTATCAGTCTTGTCCTTTTCTCCAAATTTTCCCAAAACATTTCTATATACCTGGTGGGATTTACTTGCTACTCTGCTGTTTAGATCTCCAACAAGTACCACTGTTTCCGTTCTCTTTATATCAGCTGCCTGCTCTTGTGTCTCAAAAAATTCCTCTACTTCTTCCTTAGGAGATCCTTCTGTTCGATCATAGGCACAAAAGTTTCATCATCCAGTTTCCTATTTTGAAATCCGCCCACAAAACTCTACTTGAAACTGTCTTTTAATCAAGAAATTTATTTTTATGTTTAGTGTTGAATGCTATTGCTACTCCTTCACTTCCTTGATCATTATTGCCCAAATATATTCTATACTTATTTAGTAAGATACTATCTGTTTTGGTCTTCTTTGTTTCAGTGATGCCAATGTCCATATAATATTTTTCCAGTTCGCAAGCTTGATTACCTTTCCATTAATACCCTTATATTGATGGTTGCTATCTTCAGTTCTTTGATGTTGGGTTTGTTCTTCTAGAAGTTGAGCTCTAGTCTGTTCCAGTAGCTGACTTTTCACTATTTACCCTGGTTCCCTGATGAAAACAACAGGGGCCTTATTTAACTGGATGATGTCCCAGCTGGCATGAAATCTCATCATGTTGCACTATCATATTATTTGTGGTTTAAGGTAACAGAGAGTTCCATTTGGTCAACTAAGTCCCATATTGCCAACCCATCCTCATTCATTTAGTACCCAATGGATACCTACTAATGGGGCACACCGTGTTAAGATGTGGATTGGATATTAGGTCAGAAGCCCCAGTTTGTTTTCTTTCTTTCTTAAAGGTGATGTGGAGATCTTTTCTCAGTTATCAGACTTTGACCCTTAAGCAACCCAACCCAACCCCCACCCAAAAATGTTCTATAACTAGTCTATCTTATGTAATACGTACATAGATACATATATATATATACTAGGGGGGCTTTCCCCCTTACGATGCCCCCCCCTTGTTCCGGACTGGTAGGCCAGTTCTCCTTGAATTCTGATGACTCGAATTTTGAAAACTCAAAAGGGGGTTCCCCCTCTTCCGAGTTTTGGCACCCAACCCCCCCAAGATCCGGACTGGTAGGCCGGTTCTCCTCGAATTCTGCTGACTCAAATTTTGAAGACTTGAAAGGGTGTCCCCCCCCCCCGAGTTCCAGACTAGTAGGCCTGTCTCCTTGAATTCTGATGACTCAAATATTGAAGACTTGACACTCAGGGTAGCCCTGAGTTTCAAACATTTCAAATAACTTGACAAAAAACGTGACACAAAAAAGTTACAAAAAAAAAGCCTTATCATTTTACATTATAGAGTAGATATATATATATATATATACCGTATATGTTGCCATATAGGATGATTGGTGTATAACACAAGGCCTAAATTTTAGACTATTTTTAGGTTTTAAGCTTATGTCGGTTGTATAAGACGACTCTCCAATTTCTTCTTTTTTGTATTAATGCAACATTAGGTATTGTTGTTACACCCGTTATTTTTATATCTATGCATATCCTTTATTTTTTTACATAGCACAGATTTAGTATTTACATGATTTACCCTAATTAAAAGTGATTAGCCCCAATTTTAATTAATTATTAATTTTGCATTTTTTAAAAATTTTAGGATTATTAAAATTGTTATTTAAAATCATGGAACCAGCAACAAAACGAAGAAAGAATGAAGCTCGATTTAAAATAAGGGTAATTGAAATGGCAAAGCAAACTAATAACTGTGCTGCTACAAGAAAGTTTGGCATAACCGAGAAGATGGTAAGAGAATGAAGAAAGAAAATATTTTTAAAAAATTGCCAAAGGAAAAATGTGTGATGAGAACGGGGATCACTCGATGGCCAAAACTGGAAAATCACATTGCAGAATGGGTATTCGAACAAAGGCAGAATGGTTATCTTGTTACAAGAAATATGAGTAGAGCATATGCACTAAAATGGTCATGATTGAATCCGGATGAAAGTATAGAATTTCAAGCTACTTCAGGATGGTGTAATTGTTTTATAAACAGACAAAATCTGGTAATACGACAAAAAACGAAAATTGCTCAAAAACTACCAGCAGATCTTGACCACAAACTTACCAGTTTCCATAAATTTATTATTCAGTGAGGCAAGAACATAAATTTCTATTGTCAAATATTGGAAATATGGATAAAACTCCTAGATAAGCAATAAAACAGTGGAGTCTAAAGGTAGTAAGAGTGTGCTAGTTCGAAGTACAGGTCACGAAAAAACAAGGTTTAGGGTTGTGTTGTCATGTTTGGCTGATGGAACCAAATTAAAACTAACAGTCATCTTCAAACGTAAAACTAAACCTAAGATAAAATTTCCTTCAGGTCTTTTTGCACATTTTCACAAAACAGGATGGATGGACGAAAATGGTGTAAAATTATGGATAAATAATGTGTGGAACACGCGACCACGTGTTCCACACATTCCGTGTTCCATATTAATAAACTGCATTTCTTCTAATGAAGAAAAGCAGTTTATTAGTATGGGATATGTTTCATAGTCATTTAACTGAGAATACTAAAAGTCTTCTAGAAAAAAATAACACAAAAATTGCTGTTATACCAGGTGGTTTAACTTCTATATTGCAACCCCTAGACGTCTGCTTGAACAAACCATTTAAAGACCACATGCGAGAAGAGTGGAATAATTGGATGTTGACTGGTGAAAAATCATTTACAAACGGTGGATCTGTGCACACTGCATCACTTGATATGTTGTGCAATTTTGTGATCAAAGCATAGAATAAAGTAAAAGTAGAGATGGTAATAAAATCATTTAAAAAGTGTAATATCTCTAATCTTATGGATGGTACGGAAGATGATCTGATCTGTTGTGGGACACTGATGACGACAAAAAGAAAATCAATTCACCGGAATTGAACTGGGATCCATATGATGACCATTTAAACAATGAATCTGAAGAACAATTTTCAACAGATGATGAATAAAATTAACATGAAAATTGAGGTTAATAACACTGTCCAACACAATTTTTGCTGACTTTTATATGAGACTTGTTTTTTACTAATTTGGGTGCGCTGATTTCAAATATCAAACCCATTTTTCTCTATCATGTGAGATTTTTCCTCTATGGCATTTTCTTTTTGCTAATTTGTAAGTTTTTGATAGTTTTAAGGAGGCAGTACTATTTAGAGGACCAAAAAAAATCGATTTTTTAATATTATTTTCTGAAAGTATGTACTTTTAAAAATCTGTTCCTAACTTTTTATCAAGAAATTCGAAAAATTCCCGAAGATATAGCCTATTATTCAAAGCGGTGCGCAGATCAGAATTGGAGTGCTCGCTGCTCTCGGTTGTTAGTAAACGAATAAATGCGTAAGAACCTGCAATGGCACGTACTGGTACTTTGAATGCGAGAGAGGCCGATACATAACTACTTAACAATATTCATTAAAAATTACAAGAATATTTATAAAACAATAACAATTTTACTTACACATGAGTTTCAGGGAATAAATTTTTGTTTGTAGCAATTTCTGCTGTGTGTTCTGTTTTGGCAATCCCTTTGAATACTCCAACAGTAGTCGGCCATCATGTGAGAATCCCATCTTCCTTTGTACCGATCTTCCATGGTTTTTAAGTCTTGATGAAATCTTTCGCCTTGTTCATCGCTTACAGCACCTAAATTCTCGGGAAATCTATCAAGATGACTGTATTGGAAATGAAGCTTTATGCTCATGTTGCAACCTAGGCGCTGGAAATTTTCAAACATTGTTTTTACTAGATCTTTGTAATTGCATGCTTTTTCGTTTCCAAGAAAATTATTCGCAACCATCGTAAATGAAGTCCAGGGCTCTTTCTCAATTTCGTTCATAGAGTTGATGAAATTTGGGTCTCTCATTAAAGTTCTAATCTGCGGTCCATCAAATACACCGGCTTTAATTTTTTCATAACTAAGTCGTGGAAATTTTTCACATATGTATTGGAAACAGTCACCTTGTAAATCTAAAGCTTTAACATACTGCTTCATAAGACCTAGTTTGATGTGTAGAGGTGGAAAAATGATTTTTTCTTTGTCGATTAAAGGTTGATTTATAACATTCTGTTCTCCAACATTTAAGGATATTCTAAGAGGCCAATGTTTCTGACTCCAGTGTTGGTTTCTAGCTCGACTATCCCAGAAGCATAGAAAACACAGAAACTTTGTATATCCTCTTTGAAAGCCAAGTAAAAAGTTCACCATTTTAAGATCCACACAGATGATCCAGTTATGGTCTGTATATTTTAATAACTTCAGAACCTTTTTAATGTCCTCATATGTTTCCTTTAAGTGGACTGAATAGCCAATAGGAATTGAGCCATATACATTCCCATTGTGTAGTAAAACGCACTTGAGACTTCTGCTTGAACTGTCGATAAATAAACGCCACTTATTTGGATGATATTGTACAACACTCATTTCAGTTAGTAAACATGACACATTGTTACAGTAAACAAACCCACACTCATGTTTAAAATATTGTACAACATTACTTTCCCTGCTACGATAAAAAGTTATCTTCGTAACTTGCTCCGGTAAGTTTTTTCATTTAATCTTGAAGCTAACAATTCCGATGATTCCTTTGATAGGCCCAAACTAAGGCATTCAATTCCGCTTGAGTAAAACATTGCGGTCCACAACTAGAAATTAAATTTTCATTGTCTAAATCAACATCTGGGTCTTGCTCCTCAAGAACATCTGGCATATCCCGATCATGCTCCTTCTCAAGTAAAGGAAGTCCTTTATAAATTGGCACAGCTATTTCATTGGAATGAGCAACCGGCCGAATTGCTGAGTCGAGATTTGGATACACAATTTTTTTCTTATTCTTCTTATTATAACCAGAAGTCTGAACTAGACAAAAATAGCAATCATCTACGTGATTTTTCGGTTCACACCAAATCATTGGAATGCCAAAAGCTAATTTTTGGCGTTTTCCCTTGCTCCACTGTCGTAAATTTTCTACACATGACTTACACACTTTATTTGGAGCCCATGACTTGTCCTGATCTGCAATTTTTAATTTATAGAAACAAGATTAATGGGTTAAATCATACCGAGACTAAGAAAGATTATTGTATGATAGTATTATTGTCTCCTGGTATGTTGAACAGCTGATTTTACTGTTGACAGTTTACTATGATTTTTGAATATTAAAATATGGGTGATTAAACTAATTAGTAATTAATTAACTAATTCATAAGAACATGCTATGGATAGTTATTTCCACTATTAATTACCCTCATTAATGATGTCTCAAAGCTAATGTCTCAAACAAGGCATCCAAAGGTTTCCAAGCCTCCTGGACTACTTACAATTATGATGAATACAAAACTTAAAAAGTTCCATGCCGGCTCGATTATCGCCCGGAAAAATAAGGATCACATAGCTTGTTTAGGCGGAGGGCAAGCTTCGAAAAATATGTTACAGTCCCTAATCAACACTACCTCAAGATATATTCCCTAAACATAGAAGGGATATCTAAATCCAAAGCCAAAGTCATCGGCAAAATAGCCAAAGATAAGGCAGTTGATGTCTTGACTCTCCAGGAAACCTATGTGCTTGACACTGCCCTCAGTAGACTAAAGATCCCAGGACTCATTCTCGTGTCTTATGATTGCCACCTCAAGCATGGCCTAGCAACCTATATCAGGCCTGGTCTCAAGGATATAACCCAAAGTGTTCCTGATATAGAATACTCCATAGGTATTAAAGTTCAAAATATCACCATCTATAATGTCTACAAACCCCCATCGTAATCCTAGCCTGATCAGATGGACCGACCTCCTCCTCATCCTGCTATCTATGTTGGTGACTTCAATTTTCATCACACCATGTGGAGCTATTCCTCTAACAACCGGGATAGTAATAATCTAGCAAACTGGATGGATACATCTAATTTGTATTTGAATTTTGATGACAAGCAGGATGGCACTCTTTACTCAGCCAGATGGAACAGAACCTACAGCCCAGATCTATGCATAATCACTAAAAACTCCGAAGACCACCCTCTTCCATCAACCCAGAACCATCCTTAACAGATTCCCTAATAGTCAACATCATCCTACATTAATAGAGATAGGAACATCAATTCCAGTCATCAGTGGAACACTAATCGTTAGATGGAATCTCTGCAGGTCCATCTGGTCTGCATTTCAGAAACAAATCGAGCAAACCATTAAACAATTCCACCCACTCCTAATTGCTATCCTAGATTTGTTAAACTACTCAAATCTGCAGCAAAAGCCTCTATCCCTAGAGGCTACAGAAAACAATATATCCCATTTTGGAGTAGAGAAAATGAGAAACTGCTAGCCAAATATGAGGAAACTGAAGATCCAGCTATATCAACCCTGGATAAAAACAGAAAGGAAAGATGGATTTCAACCATCAATGAACTCGATTTCGTCACATCTAGTCGAAGAAGCTGGTCACTTTTGAGAAAATTAGGTGGAGCAGAGCCAACGATACACAAAACAACAGAGATAACTCCTGATCAAATGGCTAACCATTTATTGAAAACCTCCAAGATTCATCCCAGCTCTACCAGGAAAATTGCTATATAAGCTTCCATCAGACAAATCCTGAAGACGGAACCCGAGCTTCCTGAACTCATACACCCAATATCTCGGGAAGAGGTACAAATAGTCTTAAAACTTACCAAGAATGGCAAAGCTGCAGGAGTGGATGGTATACTCCCTGAATTCCTAAAACATCTTGGTCAACATGGCCAAGATGTTTTAGGAATTCAGTTTTAGGAAATCATGTCTGGTAAATTACCAAAGCTGTGGCGGGAAGCCAAAATAATTGCCATGCACAAACCAGGGAAAGATCCAAATGAAGTGAAAAACCTACGACCTATCTCCTTACTTTGCACCACCTTTAAGCTCTTTGAAAGAATTCTCCTTTAAAGAATTTCACCACTCATTGAAAGAGTACTCCCGACTGAACAAGCTGGCTTCAGGCTAGGAAGAAGTTGCTGTGACTAGGTCCTGGCCCTGACAACTCAAATTGAAGCAGGCTTCCAGAAGAAACTTAAATCTGGAGCCACTTTCATTGACCTAACATCTGCTTATGACACTGTCTGGATCAGGAGCCTCCTCCTAAAACTAGGAAATATTATAAAGTGAAAAAACTCTATAACTTTTGAATCTATTCTCTCCAACAGAAAGATCTGGGTTCATATTGGTGGAAAAAAAAGAGCAGGCCCAGGTTCCTTCACAATGGTCTTCCTCAGGGCTCTGTGTTATCCTCTATACTTTTTAACATCTATGTGTATGATCTACCTCATACCAGATCAAGCAAGTATATGTACGCCGATGACCTAGCGATTTTACATCAATCCATCTCCTTTACTAACCTAGAATCAACCTTGAATACAGACCTGAACACCCTGGAAGAGTACTTCAAGCAGTGGTACTTGAAGCTAAATCCAACGAAAACAGTATCCTCAGTATTTCACCTGTACAATGCAGAGGCGAATCGACAACTTAACCTTTCCTTCTGTGGAAAAATGGTAGAACATGAGCCTCACCCAAAATACCTTGGAGTGAGCCTGGACAGAAGCCTAACCTATAAAAGGCTTCATCAACAACATGGCACATCATCAACCTCTCCAATAAAATTAAAACCAGAAATAACATCATTTCAAGGCTTGCTGGAACAACCTGGGGTTATGGCACAGAAGTCCTAAGGTCATCTGCACTAGCCCTCACATTCTCTGCAGCAGAATATCGTGCCCCTGTCTGGGAAAGAAGTACACACGCTAACATTATAGACACCCAGCTGAACTCTACCATGCTCACAATTAGTGGGACAGTGAGAAGCACCCCTCTCTCCTGACTGCCTGTTCTATCCAACATTGCTTCACCTCACATACGGAGAAGACAAGCCTACACCAGACTCTCATAAACTCACCTAGTCTTTGCCTCAAATCTAGAAAGCCTCTCTGGGCCATGGACGAACTCTCTTCAGCTGTGCTGCCATCAATATCTGACATATGGAGAGAATACTGGTCCAACAATCTCCCAACAAATTGCTTCCTGGTAGAAGATCCCTGTGCTCCGCAGCCTGGTTTTGATCTTTCTAGGAAGATTTGGTCATCCATAAACAGGATCAGAACTAGTCAGGGCAGATGTGGCTATCTTCTACATAAATGGGGGCTGTCAGATCACCCTTATTATGATTGTTCTCCTGTGGCTCAGACGATTACTCATATTGTATGACTGCCCAAGGCGCCAATTTCACGGTGGTGGCCTACAAGGCATCTACAAGGTGACAGATGAGGCCTTGAATTGGCTTTCCAGCCTGGACCTTGACTTGTAGTTGGTATGCTGATGGAGGTGGTTATGGAGGAAACAGAAGATCGTGGTCCCGTCTCACCACGAAGACGTTATTCTCGTAGTTACTTTCATAGTCCTCGTCATAATATCAGCAGAACTCCTCCTCATGTTAGAAGATGGTGATACAGTGTGAAATGGGCCTCCTCTAACTGCTGTCTACTTAAACCTAGGATACAGCTAATTTTATGTTGTGAAGTGTTGTGAGAACACGCAGCCTTGTCATACTTGGTGCAGCAGGACGATAATTGTCCCTGGCTTAATTATGACAAGTTACTTTTGCTTTATATTTTTTTTTTAAAAAGGAAAGACTAAGAAAGGAAGTTTGTGTCTTTTATGTAATGAACTTTTATATGTTAAGTTTTTCATCTTTTTTTTTTCTGGAAATTGTGATTGTACTTTTCACTTACCAGTTTTCATGTAGCCATAAGCATAAATAAATTAATTAATTAATGATAAATTTTGTGTAGTTTACATGGACATTCATACAAAATAGTGGTTATTAACATCATGGAATTAAATAAGGCATTTGATAATATGAACACAAGGTAGGCTAGTTATGCAATTAAAATCACTAAACATGTTAATATTTTGTTGTATGTCGTCATTAATTTGGGAGCGATGGAAAGAACTCCAGACAGATATGTGCTATTTTGAGTAATAACTGGTAATATTTCATGAATTTTAGTGTTGTACTATTTATTTTTTATGACAAAGTATGTCTGCATGATATATTACTTGAAATTGTCTTCTTTAAATATAACACACTGGCAGTACTTACGAGGTCAACCATGCAGGCATTGACTGGTACCACTAGGCGAGTGCAGCAAAATCAAGTGGCATTAGTAACAGAGACTTTTCAAAAATGATTTGATGCTGTGAGTGTAATATGTATGCATGGCAGAGTGTAAGAGATATGTTTGTGGAGAGAGAGAGTGGGGGGGGGGAGAACGGGAGATGAGAGAAAGTATGGATTTATAGGAAGTGCAATATATTATTAGACCACGAGGCAATGAATGTGAAGCAGACTGTAAAGATAGAAGATGACATCAACAAAAGAAATGGAAATGAAATGAAAGCTAGTGAATCTGAGGGAGTGGAAGAATGCAAGAATGTGGAAGCAAAAGTTAGTGATAAGGGAGCAAAAGAAAGTATGAATGAGGAAATGGAGGTAAGTCACAGCAGAATGAGAGGTAGCGAGACTGCAGGAGTGACAGAGAGTGAAATTGTCGGAATGCAAGATTTGATGAAAGAGTTATTGAAAATGAGGAACATGCAGAGTGATGTTCGACATTTAGTGAAAACTAATGCAAGTGTGCAAGAGAATAGAATGAAAGAAAAAAAGAGTAAAAGAGGTGACGAGTGATTCTGGGATAGAAGTATATGGAGATTCCATAGTTAGAGGATTAGTTAATGAGAGAGTCCATTAGGTCTGCTATCCAGGAGGGAGAATGAGTAGGATAATTCAGGTGTTGGACATGAGAAAGAAATGAGCAAGGGAGTTAATGGTGATTGTGGGGACAAATGATCTAAGTGGACATAAGGAGCATGTGAGGTGAATATCAGGAGGTTATTGAGAAGAGTGAAAGATAACAGTGTAGTGGGAAAGGTTGTCTGTGTTGCTGAGGTATAACACTGATGAGTTGCAAAGGAGAGTCAAAATCATGAATGGCATGCTAACAGAGCTGTGTGAGGAAGAGAGCACAGTTTGTGGTTGTATGGCATGTGTTTGAGGGAAGAATGCAAATATGCAGGTATGATGGGCTGCATTTGAATGGCTTTGGAGTGAGTGCACTGGAGAAAGTGTTGTTGGATGAAAGCAGTGTGTGAAAGTACAGCGTGTGATGCATGCAAGAGATCAGAAGCAAGAGATGAAGTGAAAATTCAGAAGAGTGGTATTAAAGAGACAGAAGTGTTTGGCAGTGAAATTAGTAGTAGTAGTGTGAGAGATTGAAGAGAGGACGGGAATGCAAAAGGAACAGGAAAACGGGGGGGGGGGGGAGAACCAGGGTGGACAGAGAAACATGGCATAGGGAGAGTGGATGTTGAAAGTGGCAGTGAATGTGTGTATGAAGATGGAGTATATTGCAACGTGGGAAGGGAAGTTGAAACTGAGCAGATATATTTGTAAGTGGCAATAAAAGTGATTGGACAGGTGTGGTGGAGAATTCACAACCAACAAGTGGCTTGGATAGGACTGGTTATAGACCTAAAAATGAATTACTATGTTTGTTTACAAATGTCAGAAGTATCAGAAATAAGGAAAATGAAATGTTGCTGACTTAGTTTATTCACCCCAAAATCATTGGAATAAATGAAAGATGGTTGAATGAAGATGATATTCTAATGGAATAGAAATGGAAGGATACAGTATTTTTCACAAGGAGAGAAAGGACAAGAAGGGAGAGGGGGGGGGGAGAGTGCTGCTGATGATAGCAGGGGAAGAGAATTATGCCCACATAAGGTAGACATGAAAGAGGGAAATAGTGGCAGTGGTTATGAGGCAGTGTAGTGTAACGTGGCAGTTGACAAGAAGACATATTTAGTTGGATGTTGCTATAGGCCTGGAAATGTGGAGGGTGGTGGTGAAGAAATGTATAAACAACTTGGATTAGTGAACAAAGGAAGAGTAATTATTATAGGTGATTTTAATTATGGCATTATAGACTGGAATGAAGAGGGAATAAGGAAATAAGGAAATTGGGAATAAGGAAAGTCTGCATGGTTAGCCTAGTGGCTTTGCGCTTCACAACCATATGCCTGGGGAAGGAGTGCCCTAAGTTCGATTCTCGTCGATGATGTGAGGAGCTTAAGGATCTTCCTCAGCCATAGCCAAGTTAGTCGGTCTTGGGTGCAGACAGCAGGGTTTTTTCTCCCAGTTTATCTGGAGTTTTTCATCCCACAAACTGGCTCAGTGAACACATGGATTGCAGTCATGAACTTAGGGGGATGCAGCAAGGAGTGATGAACAGATAGCATCAATTTCATCGTGAACCTCTCATTAGGGGACTCTACCCATCCTAAAGGGATGGATGAGATCAATAAAAAAATAATAATAAATTAAAAAAAAATAAGGAAAATGAATTTCTTGAGTTCTTGAGAGATAATTATCTCAGGCAGCATGTAAAGGAGGGCACAAGAGAATCAAGAGTTTTAGATCTGATCATTTCATCAGTAACTGTGAGTGGGGTTTCACACTTTCTTCCAGTTAGTGAGATTGATTATGAAGTGATTGCCTGGGTTGTGGCTAGCCATATGTAGACTTTTGTGAGGAAAGGATATATGTGGAATTATAAGACTGGCGGTTATGACAAGTTTAGGAAACAGCTTGGAGCTATATCAAGGAATGAAGAGTTGAGCGACAAGGAAATAAATGCTGCTTGGGAACTGACAAAGAAATACATAACAGCATCAATGTGTGAATGTATTCCAAAGGCCAAAAGGCTAAATAAAGTAGATATAAAATGGATGAATGAGGAGTTTAAGCATGAAATCTGGAAGAAGTAGATACTTTGGAGCAGTACAAGATGAATAATGATAATAATCAGTAACATGAAGAGTATAACGAACAAGCCAGGAGAGTGACTCAGTTAGTAAGGAAAACAAAGGTATAGTATGAGCAGAAATTGGCAAATTAGGCAAAGAAAAACCCCAGAGAGTTTTTTAGATATGTGGCAGTAGAAGGAAGAATGATCATGGTAAGAAGATGTTAATGGATGAAAATGGTAGAATGATAACTGCTGCAGAAGACATTGTGGAAGTATTCAGTGATCAACTGAATGTTTCATTCTGATCAGGGTGGAATCATGAGGAACTTAAGTGTAAAGGACACAGGAGAGGATGGCTTAATTGTGAGTGAGAAGAGAATATTTGAGAACATAAATAACCTTGATGTTAATCATGTGATACAATTTGATGACATATCACCATGCATCTTAAGAGAATGTTCCAGGAAATTGGCAGTAGCACTGACATGCCTGTTTAATGAGTCTTACAACAGCACAGGTTCCAAGGGCGTGGAAGGAGAGTAAAATTGTTCCACTTCATAAAGATGGTGATGAGGTTGTAGCTTCAAATTATAGGCTGGTCTGTATATCTGGAGTTGTGAAGGTACTGGAGAGATTGGTGAGAAGTAGGATACAGAAATGGGTAGATAACAGCAGCATTCTCTGTGGTTATCAGCATGGGTTTCTTAAAGGGAGATCATGTTTTACTAACTTACTTATGTACTATAACAAGGTAACAAATACCTTGGACAGGAGAGATGCATATACAGTGGTGTACTTGGATTTTGCAAAAGCTTTTAATAGACTGCCACACAACAAACTGTTAAATAAATTGAAACAGATGGGATTGGATAACAGACTTCTGAGCTGGATCAGTGACTGGCTGTCAGATAGGTATCAGAAACATGGGGATGCAGTATCTCAAAAACGGCAGGTCACTAGTGGTGTACCGAAGGGGTCAGTTTTAGAACCACTGTTGTTCAATTTGTATGTTAATGATATTGGGATGAGTTTAACTAGTGATATGCAGCTGTTTGCAGATAATGCAAAACTGAGGAGAGCAATGCACAGTTGAATGTTATGGCCTTACAAGAGGACCTGAATGTACAGTAAGTGGAATTGTCAGTTCAATGTTGCAAAGTATAAGGTTTGAGATTTGGTGAGTGAAATGCATTTGGTAAGCAACGATGGGATGCGAAGTATACACGTGGTGATGAAACTTTAAAGGAAGTAGAAGAGATGAAATATCTAGGAATGATAGTGGACAAGGACCAGAAATTCAGGGGCCAAATTGCACAAGTTGTGAAGACATCATATTGGATAATGGCAATGATGCGGAGGACCCTGACATGCAGAAATAGAGAGGTTATGATACTATTGTATGATGCCTTGATCATTCCTCATATGAATTATTGTGCACATATTTGGTCACAGGCTTTTCATGATGACGAGGATATGTTTGAAAGGGTTCAGAGAAAATTCACAAAGGTGATCAGTGGTCTTTGGAATGTGGAGTACGAGGACAGACTGAGAAAATTGACAGACTGAGTAAGCTGCAAAGAATAGGAGGAAGAGGGGGGGGGTTTATGATTGAGATATATAAGCTAGTCAGGAGTTGTTATGGTTGACATAGAAAAGATTTTTCATAAAATGGCAGAGGGGTAGAACAAGAGGCCATCGCTGGAAACTATAAGGAGGGTATGAGCAGAAGAACGAGAAGAAGGTTCATTGTATAGAGAGTGGTTGGTGAGTGAAATGCATTGCCTGAATGTGTTGGAATGTAGACACAATGAATCAGTTTAAGGCATGGTTGGATGAGCATTGTGTGTAATAGTGTGTACCTCTCACAATGAGTCTCTGACTCCATCGAGGTCAGATGATAATAATAATAATTATTATCATTTTCATTATATGTAAGGATGTATAATCAATTGTCCATTTTCAATATAATCAATATTGTCCATTTGGATTCTGGTCTTCCTTTGTCTCTTTTTCCTACTCATCTTGGCATCAAACCTGCTTTGGTAATCACATGCTTTGTTGTATATCTATAAAAATATAATAAAGGATGAGAGGAAAAGGGTGTCTTTATGAGTATGAGGAAGTGCAAGTTATCCTTTTTAAGGTGAATAATTTAGAGAGATGATTATATGTTTGGTCATTGTAACAGTGGTGTTAGCCAGTATATAGGTCAATGGATGATATTTGGGATTATTTTTTTTTCTGGGTACTCTGGTTTCTCTCTTAAAAACTCTGAAAACATGAATGTGGTTTAGAACTTTTTTAATTTTTTTTAAAGTAATGAAGAGTTAATTCTAGCCACAAATAATAAACCTCAGTCTCCTGGTGAAAGGCTGAAATAGTATTGTACGCTTACAGATACGAGATCCTTTGACACTGCTGTGCATGTCAACAGAAAAAGAATCCATTCCGATAATAGGGTAATCAATCCTATTGTGGGATGAGTTGTTTATTATTACACGTTGGAAAATTAACTTCTCTTTTATGATCATTGTAGTTTTTAAAGTGGTAACTATTTAGCTTGTGTAACAGTTGGAAAATTTAACCTATAAAGAATGTGATTTTGCCTTCAGCATGAATTGACTATTCTTGGCATAAAGCCAAGCAAAGCTCTAGCAAGTGTGGGCGTACTATAACAACATATTAATGCCTGAGTTTGTCTGAATAGTGAAATAAAAAGATTTGAGAAGTTATTGGCATAGAGCTTTCAACTGTACACTTATGTTTATTAATATGAAACTTACAAGTGCAAAAATTCAATTGTTTTTTATTTGTTTCTTTTTCATAGTAGTAGTATCTTGTATTTCTTTCTGAAGAATATTAGTTCGCTGAATAAAATAATAATTGCTATGGCAATACCCATGAGATAAAAATAGAATGGACCCTTCATTATAGATAGAGACACATCTTCATCTTCATCTGGATGATCGAAAAGTGCCGAAAAGTTGGTGCACATAAATATAATATTATCCTCCCATTTATCTGCAATACCAGTTTCCAGAGCCCTTTCTAATCTGTAATAGATATATATCATTATGAGAGCTCAATATGTTAAATTAATGAAATTTTTCATACTAATTTTATAGTAATTTTAAAATTATATATAATTATAATAATTTTAAACTATAAATAATAGAACATAAAAAAACATAAGTTCATAGCACAAGTGGAAGAATGATGGGACCCTTCGACTAAAAAATTCTGAATTCGATTCTCATTCTGACGAGGGAAATCTTCATATGGTTTTTTTGTGAGCCTGTGTAACTCAGTACAAGTGATGTTTATACTCCTCAGTGTTAAACCGCCCAAAGAAAGAGCACTGAAAGTTGAATTCTAGTTGCTGACTAGAGGAACTTTTTCTAAGCATTTTTTGTATAGAGGAGGATAACAAAGATAGTTTTGAGGACTGTACAATGTTAGTTATGAGGATTGGCTGAGGGAATGTGGACTGCAGAGTTTTTTAGAAAGAAGAAGGAGAGGTGATATGATTGAGACTTTTAAACTGTTGAGAGGTAGTTACAGGGTTGACACTGGAGAGGTCTTTTGCTTGGTGAAATCAAGCAAAAGACCTCTCCTGGGGGAAGGAATGAGGACAAAGGGCCATCTCTGGAAGTTATGAAAAGAAGTTGTGAACAAGAGTGCGAGGAGTAGTTTCTTTGCATGGAGAGTGGTTGAACCATGGAATGCATTGCCTGATAGAGTGGTGAGAGCATGAACGGTCAATGAATTCAAGGAGTGGTATGATAGACTGGTTTCTAGGAAGGACTTGAAACTGTACAATGTTAGTTATGAGGATTGGCTGAGGGAATGTGGACTGTGGATGAGGGAATGTGGACTCAAAAAGAGTCTTTTGACTCCATGGAGGCCTGAATCATAATAATAATAACCATTTTACATTATAAATACTTATAATCATTTTACATTATAAATACTTATAATCATTTTACATTATAAATAATTATAACCATTTTAAATTATAATTAGATTTGAGGTAGATAAGCTCCTATATTGAATGATATTTGTTTGGTTCAACAGATGTTTAGGACAAATGATAGATCACAGAAGGAGCAGGTATTAAACTAAGTACAAATACTCAAATTCAGAATATTTGGAATCTAGAGGTTTGTGGTATTTTAATAGTATATATTTGAACAAAAAATATGAAGAGATCTATTGAAAAACAAACAGTCTGTTATACTTTTATCTTTGATTGAATGTTAAGAGTGATGAGCTCTTGATAGGAAATTAGAAATGTATTTAATTACGGTAGACAATTACAGTACATCCTGTGCATCTTCAGAGAGGATATAACAATGAGGTGCCAGAGAAGAAGCAGACAGGAAATTTTATGAATTTCTTGTGATGGAATCCTTAGTCTTTCTTATAGTGCAGGTGCAGTATGATTCATTTTTATTGTTGTTTTAGTGAAATTTTTGTTAAGAAATGCTGCATTTTTACAATTTCTAGTTTTAGAGGACTTCTGGATATAGCATGTTGTACCTACTATGCAAAATAAAATATCAAAAAATCTGGAATGTATTATTTTCTTTATAGCAACTAAGAAGATCATAATTTCCTGCTTTGTATTTCAACATGTAGCCTTTCATAAATTTAGTTTAATCCTTTATCCAAGTGTGAGCAAACAAAGTTTGCACCTGAAAGTATCTTCAGGACTGGGGTAACGTAGTACAACACCAGGCAACTCATTGCAAAGGTGGACCAAGCTAACATCACTCCTATCTCAGTATCTTCCATAATGCAAAACACATCTCTTGTGGATATGTATAATGTTATGCATTAAGGGAAGGGCCACTACCCAGACTAGTTTTGACCTTTATTGAGGTCTCTTCAGTGGGAGCCAGGCCCAGAGTTGGAGATACCAGGCAGAAGCAATAGCGAGGTCATCTTTACTTATAGGAGTTGCCAAAAGATGTGCCACTGTTTTATTAAATTACTCTGGATTTAGAGAAAGATGTTGAAAGTTTATTTTTCACTTGGTTAGACTATAATAAATTTAGTTTAATCCTTTATCCAAGTGTGAGCAAACAAAGTTTGCACCTGAAAGTATCTTCAGAACTGGGGTAAGGTAGCACAACACCAGGCAACTCGTTGCAAGGTAGGTAAAGATGACCTCGCTATTGCTTCTGCCTGGTATCTCCAACTCTGGGCGTGGCTCCCACTGAAGAGACCTCAATAAAGGTCGAAACTAGTCTGGGTAGTGGCCCTTCCTTTAATGCATAATATTATACATATCCACAAGGAGATTTGTTTTGCATTATGGGAGATACTGAGATAGGAGTGATGTTAGCTTGGTTCCACCTTTGCAACGAGTTGCCTGGTGTTGTACTACCTTACCCCAGTCCTGAAGATACTTTTAGGTGCAAACTTTGTTTGCTCACACTTGAATAAAGGATTAAACTAAATTTATTATAGTCTAACCAAGTGAAAAATAAACTTTCAACATGTAGCCTTTCCTGAATAGAACATTCATAAACTTAACCACTTCCCAAGTGAATACCCATGATCACTGTCACTAACCAGAAGCAGAATAGTTACGTCTTTAACTGAAACACTCTCTGACTATAATTAAAATGTCAAAGAGTGTTAGACATTGAGTTCTTTCTGTCACACGCTGCTTGAGTAAGTTGTTTTACAACAGCTCAAGAAATTCAGTTCTATTCTTCTCATGAGATTTTAGTGCTACCCATTCAATATTTGGATAATTAAAGTCACCATTATGACTAATCTTTATACACCCATTGTCTTTATTTGGTGATGTATTTCTTCATTCCAACTAGCCAATCCACCAGGCCTATAACAAGATCCCACTATGCATTTGATCTTGTAAGATTCCACCTCACACAAGATGGCTTCAAGCTCACTGTCACATGGAAAACTGCTACTAGTATTACAATCATAGGTCTCAACACTAACTGGATTCAAGTCATCCAATATCATTATCAGCATGACCCCTCCTCTCATCCTTTCTAAAAATACTAGGAATATCAAAAACCTTCCTAAAAATACAGTACCCTTTACACTTGATACCAGTTAGTGTGTCTGATAGCTAGGTCTTACTAATGCCTACATTCTGAGGTCCCAACATATTGACCAAGGCAACAAACTCTACCCCTTTGTTTCTGATACTCCTGGCATTCATGTACACATAATAATCTACCTGCATGTTCTTTTATGTATCCTTGTCTGTAGTCTACATGACAGAGTTGGACAACTTGCAGATCTCTGTTCTTCTCTAGTGCCTTATATATGTAGACATCTTTGCACACATTTGATGAGTCTGAACTGGATGAATATAAAGTCACAATCGTTCTCCCTTCATAATTATTTTCTTGATAATGTCCATTCCCATCATTGTCCATCTCTGTTAGGATAAGTGAAACATGAAAAGAACTGCAGGAATCATTAATGCATCTTGAAGCTCAAAAATTATTGGCATAGAGCTTTGAAAACTGTAGACTTATTATTATTATTATTGATGTGAAACTTAGAAATACAAAGATTACGTTTTTTTACTTAGAAATACAAAGATTACGTTTTTTTTTCATTTATTTCTTTATGATAGTGGTATCTTCTATTTCTTTTCTTTTCATATTATCATATGTCTTTTCTTATGTCTTTTTATATTATCAAAAGTTCATTGTTTTTGTTAGCAGAATGATACAACATGGTGGTTAAAGACAAATCATTGCATAGGTCTGCATGGAAGACAAAGTAATTGGTGTGGATTTCTCAAAAATGGTACAGTGCATGAATGTAGTATGTATGCATGGGAAGATGGCATGGATACTTATATAGAGAAGCTGAATAAAAGAAAATAACAAGTGTAGGTATGTAGGAAATGAGATATTCTGATAGACCACGACGCTTGCTTAAATATGAGTTTAAACATCATGTTGGAGGCTTAATGGATTTTTTACAACACTCAAAAAGAATTAAAATAGAATTTAATACTTCCTATATTTCGTCCTAGTCACTAGGATATCTACAGGGATTACAAAAACAATTAATGTAACATATACACAAATAACAAACAATACTAAGCCCAACCACGTGGGTGACACTAAAGTCCTATCTAGGTAGAGCGCCCTCTAAGGGCAGTAGTAGGTGGCCTGGAATGTAAGGTGGGAACTCTGGTGATGAGTGTTTCCCAAATCTTCGGAAGCTTAATGCAACCGTATTTATTGAGATTTGGTTGGTTTTTGAGAGCTGCTGCTGCTTCTAAGAAAGCTGCTTCTAAAAAATTTCTTAGAAGCAGCAGCTCTCAAAAACCAACCAAATCTCAATAAATACGGTGGAGGATGAAGGTTTTAGTCTTAACTTTTGAAGACTAGAAGGTAGCTAATCTCCACCCTCAGCCCAATCACAGACTGCTGGCATTCATGAAAGAGAGTATGGCAGAAAACTGCTGCCATATTGTCCACTCATTATGATAATTTGCTGATGAAAGCCATCTGCAGATACATTCTAGCCATCTCTCTCTCTCTCTCTCTCTCTTACTGTATAATCTGAATCTGAACATTTTATTAGAATGGCTGTTGAAACATGAACAATTCCAAAATAAAGCTGAAGCACTAATAATTTTTATGTTATATATTTTTTAGTTATATGACCATTTCCAAGGGGTCTAAAGATTTATCATGGGAGGCCCACACTAACCATTATTCTCACAACACAATGCTTATTATTATTATTCAGGCCTCCATGGAGTCAAAAGACTTATCATGGGAGGTCCTTCCTAGAGAACTTTTCTTGAACTCATTCACTAACAACTACTTCTGGAAACCTGTTCCACTATTTCACTCTTTCCAGCAAAGAATCTCATCCTTGTGTGAAGAAAATCAGAAGAAACAAAACTTTTTTTTTTTTTTTGTAGTGTAAATTCCATTGAAAAATGAAATGACTAGGACTAATGTGGGCCAAAACAGATTAGTCTTGAATCTTCTGTTTTGGCCAGCATTTGCTCTTGTTGCAATATACAATTTTGCCTTCCTATCTTCCCCTCTATTGGAATTTTCTCTGTTGCCAAGAAATGTCCCCCCAGAAAGAAAGAACTTTATATAGAAACATAACTTATATTTCTGTACTATCAACATGCTATAAAGGCACTATCAGCACATTAATATATGTTATTAAAATCCACAGTAGTGCATCATCCAACCTCATCATTTTCTTGACACAAGTTTACTTAGTGTTTAAAACAAACAATGAAATACATAGAAACAAATGGTTTGATAACACTTTATTAAACTAAATATTTTGAAGATCTTTGAAAGAGATTCAGATTTCAGCAACATGAGGAAATGGAGCACTTTGCACAAGTTCTTGGGAACAGGCTTGTAACAGTCAAAAATGTGCTGAATCATCCTGAATCAAAAGAACGAATATGAAATTATAAGCAAAACATTTAGAAACAATGGCTACAACAGAAAAACAATTATTATTATTATTATTATTATTACGGATATCTCCATGGAGTCAGTAGACTCATCGCAGGAGACCCAAACTAGCAAAACAATATCTGTCATATCTCTTCTTGAATTCATTTACAGACGAAGAGCTCACAACTGAGTCAGGCGATGAATTCCACTCATTCACCACCCTCCAGGCAAAAAACCTTGTTCTGACACCTTTGTTAACCATACTCTTCTTTAATTTCCAGGGATGACCTCTTGTTCTTCCATCACTATCACACAGCTGAAACATTTCCCCTGCATCAATCCTATAAAAACCTTTCAGTAATTTAAATGTTTCTATCATATCCTCTCTTCTTCACCTATCAACCAATCTCTGCAATCCACAAGCTCTCACTCTATTAATGTAGGGAGCATTTTTTACATCACTTACCAACTTGGTCACTCTTCTCTGAACCCTCTCCACAGCCTCCTCATCTCCAAGGAATCCAGGTGACCAGACCTGAGCACAGTAATCCAAATGTGGAAGTATCAACGCTTTATAAAGGGGAATAATAACCTCTTTATCTCTGGATGTCAGTGTGTTCCTCAACAACCAAGTAATCCTATGTGGAATCTTGGACACCTTAGCAATGTGTCCTCTGAACTTCATCTCCCAATCTACCAACACCCCTAAGTCCCTAGTCTCATCAATCTCTTGGAGTACCTTTCCATCAATGTAGTACACAGCTGGTAATCTTTTAATCCCAAAATGCATGACTTTACACTTTTCCACATTGAACTGACATCCATTATCTTTTGCCCATTTTACCAGCTTATTTAAATCATCCTGCGAACTTTCAACATCAGCTTGATTTTTTATTGCACTACCCAACTTTGCATCATCAGCAAATAACCTAATATCTCCCTTTAAGCCATTTCCTATATCATTTATATACAAATTAAACAACAATGGCCGAAGCACAGAGCCCTGGGGCACACCACTGGTCACCTGCCTCATTCTGGACTCAGCTCCTCCATACACCACCTTATGGTATCTCTCCCTGAGCCATTCTCCTATCCATATCACCAATTTAGTATCCTGTCAAAAGCCATAGCAAAATCCAGAAGTACCACTGTGTAGCCAGTTCCTTTGTCCAACTCAGATGTCATTCTATTATGAAAAGTTAATAGATTGCTAAGGCAGGATCTACTTTTAACAAAACCATGTTGGCCTTTATAGAGTATCATATCCTGATCCACCCTTTCTTGAATTTTGTCTTTAACCAACTTTTTCAATACTTTTACCACTACTCTTGATGATGATGAGATGATGGTGACTGCCTGTATTTAACTACCACAGTTTTAGAGCCACCCTTATGCAAAGGAACCATTTTGCCTAACTTCCACTCCATAGGAACCATACCAGAGTTCAAACATAAATTAAATATCCAAGTAAGAGGGGTTGACAATTTATTTGCACAGTCATGCAGCACCCGAGCTGATATTCCATCTAAGCCTACAGCAGTGTTTGCATTTAAATTTTGCAATATATTAAATACCTCTGATTCTTTAGCTTCAATTCTCACATTAGTTATTGCTACAGGTATAGAGATATCCTCACTTGGGTGATAGACTTTTGAAAAGTGATCACTCAGTAACTCAACTATTACATCTGATTTTGTCACCTCAATATCTTCAGCACCCACTAAAGTTATCCTTCCGAAGTTATTCTTCCTCTTACTTGCTACATAGCGGAAGAACTCTTTGGGATTACCCTTGATCTCTTTGGCTAAGGTCTTCTCATAATCTGATTTAGCTTTTCTTACTGTGCTGGTAACTTTCCTAGCTTGAGCCTTGTACTGCTCATGGGTGTATTTTCTCTTTTTCTTTCTCGAGGAAATTGATGAGGCACGAGATTTAGGAGTGTTGATGGATACGGAGTTGAAGTTTAGGGGACACATTGCAAAAGTGGTCAAAAAAAAGAGATTAATAAAATGCTATAGCCATTCTGTATTAGGGGAATATCTGAAAAAAAAAAATAGAACACTGAATAAATACAGTATTAAGGAAACATTAAAACCAACCACAAAATTACAAAGCTTCTTTGTAATTTACCCTTACACAGGGGAAACAGCATGTCCACAATCCCAATAAGAAAAGATAAACACAAATGACATATTAAAAGGCCTTCATTAGGCCTGTGACTGGTGGTGTGCCACAAGGATCTGTTCTTGGACCACTGCTGTTTAATTTGTTCATTAATTATATAGGTAAGGATCTGACAGGAACAGTTCATTTGTTTGCGGATAATGCAAAGTTGGGTAGGGCAATAATAAATGCAGATGATGTCAAAATTTTGCAGGATGATTTGGATAGATTGGAGGTCTGGGCTAAGGAGAATGGATGTCAATTTAATGTTGCAAAATGTAAGGTTATACATTTTGGGATGAAAAGATTAGCAGCAGTTTACTACGTTGGTGGAACTGTACTTCAGGAAATTGATAAGGCACGAGATTTAGGAGTGTTGGTGGATAAGGAGTTGAAGTTTAGGGTGCACATTGCAAAAGTGGTCAGATCAGCTCATCAAATCACTTGGTTGCTGAAGAATACGTTGACAAGCAGAGACAAGCAGGTTATTGTTCCTCTATATCGAGCCTTGATAAGTCTCCATCTCGACCACTGTACCCAGATTTGGTCACCTAGGTTTCTTCTTGATCGGGAGGAGGTTGAGAGGATCCAGAGGTGAGTAACCAAGATGATAGCAGGTCTGTGGAATGAACCTTATGAGAACAGGTTGAGGATTTGTGGGTTGTAAAAATTGGTTGCTAGGCGGAGGAGGGGAGATATGATTGAGACATCCAAATTACTGAAGGGTTTCTATAAAATTAATTCAGAAGATATTTTTGAGAACAGGGCTGGTTGTGGGAGGACTAGGGGACATCTATGGAAGCTGGGCAAAAGTGTGGTTAGAGCTGGGTTCTTTACTTTTAGAGGTGAATAAGTGGAATGGGCTGCCAGAGTCTGTGGTGGATGCCGTGACAGTGAATGAGTTTAAGGTGGGGTATGATAAATACTGTATGAATGTCGTATAGTTGTGATGAACATGATTGGGGGCCTCCCTCGATGAGCCTAAGGACTCCCTGGAGTTTCCCATAATAATAATTATTGAAAAACAGTCCTTTCCAATCATGCACTTCAAAAATGCCACAGAATTAATTGGAAAGTAACCCAGTTCCTACATTGCACCAAACTGGATATAAAAGAAAATTCAAAGAAGCTTGTGAGATGCTAATTCATCATCCCAATCTCAATCTCAACAAGAATGATGGATTAGCAATTCCAAGAATCTGAAAGACTCATTTTCAACCTATATAGCATTCAGGTATAGAACAACAGAAAAACAAGAAGGCAAACTACAAACACAAGCCTGATCAATGGACAGAACCTAAAGATAATAGTACTGTAGAAAAGTTAAAAAGTAGGAATTCATGCAGTTCCACTTTTATTTTTAATTATTACTGTTCGTTTATTATACATTTCTTTTTGATTTTTTTTATATTTAAATTTTACTCTATCCCTCACCAGAGGTCAGGCTAGTGTAAATGGTTAGCAAAACAGTTATGGTATGTATATTATGATGTAGCTTTGTTTTAGTTCATATATATATATATATATATATATATATATTCCTTGATTTAGAGGTCAAACATTGAGGGTATTTTAATTTAGTTTTTAAGTAAAATAAGTGCTTTAACATGTGTTTTGTAGCCATAATTTCTACACAATGAATGCTGATCTCAGTGTAACCCTGAGAGAAAGAATTGTCTATAAAAGTGTTTACCAGTGTGATATAGTATATCTCTCATACTTCTTTGCATGGAGGGTGGTGGAACCGTGGAATGAATTGCCTGATAGAGTGGTGTGAGCAAGAACGGTCAATGAGTGGTATGATAGACTTTATGTTTCCTAAGAAGGACCTCCCACGATGAATCTCTTGACTCCATGGAGGCCTGAATAATGGCTACCGCGCCAAAAAAAAAAAATCCAAAAATATTGAAACTAGTAAACCACAACCCTACCCCCCCTTCACAACAAGGATTACTCTAAATCCATCACTATTCCCTACATCTGAGGCATCTTGGAAAAAATTACCAAAATCTTAAAAAAACATGACTTGACCTCTTGTTACAGACCATATAGAAAATTGTCATCCCTTATCTGCTCCACTAAAGACCAACCACCTCCACTAGACCTACCTGGTGTATACCAGGTCCCTTGCAGCTGTAAGCTGTCCTACTTTGGCCAAACAGGCAGGACAGTGAATATCAGAATTTCAGAACACAAGGACTACATTCGTTTTCACTAGTATGGCCACTCTGGTCTTGCAGACCATGATACACTCTGGATACACGCCACAGAATATAGTGGAAGAAAGCCACAATAATACACCATTTCAAATTCAAATTTGAAAGACTTTTCGTGGAATCAGCCTCAGCCCTAAGAAACATGCCAAACCTCAACAAATTTGGTTGCGTGAGACTGCCCCAAATTTCGGAGACGTACATCAGGAGACCTTCAGCCTAACGGCCAAGAATACCTACATAGCCTGTTAGGGGGCACCATCAGGACTTTTAGGAGAAATGATAGCTTCCTTGCTTCTTCCTCATTTACTGTATGTAGTACCTGTGTGTGCATCTTCATTGTAAGTTCTTTGAAAATGGCAAGTTGACATTGCCGAAATATTGGAAAAATATATATTAAAGTTTAATTTCATTTATATTCTAGTCTACGTTGAATTCCTTAAGTGAATTAATAATCATATAACTCTCATACTTTACACAAACAGAGCATTCTACTCTCCAAAGATTACAGAACATCAATCTTATATTATCTGTAAACTCATTTCATACTCGCTGGCCTGGTTGGTTGAGTGGTTAGCATATTTGCTCTCCAGCCAAAAGGCTGTAGGTTCAAATCCTGCCATGGCATGAATGTTTGTGATTGTCTGTGGAAGTTGGTGGACTGAGTGGTGGACACAGAGCGATGTAGAGTAGGTGCTCTCCTTCGATGAGTCTTTGGACTCTCTGGAAGTGTCCCATAATAATAATAATAATAATAATAATAATAAAAAGCTTGAGAGGTCTGTAGTCTTTGCACTACAGACCTCTGATCAGAAGAGTCTATTGACAATGAAATTGAAAATCTACTATACTAGTCTAGCATAGTAGACATTGTCCACAGACTCTCTGATCTAAGACACATTTACTACAGCTTTGACATTTTAAATTTGAGCATTTGTTCAAATAGGGTTTTTTAGCACTATTATTATCACCCTAACTTGAACTGTAATGGTTGTCTTTCTTTAGATAAAATTTGGGGGAGTTTTTAATCCTTATTTAGTTATAAGCAGCATTTTATTAATGCTTTGGTTCACAGCTTGCTATCTGTATTATGTCAGCATGTGGCTTGTATCTATTCTACCTTTGAATTGTCTGTTTACTCACAATGATCTGGTGCATTCAGATCAAAATATCTGATTTAATAATGTGTTATTAGACTTTTTGTGTGTAGACTTTTCTGTGTTTGTTTTCCTTTGTCACAAGTGTCATTAAATGCTCATTTGTTTAGTGTCTCAAGTTATTTTGTTTTATTTTTTTATGTATATCCCACTCACAAACATTTTCAAACATATACTACATCGGTACCATTGGCTAGCTAAGGGATTTTTAAAATTATTTTTATTTATTTATGTACACATATATTTTTTATTTATTTTTTACATAGTCTGAGAACCCGGCTCTAGAGACCAAACATGGAACTTTTTCAAGCCACTTCGAGCCTCTGATATCCTCCTCCTCCTATAATCATTCTTTATCCCACCAAGAAGCACCATATAAAATAGCAATACACTTATCTTGCAAAATTTTAGATTATTATGGATTATTGGTACTTATACAAAAATTAAATCTATAATTAGATGCTCATGTATAATATATTTGTGGCATGGGCAAGCAATACTAAAAATCTCAACTGAACAACAGTTAAATGAGCAGTGCAATGAGATTTACCTTAACTCAAATGCTTCACCACATGGATGATTTTTCTGTATTATGGGAGCAGCAAATGACATCGAAAATATATCTTCGGAAAAGAAAAATTTATTTGGTCCTCCGAGCTGAGTGACTGCTCTCATAGCATTATACTTTCCAGTGATATAAGCATATGGCTTCTTTAAAACTAGCTCTGCACCTTCATCATCAGTTTGTACAAGCTGTGATCCATCTTGAAAATGCTGGTAAATGAACTTCATAATACCTTCATCAGCACTCTGAAAGAATTAAGTCTTAAGACTAGTTGCTCCTTATTAATAAAAAAAAGGCATTTATTTCATCAGCAGTGTAAAAATTATTTTCCACTTTACTTATAGTCATTCTTATTATTTTCTAAGGCATTTTTGCTGAGTCAGATTCATCTCCAGAGGCACACACTAACCATTATTCACACAATACATCATTGTACAGAAACCAATTTGTTGGTTTGGGCTCAATAGGGTAGATTCTTTCTTTAAGGTGTTCAAGATAAAAGTTAGCTAAGTTAGGTGATAGGAATGATCCCTATCACATTAAACTGGCATATACAGACATGTTAGTAAGCTTTAATATCACCTCTCTCTCCCTCTCTCTCTCTTCACAAATATTCCTCACAAAGAGATGGTAGAATTTCTAGCCCAAAATTTCCATAAGATATAGTAGACTTAATCGTATTTATAATTACATCTGGTTACTTTATGCAGAAAGATAAAATATATAAACAAGAGGGAGGAACTGCAATGGGATTACCCCTATCACCAAACTTAGCCAACTTTTATCTTGAACACCTGGAAGAAAGAATCTGCTCTCTTTACAAACCAACAATTTGGCTGCTGTACACTGATGACATCTCTGCAGTCTGGAGCCACACAGAACCAGAGCTCCACTGATTTCTACAAAAAAATCAACACTCTACATCCTTATATTAAGTTAACACTAGAAAAATAATCATTAAAAGGTATTTCCTTTCAAGATGTACACATCTAGTGTAGGTAAAATGGATCGATCTATGTGCACTTCAGTGTAAAAAAAACTAACTTTTTCAGGTCATCATATCCAAAATACATTAGCCTCCCATCCATCTCAAAAATATGGCATCATAAATTGTGATAGGAAAGGTAGTAAACATGTTGCCTAGGTATGACAGTGGTCAGATGAGGCAGAGAGCAAGGATTATGAATGACATGTCGGCTGAAATGTGTGAGGAGAAAGGAGTGCAATTTGTTAATGTGTGAAATGAGTTTGAAGGATGAAGTGAACTATATAAGAGTGATGGACTGCATTTGAGTGGTTTTGGTGTGAGTCGCTTGGAGCTGTTGCTGGAAGGTAGAGAAGTGAGTACAGAGAATGAAACTGATCAAGTGGGAAGCGATGTGGAAGAGCAGGAGAGATTAAAGAGGTGGTTATGAATGAGGAAGTGGGTGGCATGAATATAGAGAATGAGAGAATGGCTGTGCAAGACGGACTGGGAAACGGGGATGCTCAGGGTGAATAGAGAAACATATCTTGAGAAATACATTTTAAAAGAGGTATACCGTGAGTAGACATATCAATACAAAGTTAATAATGGAAAAAACTCACGTACAAATATTATTTATTAGTATAATTTTCGCCTGTGTGTCACAGGCATCTTTAGTACATTAAACTCAAATTAAACAATAACTGATAACTGACAATTCTAAAAAGTGCCACCTAAGTAGCTGGTATAAGATAATTAAAAAGGTCAATAAATTTCCTAAAAAAAAAAAAAATTAATACAATAAAAAGTTAGGAAAGATTAACTGATTTGTAAAGTACTACTATCTCCCATAAAGGGGATAGATGTAAACTGTCGGATCTGTTTCAGTTAGGAGAATGAAGTAGAGTTTCACATGTTTCTTTATAAAGGCGTTCCATGAGAAACAGACTTTTGTGAAGAACTCTTGTCTTTCTCCAATGAACTCCGTGTCTAGTGAAGATGGCATGTTCTGCAAGTCCAGACTTTTCAGGTTTAAAGTATTAAATATAAGATTGGTGTTCTTCTAGCCGAATAGAGGCAGATCTTCCTGTTTGTCCGAAATAAGATAATCCACAAGAGCACGGAATCTGGTAGACACCTGAATGATTAAGATGTGGAAGCTTGTCCTCAGGAGAAGTGAGAAAGGTGGAGATTTTTCTAAACAGGCGAAAGGCAACAAAAATATTAAGTAGTTTTAAAACTTTTGCTTACGTTCACTGATGCCTTATACATAAGGGATAGTAATGCGCGTTATTTCTTCTGTGTTTGAAGAGGAAGACATATTAAAACTACTCAAAGTTCTTTTAATGAAGCAATTCTTATAACCATTAGATAGAAAGGAAGAAGTTATATATTGTAGTTCTTTCTGTAAAAGATCGTCTGAAGAACAAAAGGAGTGGGCCCGATGAACCAGTGTTTTAATAGTTCCTGCCTTTTGACTGGGATGGTGATGAGATTCCGCATGAATATAATGGCCTGTATGAGTCTTCTTTCTATAAACTGAGAAATGTAGGTTACCATCTGGTTGGCGAAGAATTAGAAGATCTAAAAAAGTTAACTGCTTATTTGATTCTACTACTAGGATAAACTTGATCCTAGGATGAAATGCGTTTAACTTAGTGAAAAATTGTTGAAGTTCATCTGAAGAGCCATTCCATACAGCGGAAATGTCATCAACATATCTGAGTCAATGAGTAGGTCTGGGAGAAATGTTGTCAAAGATTACGTTGTTCAAAATGTTCCATAAAGAAATTGGAGATAGCAGGAGAAAGAGGATTATCCATTGCTGTTCCTTCAATTTGTTGATACAACTTATTTTTAAAGGAAAAATAACCAGAATTTATTACAGAATCAAATACGTTTACAGTGTCTGAAGGAAATTCCTGTTGTAGTAATTCACTGCTTTCCGAAAGAGGCACCTTTGTAAATAAAGAAACATCTAAACTGATCATGATATCAGAAACGTCCAAATGAAGATCTGAAATTTTATTTTTGAAATCCAAAGTATTTTTTATATAAGTATCAGTTCTTCTAGTTGAAGAGGAGAGTAAATTTGAGAAAAATTTTGAGATTTTTTAAGTGGGGCAACCTATACAATCTACGACTGGTCTTAACGGAATGCCTGGTTTATGAACTTTTGGAAGACCATACAATCTAGGTGGACGACTGAAGAAGGTTTTAAGTTTTTTCTTTTGATCTTCATTCCATGTAGATACATTATCTATAAGAGAATTAAGTCTCTTCAATTGACTCCGGGTAGGATCCGATGTAAGAGGCCTATAAGTTGAGCAGTCGCGAAGTAAAAGAGACATTTTTCTCTCATATTCCTTCCTATCTTGAATCACTACAGCCTTCCCCTTATCAGCTTTTATAATAATTAAATTATTGTTACGCCGAATAAGGTGCCATTTATGGATTTTTTTCATAACATACACAGGGGTATTCGATCCTTATCCCAAAAAACAGCCAACAGATTAAGTTTTGAATGTGCACAAATTATTTTTCATGCCAAGCCTCCTCATCCTAATCTTTCTTACTCTGAGTTTAATGCATTGAAATCACTGAAGAATAACAATAATTTAATTATTATGAAAGCTGGTAAGGGGAAGGCTGTAGTGATTCAAGGTAGGAAGGAATATGAGAAAAAAATGTCTCTTTTACTTCGTGACTGTGCAGCTTATAGGCCTCTTACATCGGATTCTACCCAGAGTGAATTGAAGAGACTTAATTCTCTTATAGATAATGTATCTACATGGAATGAAGATCAAAAGAAAAAACTTAAAACCTTCTTCAGTCGTCCACCTAGATTGTATGGTCTTCCAAAAGTTCATAAACCAGGCATTCCGTAGATTGTATAGTTTTCCCCACTTACAAAATCTCAAAATTTTTATCAAATTTACTCTCCTCTTCAACTAGAAGAACTGATACTTATATAAAAAATACTTTGGATTTCAAAAATAAAATTTCAGATCTTCATTTGGACGGTTCTGATATCATGATCAGTTTAGATGTTGTTTCTTTATTTACAAATGTGCCTCTTTCGGAAAGCATTGAATTACTACAACAGGAATTTCCTTCAGACATTGTAAACGTATTTGATTCTGTAATAAATTCTGGTTATTTTTCTTTTAAAAATAAGTTGTATCAACAAATTGAAGGAACAGCAATGGGTAATCTTCTTTCTCCTGCTATCTCCAATTTCTTTATTGAACATTTTGAACAACGTATCTTTGACAATATTTCTCCCAGACCTACTCATTGGTTCAGATATGTCGATGACATTTTTGCTGTATGGAATGGCTCTTCAGATGAACTTCAACAATTTTTCACTAAGTTAAACGCATTTCATCCTAGAATCAAGTTTATCCTAGTAGTAGAATCAAATAAGCAGTTAACCTTTTTAGATCTTCTAATTCTTCGCCAACCAGATGGTAACCTACATTTCTCAGTTTATAGAAATAAGACTCATACAGGCCATTATATTCATGCGGAATCTCATCACCATCCCAGTCAAAAGGCAGGAACTATTAAAACACTGGTTCATCGGGCCCACTCCTTTTGTTCTTCAGACGATCTTTTACAGAAAGAACTACAATATATAACTTCTTCCTTTCTATCTAATGGTTATAAGAATTGCTTCATTAAAAGAACTTTGAGTAGTTTTAATTGTCTTCCTCTTCAAACACAGAAGAAATAACGCATTACTATTCCTTATGTACAAGGCATCAGTGAACGTATATCAGAAGTTTTAAAACCACTGAATATTTTTGTTGCCTTTCGACCGCTTAGAAAAATTTCCACCTTTCTCACTTCTCCTGAGGACAAGCTTCCACATCTTAATCATCCAGGTGTCTACCAGATTCCATGCTCTTGTGGATTATCTTATTTTGGACAAACGGGAAGATCTGCCTCTATTCGGCTAGAAGAACACCAATCTTATATTGAATACTTTAAACCTGAAAAGTCTGGACTTGTGGAACATGCCATCTTCACTAGACACAGAGTTCATTGGAGAAAGACGAGTTCTTCACAAAAGTCAGTTTCTCATGGAACACCTTTATTAAGAAACATGTGAAACTCTACTTCATTCTCCTAACTTAAACAGATCCAACGGCTTATGTCTATCCTCTATATGGGAGATAGTACTTTACAAATCAGCTAATCTTTCTTAACTTTTTGTTGTATTAATTTTTATTTATTTATTTATTTTTTTTTTTTTAGGAAATTTATTGACCTTTTCGGTTATTTTACACCAGCTTTTTGGTGGCGCTTTTTGGAATTGTCAAGTTATTGTTTAATTTGAGCTTAATGTACTGAAGATGCCTGTGACACACAGTCAAAAATTATACTATTAAATAATCTTTGTACGTGAGTTTTTTCTGTTATTAATTTTATATCGATAGCATGAGAAAGGTGGATGCTCCAAGAGGATGTGAATGCATGTGTAGATAGGAAAGGAATGGGATGTTGTCCAACTGTTTCCTCTTGAACTTAAAGAGGGTTCTAAAATGAATCGCATCGAATGAGTGGTATAATCAGTGGAACTAGTTGTAGATCCATGAATGAGCTGTTGTATTTGTATACAAATGCTAGAAGTATAAGATACAAGGCAGATGAAATGGTTGCATTAATTGAGTCTGTTCACCCAAAAATTGTTGGAACAAGTGAGACATGGTTAGATGAGGACAACATCCTGACAGGAATATAGGTGGAAGGGTATGATGTGTTTCGTGAGGATAGAAAGGGTAGAAAGGGAATGGTAGTGATATTGATGACAGAGAAAGAGTTATGTCCATACAAGTAGAGATGCAAGAGGGAAATAGTGCCAATGGTTTTGAAGCAGCATGGTGTCAGATAGAGGTGAATAGAATGAAATACTTGGTTGGATGTTGTTATGGACCTGGTAATGTGGATGATAGTGACTATTAAAAAAAATTAGCTAATGCCTTTTTATTCCCATATATAGGGAGTAGGCGAGGCCATTTAGCCCTATCTAACTTTTGAAGACTGAGTGGGCAGTTCAATCTCCACTGGTACCCAATCAGAGACAGATGGCCCAAGGCTATCACTAATTAAGCGGCATGCAGTGAAGAGAGACGGCTCAACAAGCCACCATCTAGTGGTCCCTAACCCTACCACTCGTATTTAATGTCTGAAATAATGTGGGTTCTACAGTCGATTTTCTTGAGTTTACGGGACGAAAAACCCGAGTTTCCGGGAGAAAAAACCCGCTTGCCCATGCCAGAAATTGACTAACTCAGGAACCGGTCCAAAAAATGCTAGGAAAAATTTCTTCTAGTCGCCGACTAGATTTGAAACCAAGAGGTCTTCCTTTGTGTGGTCAAGCGCTGTGGTGTGCAAACGCCACATCCACTGAGCTACACAGGCTCTTGATAGTGACTATGAAATGTATAATCAAATTAGCCAAGCAAATAAAAAAGGGTGATCATTATGGGTGATTTTAATTATGGCAATATAGACTGGAATGATGAGATAGCAACAAAAATGAGTTTCTTGAGTTTTTGAAGGACAACTACCTCAGACAGTATGTAACAGAGGGCACGCGAGGATTGAGAGTCTTGGATTTCATCATCTCATCAGAGGATGTAATTATAAATGAGGTGTCCAATCAATCACCAATTGGTGAGAATGACCATGAGGTGATTACCTGGGTGGTTGCCAGCAGTGTGAGGAACTCTGTGAGAAAAGGGTATATGTGGAACTACAAGGGAAGGGGGGGGGGATTATGAAGAGCTCATGAGACAGCTTGTGGCTATAGCATGGAATGAGGAGTTAGCTGGAAAAGAGATCAATGCAGCTTGGGGGATTTTCAAGAACTATCTTGTAGAAGCAATGTCTAAATGTATTCCAATGTCAGAAAGTTAAATAGGGTAGGTGTGAAATGGACGAATAAAGAAATTAAGCATGCAATACAGAGAAAAAGGGCATTATGGAGGCAGCATGAGAGAAGTGGTAATAACCAATACCATGATGATTACAAAGACCAGGCAAGGCGGGTGACTTGGTGACGTATGAGTAACAGTTAGTTAATGATGAAAATAATAAATTTAGTTTAATCCTTTATCCAAGTGTGAGCAAACAAAGTTTGCGCTTGAAAGTATCTTCAGGACTGAGGTAAGGTGGAACACACCAGGGCAACACGAGTTGCCCTGGTGTGTACCACCTTACCTCAGTCCTGAAGATACTTTCAGGCGCAAACTTTGTTTGCTCACACTTGGATAAAGGATTAAACTAAATTTATTATATTCTAACCAAGTGAAAAATAAACTTTCAACATCTTTCTCTAAATCCAGAGTAATTTATTAAAAATGGGTGGCACACCATTTGGCAACTTCTATAGGTAGAGATGACCTGCGAATGCTTCTGCCTGGTATCTCAGCTTGGGCCTGGCTCCCACTGAAGAGACCTCAATAAAGGTCGAAACTAGTCTGGGTAGTGGCCCTTCCCTTAATGCATAACATTAGACATATCCGCAAGGAGATGTGTTTTGCATTATAGGAGATACTGAGACAGGAGCCTTGGTAGCTTGCTCCACCTTTGCAACGAGTTGCCCTGGTGTGTACCACCTTACCTCAGTCCTGAAGATACTTTCAGGCGCAAACTTTGTTTGCTCACACTTGGATAAAGGATTAAACTAAATTTATTATAAAGTTAGTTAATGAAGCGAAAAAGAATCCTAAGGAGTTCTTTCGATATGTAGCCAGCAAAAAAAAAAAAAAAAAAAAAGAATGATTATGGAAGGATGACATTGACTGGGGAAAATGGTATATAGACAGCTGTTGTAGTGGCTTAATGAGCAATTCATAAAGGTCTCTTTCAATCTTGTGAATGTGACTTCATGGAGGGAAGGAGAGCAATTGATGATGTGGAGGAGAGACTGATGGTAAGTGAGCAAGAGGTGTATTAGGAGTTGAGCAAACTAGATGTTAATAAGGCTGTAGGACTTGATAATATATCACCATGTATTCTGAAGGGAGTTGACACCTGCCTTGACATATTTTTTTAATTAGAGTCTTGCAATGGGTCAAGTTCCTAAGGAGTGGAGGGAGGGCAAGATTGTGGTGCTTCATAGGGGAGGTGATAGAACTCAAGCATCAAATTATAGGCCTATCTATATGTCAGGTGTTGTGGTTAAGTTGTTTGGAGAAGCACATGTGAGAACTAGGATCCAGAATTGGGTTGACAACAATGGTATTATCTTTGATGGACAGCATGGATTTGCTAAAGGGAGGTCATGTTTTAGTAATCAACTTACTTATTATAATAAGGTGGCTGTTTCCTTGGACAGAGGAGAGGGATACACAGCAATATACTTAGATTTCACAAAGGCTTTTGATAGATTACTGTATGATAAGTTGATAGTCAAACTAAAGCGGATGGGGTTGGATATTAGATTAGTGCATTGGATTAGAGACTAGCTATCTGATAGGTATCAGCAAGTTGTGTATGGGGGAGCAATATCTAGGAAAAGCAAAGTCACTAGTGGTGTGCCTCAGGGGTCTGCTTTAGGGCCACTACGGTTTAACTTGTATATTATTGATATTGGCAAAGCTTTGAATGGAGATATTCAGTTGTTTTCAGATGATGCAAAGTTGGAACGAATCATGAAGAGTAGGGAAGATGTTGTGGCCTTACAAGAAGACTTGAATAAATTCAGTGATTGGGCATGGAAATGGGGATACGAGTTCAATGTTGCAAAATGTAAGGTTTTAAAATTTCAGAAACAAAGATGCAATGCAGAATTTATGCTTGGTGAGGATATATTGTCGGAGGTGGAGGAAATAAGAGATCTTGAGGTGATGATAGTGGATAAGGATCTGAAATTAGGGGGACACATTGCCAAAACTTGTGAAGACAACACAAAGACTTCTGGGAATAATGCAGAAGACACTGACTTGTAGAGGTAGGGAGATTCTTGTTCCAATGTATAAGGGTTTGATTAAGCCACACATGGACTATTGTGCAAAGATTTGGTCACCTGGTTTTCAAAAGGATGAAGAGATGTTGGAAAGGTTCAGAGGCAACCGACTAAGGTAGTTTCTGACCTCTGAAATCGAATATGAGGAAAGATTGAGAAGATGCAATTTACAGATTCATTTTAGAAATTATGGACTTGACAACCGTGTTATAAATAACTATTTTAATTTCCCGACGTTTCGACCTTCATATGAAGGTCATCATCTGGAGTATATACAACACTGTCAAATTCTCCATGCTTGCTATGCTTGCTGCACAAGCTCATTAATTGAGAAAGAAAGATTTGTTAAAAATAAATATTTATTAACAAATATTTATTTGTTAATAAATGCATGCATTTATAAGCATTCCATTTAGCCTTTATTTTTGTAGACAGAAGATATTTAAAGCTTGCGCGGCAATAATTGAGCTTAACATTGTGTATCGAAGGCTGACACTAGTCAAGCTACCTTGGCTTGCTCGGTTGTGGGAGCATTCAGGTCATTGCTTCAGCACTGTGATTTCATGCGTGCATAGCCATTTCTGTTCCCTCCATGTCATCTGACCCTGTTGCTTAAACACGGGCCATACGCAGTCAAAGTAGCTCTAGCCAGTGAGCTTCAGCCAGCCTTTACACGTGTGCATGTTGCTTGGGAAAATTAAGTTACAACCAACTTTTTATGATGATGTTATTGACCAATTCATAAAGAAGAACTGTAGGGTAGAATTTGTATTCAAGTAGCTAAATTGAAAAAGATAGAATATCATTTGTAAAATAAATGTTGTAATGTACATAAATTTCTAAATACAGGTAACCCTCGTATAATGCAGTACTTATACAATGCAGTTTCGATATAATGCAGCCTAAAATTGTAGTAACCCTTATTGAATGCAATACTTATACAACACGGTTCTGATAAAAATACGGTCTACAATTTGTAGTAACCCTATATCTTTTCATATGTTTTTCACCGAGCGACTTAAAAATCAGATTTTATCTTCGTTAAATTTGTGTCTGCCTGAATCCCACATGTAATTCTAAGTAGTGAATTTATATTAGGGGAAATACCCTTTAGCATGCATGTACCTCAATTATTTACCGTATAAAATGTTTAGTGTTTAAAATTGTCCTCGTTTCTGCCAGGAAAGTGCATTAAAAATCATAAGTGTGTTCATCTCAAGCTGAGCACTTTATTTTATGGTGAGTTACATACAATATGTAATGCTTGCTTTTTTGTGTAAAAAATTATTTTTATAGTAATGGCCACAAACTGCAACGAAAGGGAAAAACAACATTGAAAACAAAATTAATTTCTCTCGAAGAAAAATATTCAAAATCTTGGATCGGTTGAAAAATGGAGAAAAACCAGGAGTTTTTGCAGGGACTTTGAATTTAAATGAATCAACAATTCGAACAATCAAACAAAATGAACATAAAATCCAAGAAAGTGTTTATTGCTGGGTCAATGATAAGTGCAAAGCGCGTTGCTCGTGTATGCGATATTCTAATGGAAAAATGGAGAAATCTCTAATGATTTTGATAGAAATCATTATAGGAATTCCATCCATAGGAATTTTCTTTTGAAGATTGCACTTCAAAAGAAAATTCGTATGGATGGAAATCTTATTAAACAAAAAACTCTCAAAGTTTATAAACATTTATAGGGCAGACCAGGCAAAGGCATAGCTAGGGAGGGGCAGAGGGGGCAATCTGCCCTGGGCAGCACTTTGAACCTTTTTGAACCTTTGCAGTTAATTCTAAAATACAGTCTCGAGAACTCATTTCCAAATATTGTAATACTACTGCGAATTTTCCTCACAATTGCTGTAAGTGTTGCTAGTTGTGAGAGTAGTTTTACTAAATAAAATAGATTAAGAATTACCTACATTATTTTGAAATATACTTCGCCAATGTCATCGACGATTTTGCTAACAGAAAAGCAAGAAAACTAACATTTTAGAATGTTGAAATTAAAGTTTTACTTCAAAAATAAACATAGTATTTTAATTTATTTCCCTATATGTTGTTTTGACTTTTTGTAGTATTTTTGATGTGTATTGAGAGGGATGGCAAAAGCTCTAGCTACACCACTGAGACCAGGTGTTCAATGCGGATGAATCTGGGTTATATTGGAAAAAAGTCTAAAAATGCACCTATATTTCGAAAAATGAAAGATCAACTCCTGGATTCAAAGTTTCCAAAATTAGAATTACTCTACAGTTTGTAGTAATGTATCAGGTGATTACATGACAAAACCAGTGTTTATTAACCAGTCCTCAAATCCTCATGCTACGAAAGATTAAAATATGCACTATTTTATTTTGCCTAAAACATTTATGCATTATGTGCAATGAAGTTTAACTTACATGAATTACCCGAATTAAATAAATATATATTTTTTGTTGGATATGTCATTGTTGTTTATATAATTAAAAAAAAAAAAAAACGATTTAAAAACATAACTCTACTTTTTCTATGTGATCTGAGACTCGCATAACGTGATTTACATTATGTGGCATTTCTGCGGAACCTAACATCCGCATTATACGAGGGTCCTGTACATAGTTTTAAATGGTCAGTAATTCATTATTCCGCTAATCAGACTTCAATCACACCTCTCATTCGCTGAATTTCAAGACCAGCATTCATCCCTGATATACAAGGACAAGCTGAGTTACATTTCACACAGTAAGCTAAAGAAACAATGATTTGATCACCTGATTCTACTGGCATGACCTCTAATGAAAAAAATAATAATAAAAAAAATAAAAAACAAAATTACAAATTTATTAATTATTTAGAAACTACATCAAAGCTAAATTCTATTTAAGATAACATGAGAGAAACATTCTTTCTTATAGATAGTTTTCTTACAGTAACAATGATGTCCTATTTTAACATTACAATTGTTATATTACATTTAGGATTCTGGATTATCTACAGGCCTGTTTATAGTTAACTCTTAGTGAAAAAGGTTCCATGGGTAGAATATGTATACCTTCCATATGCTTGGGATTTTTAGACCATCATTATTGTTCAGTTGGTGTGGTTGATGAGAATCTCATAGGCTTCCTTAAATTTGCGTTCATACCATGTTTTGGTATGATGTAAACAACTGGTGTTTTTCCAGTCAATTCTATGTAAAGTGTTCAGGGCATGATCAGAAAGGCCAGCTTCACCATAGTTATTATATTTAATGTGTCGTTTATGTTTCTGTTGTCTAATAGGAATTGTGTGTCCTCTTTCCCCTATATATGGTAGATTACAGGTGCAATAAATACGGTATTCTCCAGGATGGACCAGCAGAGGGAGTGGGTCTTTGGATGAGCTGAGTAAGCTTTTTAATTTTGTAGGAGGTTTAAAGGTGGCTTTCAGGTTGTATTTCTGTAGTATTCTGTTTATTTTATCTGATGTACCTTTAATGTAATTACTTTTCTAAAAAATGGTTACAGCCAAAACATATTAACAAAATTCTCTACAAGATCTCAATAAAAAACAAAGATAAACCAGACTACAATAAAACTATAACCATTCCTTACATTAAAGGGACATCAAATAAAAAAATGAAGAAAAAGCATTTTTTCTGTAGAACCTTTCCATCATAGCCAAGTGAAAACACTTCCATCAACTTATCTCTAATCCAGAGAATTTTAATAATAAGGTGTGACACCTTTTGGCAACTCATATATGGAAATATGACTTCTCCATTACTTCCACCTTAGGTGTGTTTTGCATTATGGAATACTAAGGCAAGTGATGAGAAGTTATACCACTTTTGCCACGAGTTGCCCCAGACCTGAAAATACTTCAGGCGCAAACTTTGTTTGCTCACACTTGGATAAAGGATTAAACCAAATATATAATTGGTACTCAGTGAGTCTATTTGCCGATGCATACTATTTCATTCCCCTGGTCTATAGCAGCACCCAACTGTATATTTTGTTCTGCTAACCTCAATCTCACACCAGATAGGCTCAAATTTGCTATTTTTGCTATATTTGCTATCCTGCAGTTGAACTTCTATTTTCTTGGGCTGCAGTTCATCAGCTATCATCAATAACACTCCTCCCCCATTCTTTTCTATCTATCTTTCCTGAACACACTATACCCTTCACATTCTATCCCACTAACTATATCATCTTCTGTTAGCCATGTGTCACTAATGCCAATAATCTTTGGCCAGGATGAGCCAACCAAGGCCAAAAATTCCTCCTGCTTGTTCCTAATACTCTAGGCATTAATGTATATAAAATGAAAAAGCCTCCTAGTCCCATCCCTATTTTGACACCTTATACTAACTATCCCATTCTGGTTTGTTACCCTTGGTACTAACGCCGGCATATTATACACATTCTTACACTAAACTGTCTCACTGATGTGTTCATATCCACTCAACAGCTTCCCCCCACCTAAAAGGAACAATTTTTCCAGTCTCTGAACACCAAATCCATTCAGATGCAACCCATCCTTTTTGTATAAATCCTTTCTCTGGTCAAACTCACTCCATGCAAACCAGAAATTCTACACCACCCCTCCTGCATAATGTATGCATAGTCATTCTCTATTATGGCCCTCCTTCTCAACTCTACTCTGTTATACTGAGGCAACAGACTCACTATCTTAACACATTCACTCTTTTCTTTTGCCACTTCCAGCAATTTCTTCAACTCCTCTCTCATATCATAGTTTTCTCCTTTTAAATCATTCGTTCCAGCTACTACAATCATTTCTTTTACCCTATGCTTCTGTGCTCTAATAGCCTCAATTACATCATTAATCTTCGTATCAGGAAAGCATGACTTTGTCAAACTCTAATCGATCACATTAATGATTGAATTTATATGGAGTAAAAAAGAAATGAGCCAAATCCCCTACTCTAACAGTCTACAAGGCAGCATTTTCAAACCAATTTTAAGTTGTTAATCTGAGAGTTGAGTTAGAAATAAAGCACTTGAGTTAGGTTGAGTTAGGTTAGAAATAAAGCAAGAGTCAAGACCACAGATTGAGATTTCTGAGAAAAATTAAGGAAGTGAACAGATGACACCAATGGCAGAATCATATTAAAAATGAAGATATCATGAAGGAACTTTTATTAGAATTCAAATTCACTTCTTCACATGTTTACTTCTCATCCAAAGCATCGATCACCCTGTTCATTCCCCTCTCCTGGAAAAACAGACCTTCTGTATCATTGCATTCACCACACCTTTAATAATGGAATCTCTCTCTCCATACAGTGCGATGCCGCTCTGTAATCATTCACCACCTCTTCATTTCCACTATCACACATTTTGTTCTTTTGAAACCTTCTGTTCGTATTCACCAAATGTATAATCTCATTTTGCATATTCCTCATCTTGTTTCTTATCTCAGTCATCTTATTCTTCAACTCTTGCATTACTGCAATCATCATCTATTTTGTGTTGACAATCATACTTGCTTTTGCTTTGTCCGTCATGCTCTTTTCCATTCCTGCAGTCATGTTTACTATTTTTATTTTATTTAAAATATATTTATCATGTAATATATGAAGTGCCTCTGTAACTTGGTGTAGACAAAGCTGTTTAGTTTGAAAGACCTTGGTTCCACTCCCTTGTGAGGTACAAAGAACCTTTATTAGGACCTTTCAAAGTGAAGGTGAGTTAGCTGATTTTACGAGTATATGGAAGCGGCAGGCTTTTAATTCCCCCCAAAAATCTAGTTTCCATCTAGCAAAACAGACAAATTACTGAGAAGAACACATGTGATATACAGCCATAATTCACAAATATACAGCCATAGTACACGTAGTATACAAATAGGATTAATCACTCTATCTTAAGCAGTATCAGGTTTCTAAGATGCTAGGTTACTTGGTCTTGATAGGCCATTCAACCTAAAACAAAAGTAAAGTTCAGATGAAATATATTGTATATTATATTATGATACAATATATAATAACATTACATTATATAATATTTATATAATTGTCCAGTGAGAGGTTGGAAGTACAAAATCAGGTGAACTAAATGTATTGGGGTGGAGGGGGATGCAGCCAAGTGTGGGTTCAGCCTCTCCTCAGAAAAATGAGTGTGTGTGTGTGTGTGTATAGAGAAATGATTATGCAATAGAGAATGCAAGTTTGCAGTTTCAAATCTAAATGAGTTGGCAATGACATTACACAAGGATGACTGTGGATCCAAGGGGAATGTTAAAATGTAAATACAGGAATGACAGAAGTATCCAAAATAAAGGAGAGGAGTTTTTGACACTGGTCAGCTCGATTTGGCCAAAAATTATAGGTAAGTAATAGTGAGACCTGGTTAGCATAAAACGATAGAGTTACAGGCATAGAATGTAAAGGATATTGCATTTTCAGGGAGGATAGAGGGTATGGGAGAGGAGGTGGGGATATTGCTGATGATGGCTAAGAAATTAGAAGTTAAAGAGGATTTTAGGCCTGGTGGTGGTGGGGGGTGGGATGGTTCATTTGATTCTATCTGGTGTGAAATAGAGACCAACAGAATAAAGTATATTGTGGTTTCTGCTATAGACAAGAAGGTGATGATGGTGATTTATGGCTTTAATGGCACAAATATAGCAAAGGTCATACTGTATCATATCAAAGGTTATAGCAGTACACAAGTAAGATTCAAACCCATGGTCTGTTGGTTGCAGAGTGGGTATGCAAACCACTCAGCTAATCAGTCTAGACAAGGAGGTCCACAGGAAGATATGCCAAGCATCAGCAGACTGGCACAATGAATGCAGACCGAGCAATTATCATGAGAGACTTCAACTATGGAAACACATTGGAGGGAGGAAAGGGAGCATAGCAGAATGTACCCATAATCTGTTGTAGACACTGCCTGTAATCATGGAGAGTGACAGGTAGTCTTCTTCTGGGAGGTTGCTAAACATGTGGAATTCTCTGTCAGGAAAGGATTTATGTTAAACTATAAAACTGGTAATTATGACAGTAGGAGGCCTTTTGAGCCGTGTTATGATTTGAGAAGCTAAAAGGACTGACAATCCTTGTCGAAAAGGAATGTCAATTCTGCATGGAAAGTGGTCAGGGATTGTTACAGAGAAGCAGTATCAGACTGTACACCCAAATTCAGGAAGATAAATCAAGTAGAGATTAAGTAGATGAGTAGAGATATAAAGCAAGAGCTGAAAAAAAAAACCCATTGTGAATGGAATATAAATAACAAGGTGATCAGCTTATTATGAGCAGCACAAAGGGCAAGCAATAAGGGTGAAAAAGGTCAAATCTGATTATGAAAGAAAATTTCTAAGCAGTCCAAATTAAATATAAAGAAGTTTTTTCATCATATAAGAGGTGGAATGATTATGGAAGGATGACTAACCAATGGTGATAACAGAAAGATGACCAAAACAAACAAACAAAAAAAAAGTTGCTGAATGATCACTTTACACAGATATATCATCCAGGTGAAGATTTTGCAGTTGCTGATGTGACAGAGACTGATACCAGAATTGAGACAAATGAACAGGAGATGCTCAGCAATTTTGAAAAATATCAATATGAATACAGCAGTTAGTGGGACTGGATAGCATGTTGGCCCACATGAATGTGCAAGAGATTTGGCAGTGCCACTGATAAAATTTTCAATCTAAGTCTAAGTGCTGGTGAGGAAACTAGGGAGTGGAAAAAGAGTAAGATAGTTCCATTACATAAAGGTGGCTCCAAGACAGAAGTATCAAATTACAAACCAATCAATATCTCATTAGTGGTATCTTTGCATGGAGGGTGGTTGAACCTTGGAATGCACTGCCTGAGAGAGTGGTTGGAGCAGGAACGGTCAATGGGTTTAAGGAGTGGTATGATAAACTTTGTGTTTCCTAAAAATGAGCTCTGACGATGAGCCTTATGACTTCATGGAGGCCTGGATAATAATAATAATAATATTGCATGGAATACTATTGCATAGAATAAATATTGCATGGAATAAATATATTAAAAGCCAATCATTATGGGTAACTTAAATTATCTGAACAGTGATTGGCTGGCAGAGAAAATTCATAAGAATGAAAGAGAATTTATTGAGCTGTTGTGAGATAACTTTATCAAGCAGCATGTAAAAGAAGCAACTTCAGACCAGTGGGTGTCAGATTTGATGATAGCATCAAAAAGGTTCTCAGTCAAGGATATGACCATTTTATCACCAGTTGGTAACAGTGATCATGCTACACTGACCTGGGAAAAAGCTAAGTGTATAGATGTTCCAATTAGGTCACATGCTGAACTACAAAGCTGAAAAGTATGCTAGACTTAGAAGAATAGTATGTTCAGTCCCATGGCATCAGTTACTGTATGGAAAGAATTTGGCAATAGGGGACAGTGTCTTTATCAGCACATAGGGTAAAGAAATGTTCAGCTGAACTGGCTAGGGCCCTAACGTGTTTGCATAATTTTAGTCTCAGTTTAAGAGAGATCCACAGGAATTCAGAAAAGATCCTACAGGAATAGAAAGAATGTATGATAAAACCACTGCACAAGACTTATGCATCTAATTATTAACTTATCAGTATCTCTGGAGTGGTTGTGATGATTTTAGAGAAGTTAGTATAAACTCATATACAGAAATAGTTTGACAGATAAACTATACTTTTCAAGGAACAGCATGAATTTACCAAAGGGAAGTTATGACTGATCAGGTTGCTCTCTTTTTTTTTTACAATAATGTTATTGACTGAGTTGGATAAAGGGAATGGATACACTACAGTACTGTTAGACTTTGCTAAGGCATTTGATAGGATACCACAGGAAAGGTTGTTGCATAAAATGGAGAATATGGGATTGGAATATAAACTATGACTTGAAAAAGTAGGAAAGGTATCAAAAAGTGCTATGTTGGGGGAGGTGAGGCAGATGAATCTATCAGATTTAAGGTGATCGATCAGTGTTGTGATCGAGGGTTCAGTCCTTGGACTATTGTTGTTCAATTTATATATTAATGATATTAGGTAGGACCCCACAGGAGTTGTTCAATTGTTTTCTGATGATGTAAAGATAGACAGGGTAATCAGGAATGCTACTGATATATAGCAATTACAGATGATTTGAATAGTCTGGAAGTGTGGGAAACGATAATGGTTATCAGTTCAATGTTAGTAAGTGTAAAGTTGTACACTTTGGGATGATGTATTATCTAACAGGATATTATATTGGTGGGATTATGCATGTAGTAACTGATGAGGCTACAGGTCTTGGAGTTCAAGGGTCACATGGAAAATTTGCAAATTCAACTCGGAGGATAATTGCAGTGTTGAACTGGACATTGATATATAAGGATATGGAAATCATTTTGCTTCTTTACAAGGCCTTGATATGATTTGATATATCTGGGGTCCTATGCATAGATTTGGCCTCCTCAGTTTAGATGTGATAAAGAAGCTGCAGAAATGCAATGCTGAAAAGAAGAGTTATAGTTATAGAGGTGACATCCAGATTATAGACTGTAGATTATGAGAGCAGATTGAAAATATGTGGACTGTAGACAATGGTAGTAAGGATAATGAAAGGTGAAATAATATGTCTATAAACTTCTGAAAGGGTGTTATTGGACATCAGTTAATAAAAATTTTCATTATATGGAAGGCAGTAAGAGGACCAGGAACATCCGTGGAAGTTAAGTATGTAGTCTAGAAGGGATAAGAGCTAGATTTTTTCTCTCACAAGCAGTGAGTGAATGGAACAGTTTGTATGTTGACGTGGTGAGTGCATCTGATGTGAATGAGTTTAATAGAGGGTATGACAGCTAATGTGGCTTATGTATGACCTCCCTCAGTAAGGCTTTTGACTCTCTGGAGATCTGATAATAATAATAATAATAATAATAATAATAGGATATGTGTATTTTTTTTATAATATTTAAAAATAGGAAGTTTACCTGAAAATTAAAATACAGTGCCTTCTTTCTGTTGATAGTGCACTTGATTTTGCCATTCTTAACAGCTCTTTCTAAATGATCAGTGTCTTTTATGGGTGTGTCCTTCACTGGTAACATTAAATAAGACATCAAAGAACCACCATAGCCATTCAGAATTATCACAGCAGTTATCAGCCATCCAAAAAGTATAAATCTTGCTACGTTTCTGTTATAAAGGTCAGAAGGTGAACCTTGGTATTTAAAAATAAAATAAAAAAAAACATAAACAAATAAATAAACATAAATAAAATAATTTAGATATACAAGTTTGATAACATTGTTATCTCTAACTGAATTAGATAATAATTGCATATTATCTAATTTCTTTAATTGTTATTATTAACACTCAGCCTCCACAGAGTAAAGGGACTCATCATGGGGAGGTCTATACTCTCTCATGAAAAAAGATCATTGAACCATGCCTTAAACCTATCACAGTTCCAGCAATAACCACACTTTCAAACAATGCATTCCACTTGCCAATCAGAGCACGTGGCGGTGAATTTGAGCTGTGCAGAAGAAAGTGATTTTTAATCGGTGAATAGTCCGCTTTTTCCCCCGTTTTTCTACGTTTTTGAGTGCTAAATTGTTTCTCTGAATACGAGTGTACTTCAGTGGTTGTTTTTTGGAAGTTAGTTGCTGTCGCGATACCATATATGTTGGTACCGTCGGAATCGAACGCGTAACGGTGGAAGACAAAATGAAGCTAAGTTACTGTATTTAGTTATATTTAATTTTATTTAATTATATTTAGTACTTAAATGTTCTGATGTTTGTACTTTTTTCCCCTCGTATTTATTAATTGAATAATTATTAAAGATTATGCTACTCGGCAGTAAGGAATGATGGTGGATTCAGCAGCAGTCGCAAGTGGCGTAACGCCAAGTCCTCCGCCATTTAAGAACTCAATTATTAGCAATATCATAAGGGACTTTGTGGCATGCAGTACTTGCGGCATGTATGCTTCTCGGGAATTACATATGTGGCTTGTTAAAGAGAGTGGAGAGCGTATGTGCGCAAAATGCAGGCAGTTGGAGGAAATAAGTACATTAGATATATCGATATCCGACTTTGTTGCTCCAGGAACGGAGAATGAATGTAGGAAGACAAGTAGTATGATAGGAGAGAATGAGAAAATAGTTGATAGTGTGGAAGGTGTGAGTGACTGTGGAAGTTTAGGAGATGGTTTTGTTTGGGAGAGTGAATTTAGATTAAGAGTGACTGACCTGCAGAGGGAGATAAATGAGTTGAAAGAGGAGGTGGAATGTCTAGTGAATGAGAGCAGAAGTATGAAAGATAAGATTAGGAGAATGGAAGAGATAAATGCAAGGCGAATCAGAGTAGGAGAGAGAGAGAATTTAAGGAGTATGAGTGAGAGGTATGGGGGTGCTAGAAGAGGAGAGAATGGAAACAGTAGAAGAGAGGGAATGAGAGAGAGGTATGGGAATGCAAGCAGACGAGAGGATGGAAACAGTAGGAGAGACGGAATGAGAGAGAGATATGGAAGTGCTAGAAGAGGAGAGAATGGAAACGGTAGGAGAGATGGAATGAGAGAGAGGTATGGGAATGCTAGAAGACGAGCGGATGGAAACAGTAGTAGGAGAGACAGAATGAGAGAGGGATATGGAAGTGCTAGAAGTGGAGAAAATGGAAACAGTAGGAGAGAGGTAATGAGAGAGATGTATGGGAGTGCTAGAAGAGGAGAGAATGGAAACAGTAGAAGAGAGAGGTATGGGAATGAAAGAAGAGGAGAGAATGGAAACAATAGGAGCGAGGGAATGGTAAGAGGTATAATGTATGGCGACTCAATGATCCGTGGTGTTCAAGATAGGATGCGTGAGGAGTGTTTGCCAGGAGGAACAATAGAAAGGGTGGCTATGGCAATTAAGAGAGGTGAAAGGGTGGATGAGATGATTGTGATGGTAGGAACGAATGACTTGAGTGGTAATGTAAGTCGGGCAGCGAGAGATATGAGATTTTTGCTTGAGAATGTATGGAAGAAGACAGAGAGAGGAAAAATAGTGTGCGTGTTGCCTAGGTATGATAATGATGAGCTGAGCAGAAGAGCAGTGATATTGAATGGCATAATAGCGAGAATGTGTGACAAGAGAGGACTGGTATATGTGGATGCTTGGAGTGCGTTTGAGGAAAGAGAGGAGTTGTATGCGAGACACCGTTTACATTTGAATGAGGAAGGACGTAGGCATATGGAGAGATTGCTGTTCTGAACGAGCCAGTGTGTCCCAGGGAGTATGATAGCAGGGGTGGCCTCTTGTGGGAATGGATACTTGGGAGAAGGGAGACAATGTCAGGTAACACTGAGCCCAGTGGAGTCTAGAAGGGATAATGCTGGGTATAGAAACAATGGCATTTATATGCTGTATACTAATGCCAGGAGTATCCGGAATAAGGGAGAGGAATTGGTGGCGCAGATAGCATCAGCCTGGCCAAAAATTATTGCGATGACTGAGACGTGGTTGACAGAAGGGGAAATAAAAACAGGAATAGAAGTCGCTGGGTATAGCATTTTTCGCCAGGATAGGAGGGGAAAGCGAGGTGGTGGGGTGCTGCTTATGATAAGTGATGACCTATGTCCTCTAAGAGTGGAGAATTTGGAAGGAAGTGAGACAAATGATTTTGAGAGCGTATGGTGTGAGGTAGAGGTAGGCAAGACAGGATATTTAGTGGGGTGTTGCTACAGACCCAGTAGCACAGAGGATGGGGACCAGGAGATGTTTAGACAGCTAAGTTTGGCAAGTGCAAGAAGAATGATTGTTATGGGAGATTTTAACTTCAGTAGTATAAATTGGAGAGAGGAAGATGCATGTAACAATAGGGGAATGGAATTTCTAGAATTCTTGAGGGACAAATGTCTTAGGCAACATGTAACAGAGGGAACAAGAGGTTCAAAAATTTTGGATTTGGTTATAGCATCAGAAGAGTTGATAATAACTGAGTTGACGTCTCTCCCACCAGTTGGAGAGAGTTACCATATGGTGTTGACTTGGAAAATGAATAGACATGCAGGAGTATCAAAGAGACGGGAACTTATGTGGAATTATAAGGCAGGTGATTATAATAGTCTTAGACGTCAACTTCGGGAAGTTTCATGGAGGGAGGAATTGGAAGGCCGGGATATCACCAGTGCATGGGAAATTGTGAAAGAATATTTGTTATCAGCAATGGTAAGTTGTATACCACGAGTGAAGAAGAGGGCGCAATTTGGAGTAAAGTGGACGACAAACAATATTAAACAGGAATTGCATGCGAAAAAGAGGCTATGGAAGAGATATAAGGAGACAGGTGAAGAGATGCATGAAGAATATAAGACACAGGCCAGAAGAGTGACTAGTGTGGTAAGGAAAGCGAAACTGGAATATGAGAGGAGATTGGCCCTAAGATCCAAAGAAAATCCTAGGGAATTTTTTAGCTATGTGGCCAGTAGGAGGAGAAATGACTGTGGAAGAATGATATTGTGGGATAAAAATGGGAATAGAGTGACTGATGCAGAGGACATAGTGGAATTGTTCAATGAACACTTTATTGGAGTATTTCATCCTAGAGGAGTCAGTTTTAATGCTAGAGGGATAGGACTGGTACGAGGTCTGGAGGTACAGGAGGAGAGTGTGTTTCAGATACTGAGTACTCTGGATGTCAGTAAAGCTGTGGGACTGGATGGTATTTCGCCACGAGTTTTGAGAGAATGTGCTAGGGAATTGACAATACCCTTAACGTGGCTTTTCAATGAAAGTCTGGCTTTGGCACAGGTGCCCAGGGAATGGAAGGAAGTTAAGATAGTGCCATTGCATAAGGGTGGTAACAGACTGGAAGTGTCTAATTATAGGCCAGTCTGTGTGTCATCAGTAGTTGTTAAGATCTTGGAGAAAGTAGTGAGGGACCGTGTACAGCATTGGGCAGATGAGGGTAACGTTATCTGTGAGAATCAACATGGATTTGTGAAAGGACGCTCTTGTTTTAGCAATATGCTAGCCTTTTATAATAAAGTTACAAGAGCATTAGATGAGGGAAAGGCATATACTGCAATTTTCTTAGACTTGGCAAAGGCATTTGACAGGGTGCCACATGATAAGCTGATATTTAAGTTGCAGCACATGGGTCTGGATGTCAGATTGGTCAACTGGATTCAGGATTGGCTGTCTGATAGGTATCAGAGAGTTGTGTATGGTGGAGCAGTTTCCAGGAGGCAGAGGGTTACAAGTGGGGTCCCACAGGGCTCAGTATTAGGACCTATATTGTTTAACCTTTATATCAATGACATAGCCAGTGGATTGCAGGGGGATATTCAGTTGTTTGCGGATGATGCGAAGCTGGGAAGGATTATTAGTAATGGTGCAGATGTGGTAGCCCTGCAAGAGGATTTAAATAAGCTAGATAGATGGGCAAATGAATGGGGGTATCGGTTTAATGCAGCAAAATGTAAGGTCTTGAGGTTTGGGAAACATCGATGGGATGCTGCATACTCTATGGGAGGAGTTATACTGGAGGAAGTAGGGGAGACAAGAGATCTGGGGTTGATGATTGGTAGAAACCTGAAGTTTAGGGGACATATTGCAAAGGTGGTGAAGGTAACACAGAGGATTGCTGCTATTTTGAGAAGGACACTGACCTGCAGAGATAAGAGGGTTATCATTCCGTTGTATAAGTCTCTGATCAGACCACACTTGGACTATTGTTCTCAGATTTGGTCCCCAGGATTTGAAGGGGATAAATTAACTGTGGAAAGGATACAAAGACAGATGACAAAGATGGTTTCAGGACTGTACAAGGATAGTTATGAAGATCGGCTGAGAGAATGTGGACTGCAGAGTTTGGTGGATAGAAGAAGGAGAGGTGATATGATTGAGACTTTTAAACTGTTGAGAGGTGGTTACAGGGTTGACACTGGGGAGTTCTTTCGCTTGGTTGATCAGCGGGAAGGAGTGATGAGAAGAGGCCATCCCTGGAAATTACGTAAGGAAACTGTGAGCAAGAGGGTAAGGAGTGGTTTCTTTGTGTGGAGGGTGGTTGAGCCGTGGAATGCATTGCCTGATGGAGTGGTGGGAGCGAGAACGGTCAGTGAGTTTAAAGAGTGTATGATAAACTTTGTGTTTCTCAGGGGGGGGACCTCCCCTCGATGAGTCTTGACAGACTATGTCTTAGGAAGGACCTCCCTCGATGAGTCTTTTGACTCCTTGGAGGCCTGAATAATAATAATAATAATAATAAAATTCTCCATGCAAAGAACCTGCTTCTCACTTCTCTGCTCACACCCTCCCTATATGGCTTCCAGAAATGGCCTCTAGTTCTATCCTTGCCTCCCTCTATGCTATGAAATATCTCCTCAACATTAATCTGGTAACAACCCCCCCTCTCCAACCTATATGTCTTGATCATATCCCCTCTTCTTTGATTCACAAGGCTCTGTAAGTTCAACTTTTGTAAGAAAGAGTTCTTTATGGAATGGAGGTCGGAGAAGGAACGAAGTTAAGTCGTTTTGAGAGCACACTAAGTTCTGCAGGACCTCCATTCCTAAAGACTTCTGTTGAAAAGGCAGCTGCACAGTTACCAAAACAAACTGCAAATCTACTTAGGATCGATGCCATCTTTACTATAAACAACAGTCATTGTACTACAGATAATCTATCTCCGACAGAAAGAAAAGCACTCCACCAGCTTTGTATGAACAATGACATTATTATCTTACCTGCTGATAAAAGGAATGCAACTGTAATCTTACACAAATCTGACTATTGTTCAAAGATTAACAACTTATTAAGTTCTGATGCCTATTCTATTCTATTCTAGAAAGTGATCCCACAAGAGAACTTCATAACTGTACAAACAATCTTCTGAAATCTGCTTCTGAACTTCCTAGACACACAAGACTATCTCTCTGCTCTCTCCATCCCCTCATTCCTCGTTTGTACGGCCTGCCTAAGATCCATAAGGCTGACACTCCTTTAAGACCTATTGTGGAAGGTATTGACTCACCTACATACAATCTGTCTAAATATCTTGCAGCTTCTTTAAAACATCTAGTTGACAATTCCTCCTCCTTCATCAAAAATTCTGAAGATTTCATCTCAAAAAAAAAAAATTTAAATCTCATAGACTGACAGAATGGTGAGTTTTGACATTGTGTCTCTTTTTACAAATATGAAGTTCTGACTCTTCTTAAGGACAAGGTTTCTAAGAAAATATTTGCTCTTCTTACTCACTGCATCAATTCTGGCTATTTCTGCTATGAAGATAAAATATATAAACAAACAAGCAGGTTAGCTATGGGCAGCCCTCTATCCCCAGTATTAGCTAACATTTTTTTAGAAGATTTTTTGAAGAGAGAGTTATTTCTATAGCTACTTTAAAACCTAAACTGTGGTTATGGTACATTGATGAGTCTTCCTTATCTGGGAACATGGTTTAGAGGACCTTCAAAACTTCCTAAACTATTTAAATAATCAACATCAGAACATTAAATTCACATCAGAACTAGAGATTAATGGCGTTCTCCCCTTCTTGGATCTAAAGATCAGTAGATTACCTGACTGTCTTAAATTTTCAATTTTTCGAAAAACCACCCACACTGATAGATATTTGCATGGCTCTTCTCATCACTTCCCTCCTCAGTAACTGGGCATCATCTACACCCTTGCCCATCAAGCAGGATGTCTCACTTCCACAGAAGAAGACCTTAAAACAGAGCTTAACTTCCTGAAAAACATCTTCTTAAATAATGGATATTCATCTCGTAACATCACTAAATGTTTGAGACCACGCCAACAACTTCGCCAAGAAGATGAATCCAACCCTATCACTCATATACGGTTACCATTTATCAGCTCTCTTACCCCAAAACTATCCAGGATTATGAAGAAATTCAACATAAAGACCGACTATACTACTCTGCCAAAACTTCGCTTTTCTGATTTGAACCAAAACCAAAACACAACCAACTGCATTTTCCTGGTGTTTATAAAGTTATGTGCGACTGTGGTCGACCTTATTTTGGCCAGACAGATAAATCTATTTCACTTCGTCTTGAGGAACACAGACGTGACATCTCCTACAGTAGAACACGAGTGAGTGCCCTTTCCAGTCATGTTCTCTTCTCCACAAACTCTAACCTTGAAGAACGGCCACACCAAGTTGATGGGGACCGCATAACCAATTTATATATATGCAAGGATGAATTTGAAAGACGAATTATAGAATCAAAAGAAATAGTTCTGGACCCTTCACACTTGAACAATCTAAGCTACAATTTATCTGATTCCCATACCACAATAATCCAATACTGGTGCTCTAAAATTAGCTGTCACACACATTCAACTCATGCCAACAGTAGCATGCGGTCACCTATTCAAATATGACTGTTACTATTCTGCTTCTTTTTTATTAAGCTGGAAAGTCCATGTTTTTTATCTTGTTATTTTTATAAGTCTTATGTTATTTCTTACTCACCTGAAGAAGTTGGAACACCGATGAAACTAGTCATGATTTCTTAAAGTTTTTTGTTTTATACTTTCTCAGGTTCTAGTCAGTTAAATTTTAATTTTATATATATATATATATATATATATATATATATATATATATATATATATAGAGAGAGAGAGAGAGAGAGAGAGAGAGAGAGAGAGAGAGAGAGGATCCTTATGAGAACACAAAAGGGAATCAGCTTCAAATGACATTTGAAAGCAGAGCAGAGATTATTTTTCTTTAAAGTTCTGGCAATTTTTTTAAGTGCCCTGGATATAGGGAATAGTAATGGTATTACTGTGTAGTCTTTATGTTGGGAGGTGGAAGGGACAGATAATTTGTAAATCTTTTAGGCATTTAACCATTGTACAGAAAGGTATGGCAAATAAAGGCTAGTTCAGCTCTAAGGGAAGTCTGGGTGGAACAGAGTTTGCAGACTTTGTTGACAACGGTTTTGATGACACTATATTGTTGAGAAGGGGGATGATGGAAAGTTTATGCATGTTTGTATGTATCTACCTGTGTGGGTGGGTTTTCTGTAAACCACAAAAGAAAGTGTGTTATTGGGGAGATGTGTGATTAGAGTATTTAAAAAAGGCAAGCTGTTGTTATTTTCTTTTTCAACAGTGAATTGAATTCTGGGATGCTGACTGCTGAGGTGTTGGAGGAAAGAGTCGAATGTGTCTGAGTCAAAGAGCTAACCTGCCATTTGGTAACCAGTATGGATAGCAAAATTAAAGCGATCAATAATATCAGGGGAGAAAGTATTTTTCGATAAATTTTGGTAAAAGAGAGTCAGAAAGGGGAATATTTTGAATAAGGAGATGACACCATAGCTCACCATGATATCATTACTGTTTAAAACTAAATTCTGGATTAAGGATTTGAAATGTGGAATTTTTTATATAAGAAGTGTTGCCAAAAATAAGAAACAAAGATCTGGCTAACCGGCTAATTTAAAGGAGGGGAGTAAGTAGCATCTAGTATGGGGCAGAGAGGTAATTGGGTTAATGAATTTTTGGCAATCCACATAGCTGCAGGGGGAGGTGAGGGAAACTAAAAGTTTTGAGTTTTTTAATAACTTCAGGAGGCAAAGATTCAACATTTTTTAGAGCCTTTCTAATGTTTTTTTTTTCAGACTTGGTTGGATCATAATTTTAAGGATTTGAAATGTGTGGAATTTTTTTATATAAGTGTGGCCAATAAGTACAATCAAAGATTTGGCTAACTTAAAGGAGAGGGAGTAAGTAGTGTCTAGTATGGGGCAGAGAGGGTAACTAGGTTAATGAAATTTTGGCATTATGTAAACCACAAAAGAAAGCATGCCATGGGCAGATGTGTGATTAGAGTATCTAAAAAAGGCAGGTGGAGGAGGGGAGGGAAGGTTGTGATTTGTATTACTCATGAGCCTGCTGATCACCTTTCTCTTTATATTTCTTCTGCAATGTTTTTTTGTTTTCTATTTATTTTTCAAGCTTCTGTTTAATGATGTTACTCACCCATTTTATTATTATTATTATTCGTGACACCTCCAAGGAGTCCGAAGACTCATCGCGGGAGGTCTCACACCTACTGTACACTCTTCATTTCCACTACTACACAGAACCTTACTACCATCCACAGCTAGTATTTTTTGTCTGTAAATTGTGTGTGTTTGTGCCAATTTGTCTGTATGTGGGATGTAAAACCCGAGTTTCCGGGAGAAAAAACCCTGCTACCTCCGTATGAGATCGAAGATTTAATGGAGATTTAATCTCTGCATGATTTATCCTCTAAACCCAGGGTACACAGTCTGATATTACTTCCACCAATCATTCCTTGACCATTTCCCATATCCTACTAACATCTTTCCATTTTATCCATCCATCTTCTTTAGGTACATAGCACTGCTCCAAGTTGCCTTCTAACTTAATCATTGACTGTGTAGTTGCACATATACCTTTTCTTAACTAAATTTCCAGATGAAAACTGCATGATCCCCCCCCCCCCCTCTCAAAATTGCTACTTTGATTACAGATTCATTTTCTGATTGTTATTACAAGATCCAGCACTCTCAAAGTCTGAGTCACCTCCATCACATGCTTTTTATATAAATTCCATTTCCATCCTGCCAAGTACCTCTTCCTATTTTCCAGTCTATATCTCTATAGACACAGAATGGGAAATAGAAATTAACCATGGCCTGAACTGATTGCAATAATCTGCAGATACACAGCATCTACATGTTTCCCCAGGTCTATAGCAATGAATAGCTGTATCTTTTGCCTTGTTGCTGTGCTCTGTTTCACACAAGATAACTGCAAATGTAATTTCTTCCTCAGTACTTCATTCATTCTGCTTAACTTCTACTTTTGTTGACTATGTTTCTTCTGGTATTCTTTGTAATGACCCTTCCCCAATCTTGCTCTTTCTCTCTCTCTTTTCCCTGAAAATTCTTTCTTTTATTTATTATTTCCTTCTACTAGGACACATACTTTTATAATTATCAAAGGCCTCCTTTTTCATTTTTTTCCTGTTCATTCCAATAGTTATCATTTTGTATATTTTCTTTCCAGTCTTGTAGCTAACTCTTCTCTCTCTCTCTCCTGTCCTTCCAGTATATTATCTGTATAAAATATTCTGATTTTTTTTCTCTTAATTTCTTTCTCTTTTTTTTTTTTATTTCTGTTATTACTGCCAAGTTAACACTGTCTTCTTTATTTCTGCATCACACTCTTCTTTGTTTGTTTTACTCTAAGCATTACAGATGCATTTCTTATATTCTTTTTTGTTTTCATCTATTTTGTTGTTTATTATAGAGTATTGAGTCATTAGTCATTACCCAAAAAGTGATTAACATTTCTTTATAGACTTTTCACCAAGGTAAATTCCTTCAAATTAGTCATTAGCTAAAATCAAGTGGTATGGTGGCAGGATTGCCGCCCTCCAGACCAGCACTGGAAGGCATAAATGCAAAACTTTATAGAATAAGAAGCAAAATCTACAAATCAGTGTGTGTGTGTATGTGTGTAATTATAAATAAATAATTTAAAAAAATTAAAAAAAAAAGACATTTACCTTTATTCATGAGATTTGATGAAAGATTCCAAATTATGTTTGGCAGGGATATCCTTTTGAAATTTTTCAATTTCTCTTCTTGTTTAGTAAAAAACCTGAGTAAACAACTAGTAACAACCAGTGAGACAAAAAGTGCAATCCACACCTGAAAAATAAATCAGCTATTAGGTAAATAGTATAACAACATAATTTATCAATCTTTGATACGATCACATATGGATTAGTATGCTCAGATTTAGTTGTTTGATTTCACAGGGATGAAAAAGAATGGAGAAGTTATTTAAATAAGCAAGATATACTTCAGATCTGTGGTTATTATCAGACTGCATTGCTAAATGCAGAAGTTAAATAGAGTAAAACAAAGTAGATGAATAATAAAATAGGTAAAAACTATTGAGGAAAAAGTTTCTATGAGAGAGAGATGAAAGCAGAATGGTTACCAGTTGCATGAGGAATATAATGTGAAAATAAGTTGCAGAACAGCCAAACTTCTTCCATTTTGCTGTGGCCAATAAAAAGAACTGGTATGGGATAGTCCTGGATGCTGAATGGGCTGGGCTCTAGGGATACCACAGCAGAGGATATAGTGGGAACACATAAGAAATTTTCAACAGAATATGTTGTCGGAAGATAAGAGAGAAAAAACGGCATTGAACATAGTGATAAAGATAAAGAAAGACTGGGTTTTGGTGAAGTGTTTTAAAATAGTAAGTTAATAAGGTTTTGGGACTGATTGAGATATCACACTTGTATGAAGGACGTCCAGAAAGTAAGTTGTGATGGGCTGTCAGAGAAACAAAAATATACTTACAAAAAAAACTTTATTGGAAATTAAAGTAGACATCTTTCACTACTATTCTACATAATTTCCGCCACTGTTCAGGCACTTATCATAACGAGGCACCAAGAGTTGTATACCTTCATCACAGAAGGTTGCCACCTGTGATGCAAACCACATATTGACTGCTTCTTTGTCCTCATCATAGTCTTGAGACCACCGACCACCAGGGAAAGATTTCAGATATTTGAACAGGTGAAAGTCACTTGGCATGAGGTCAGGACTATATGGGAGATGATGGAATTGTTCCCAGCTGAAGGTGACGAGAAGTTGTTGTGTTATGCCAGCCGTGTGTGTGTGGGCAGGTGTTATCATGATTCAAAGCATGCCATATCGTTTATTCAGGATCGCATGACGCAGTTTCTTAAGGGTTTGGCAGTACATACTCGCATTGATTGTGAAGCCTTGACCCAAGAATTCTACTGGCAAAATTCCTTGTCTGTCCCAAAACACAGTGCACATGATTTTCACCCAAGTCTTGACCCCGGTGACAGATCTGCTCAGGAAAGCATCGCCATCCTCATGATACCATGTCAAGAATTCCAACGCACTGCCCAGCCGATTCATTTTGTGTTGTTTTGTAAGCAACTTCAGCACTTAGTGTGCACACTGACCTAATTTCACATGCGAGAATATCTGAAAATGGCACCAATGGCTTGCTAAGGAATCAACAAACTCAGCACGCATGTGCACAAAATATTTAAAAATGGAACTTACTTTCTGGACGTCCTTCATATCAAGGGAATGTATGATGGAATTAAAAATGCCTTTAAGTTGGTCATTGGTCAATGAAAATTCCAATATTGCTAATAGAATTGAAAGTAGCGATGTCAAACAATCTTTCATGTCATGTTTTACACAGAGTGAGTGGTCAAGTTGATGTAGTTTTTAAGAGTCAGAATAGACCAGCTTGATGAAAATTAGCATATTTTCAATCCAGTTCAAAGGATAGCATGTGTTTCTTAATTAGTTGATTTTTTTGTAAGCATTTTATCACAGGGTAGCAATTGTATTTGACAGAGGATATACATATGTAGGTAAAATGTTTCTCGATTTTGGGAAGTCTTTTGATGAAATACAATGTGACAAACTGCAATTGAGGAGGAACTAAAATAGACAGTTGTTTAGGACTTGAGTATCAGTATGTTGGCAGATAAATATCAGTGATTTATATGAGGATCAGTATCTCAAAGCGGTGTGGGGGGGGGAGAAGTGATGTGATGCACCATAGGCTCATGTTTAATTTATAAGCTAAGAATATATATTATTATTATTATGGGTAGCTCCAAGAAGTCCTTAGACTCATCGAGGGAGGCCCAACATCATGTCAAGAACAACTATTCAACATTCGCACAGTACCTATCATACTTCACCTTGAACTCATTTACAGTCATGGCACCCACAGCAGACTCTGGCAGCTTATTCAACTCATTTACCACTCTCCAAGTAAAAAACCTAGCTCTAACAACCTTGCTAACCACACTCTTACCAAGCTTCTATGGATGGCCCCTAGTCCTCCCACTACCAGTCCTATTCTCAAAAATATCTTCTAAATTAATCTTATAGAAACCCTTCAGTAATTTGAATGTCTCAATCATATCACCCCCCCCTTTTTTTCACCTATCAACCAATTTCTGCAGCCCGCAAATCTTCAATCTGTTCTCGTAAGGTTCATTCCATAGTCCTGCTATTATCTTGGTTACTCATCTCTGGAACCTCTCCACCTCCTCCCCATCGAGAAGAAACCTTAGCGCCCATATCTGGGCACAGTAGTCTAGATGGGGTCTTATCAAGGCTCAATACAGAGGAACAATAACCTGTTTGTTTCTCCTTGTTAAAGTATTTTTCAGCAACCAAGTGATTTGACGAGCTGATTTAGCTACTTTTGCAATGTGCCCCGTAAACTTCAACTCCCTAGCCACCAACACTCCCAAATCCGTAGCCTCATCAATCTCCTCGAGTACGGTTCCAACAGTGTGATATACTGCTGCTAATCTTGTCACCCCAAAACGTAACCTTACACTTAGCCACATTAAATTGACATCCATTTTTCTTAGCTCAGTCCTCCAAACTATATAATTTCTTGGTATCTTAAATTTATAATATAACCCAAGTTTTTAAGAAAAATATTTAGTGTTTTTGCAGATACAAAACTGTAGAAAGTAATCCTATGATCGAGCAACTTCTTGGAATTACCCCAGCAGAAGCAATGTCCAAATGTATTCCAAGAGTCAGTTGCAATGCTAGATGCAATAGAACAAGCATTACAGAAAAAAGAGAGACCTAATAATAATTGGCTTACTATTGAAATAACAGATCTGTCCAAAAGACAAAGATAAAAGAAAAACTTTCTTTTCAGATCACATCTTAATTGCTAGAAAACCACAAACAGTTAAAAAATAAAATTATATCTAAATGTCATCATCATCAAATCGCTGATATCTAAATTCAAGGGATGTGCAGGATAATTATGACAGTACTACGTGAAAAAGTTACATCATTACTAACTTTCAATCAAAATCTTGCAGGATAATTTGGATAGATTGGAGGTCTGGGCTAAGGAGAATGGATGTCAATTTAATGTAACAAAATGTAAGGTTATGCATTTTGGGGTGAAAAGATTAACAGCAGTATACCACATTGGTGGAACTGTACTCCAAGAGATTGATGAGGCCAGGGACTTGGGAGTGTTGGTGGATAGGGAGATGAAGTTTAGGGGGGGCACATTGCAAAAGTGGCTAAATTAACTCAAAATCATTTGGTTGCTGAAGAATACTTTGACGAGCAGAGATAAGCAAGTTATTGTTCCTCTGTACCGAGCCTTGATAAGACCTTATCTCGACTACTGTGCCAGATTTGGTCACCTAGGTTTCTTCTTGATGGGGAGGAGTTTGAGAGGATCCAGAGGTGAGTGACCAAGATGATAGCAGATGTATGGAATGAACTTTATGAGAACAGGTTGAAGATTTGTGGGTTGAAGAAATTGGTTGATAGGTGGAAAAGAGGAGATATGATAGAGACATTCAAATTGCTGAAGGGTTTCTATAGGATTAATTCAGAGGATATTTTTGGGATTAGGACTGGTGGTGGGAGGACTAGGGGACATCTATGGAAGCTGGGCAAGACTGTTGTGAGTAGTAAGGGTGTTAGAGCTGTGGTCTTTACTTTTAGAGTGGTAAATGAGTGGAATAAGCTGCCAGAGTCTGTTGTGGGTGCTATGACAGTAAATGAGTTCAAGGCAAGGTATGATAGATACTGTGAGAATGTCGAATAGTTGTGTGGACGTGATGTTTAGGGCCTCCCTCAATGAGGCTAAGGACTGCTTGGAGTCGTCCATAGTAGTAATAATAATAATAATAATAATCAATAGTTTTCCTCCAAATTAATCTGTTATCTGTCAAGACTCCAGTATTATCAGATATTATTATCTATATCAATCCATCTACATCTTGGACTTCCTCCTGTCAACCTGGCAAAGAACATTCATTTTGTTAATCTTTCCTCTCCCATTCTATTTAAGTGACCATACCACCTGAGATTAGCCCTGCTAACTCATTCCTGGATGCTAACAATGTCAAGTTCTTTAATAATTTCACCACGAGTTTTGAGAGAATGTGCTAGGGAACTGACAGTGCCTTTAACCTGGCTTTTCAATGAAAGCCTGGCTGTGGGAAAGGTGCCCAGGGAATGGAAGGAAGGTAAGATAGTACCATTGCATAAGGGTGGTAACAGATTGGAAGTGTCTAATTATAGGCCAGTCTGTGTGTCATCAGTAGTTGTTAAGATCATGGAGAAAGTAGGTGAGGGACCATATACAGCATTGGGCAGATGAGGGTAATGTTATCTGTGAGAGTCAACATGGATTTGTGAAAGGGCGCTCTTGTTTTAGCAATATGCTAGCCTTTTATAATAAAGTTACAAGAACATTAGATGAGGAAAAGGCATATACTGCAATTTTCTTAGACTTAGCGAAGGCATTTGACAGAGTGCCACATGATAAGCTGATATTTAAGTTGCAGCACATGGGTCTGGATGTCAGATTGGTCAACTGGATTCAGGATTGGCTGTCTGATAGGTATCAGAGAGTTGTGTATGGTGGAGCAGTTTCAAGGAGGGAGAGGGTTGCAAGTGGGGTCTCACAGGGCTCAGTACTACGACCTATATTGTTTAACCTTTATATCAATGACATTGCCAGTGGATTGCAAGGGGATATTCAGCTGTTTGCGGATGATGCGAAACTGGGAAGGATTATTAGTAATAGTGCAGATGTGGTAGCCCTGCAAGAGGATTTGAATAAGCTAGATAGATGGGCAAATGAAATGCGGGTATCAGTTTAATTCAGCAAAATGTAAGGTCTTCAGGTTTGGGAAACATCGATGGGATGCTGCATTCTCTATGGGAGGAGTTATACTGGAGGAAGTTGGGGAGACAAGAGATCTGGGGTTGATGATTGATAGAAACCTGAAATTCAAGGGACATATTGCAAAGGTGGTGAAGGTAACACAGAGGATTGCTGCAATTATGAGAAGGAAACTGACCTGCAGAGATAAAACGGTTATCATTCCGTTGTATAAGTCTCTGATCAGACCACACTTAGACTGTTGTTCTCAGATTTGGTCTCCAGAATTTGAATGGGATAAATTAACTGTGGAAAGGATACAAAGTCGGATGAGAAAGATGGTTTCAGGAATGTACAATGTTAGTTATAAGGATCGGATGAGGGAATGCGGAGTGCAGAGTTTTGTGGATAGAAGAAGGAGAGGTGATATGATTGAGACTTTTAAACTGTTGAGAGGTGGTTACAGGGTTGACACTGGGGAGTTCTTTCGCTTGGTTGAACAGTGGGAAGGAATGATGACGAGAGGCTATCTCTGGAAGTTACGAAAGGAAACTGTGAGCAGGAGGGTGAGGAGTGGTTTCTTTGTGTGAAGGGGTGGTTGAACCGTGGAATGCATTGCCTGATGGAGTGGTGAGAGCAAGAATGGTCAATGAGTTTAAGGAGTGGAATGATAGACTTTGTGTTTCTTAAGGGTGACCTCCCCTCGATGAATCTTGACAGACTTTATGTTCTTAGGAAGGACCTCCCACGATGAGTCTTTTGACTCCGTGGAGGCCTGAATAATAATAATAATAATAATAATAATAATAATATCCTTGTTTTTAATATGATATTGCCATTGATGCTATCTGTTCATGCCCTTAATCTTTCTCAGGACTCTCATATTTGTGGTCTCTAGTCTCTGGTCAAGTGTTTTATTTTTAACCCAGCTCTCAGATCCATAAGTTAAAATTGTTTGAATACTGTCTTGTATAAGCTAAGTTAATGTTTTGACTAATTTCTTTCTTATCCCATATAAATTTATTGAGCTGACATCCTACCATACCAGCTTTACTAATTCTTTTGTCTATTTCCATATTTAATTGACTTTAAGCTGACTTTGTGCTGTTCGCCCTGATTCTCAGATGAAAACAATGGGGGCCTTGTTTATCTTGGTGATGCCACAGCCAGAATGAAATTCTATTATGTTGAATCAGAGTATGGTTTGTTCAGTATCTGGGTAGATACCTAACAGGTTGAACCATGAGAAGGTGGGGATTGGACATTAGGTCATAAGTCCTGGTTAGTGCTCCGCATTTCTTAAAAGGCTATGTGAAGGTCTCTTCCTATGTAGAGATGTAAAATCAAAGAACAGATATGTCAGAATGCATTAGTATATAACATAATAAAAAAAGTTACAGAAACACACAAACCTGTATCATTAAAAATGAAAGATAAAAGAGATGATCTGAACGGTAAAGTTAAAAATATTTCTGAAATCTGGCTGGACTATTCATAGCCACCATATCATCCCCCCCCCGATATTTCACTCCTCCACCTCCTCTAAGACATCCCTACCAATGTTACACTCTGCATCCTATCTTTTGCTTCTCAAATTTTAAAACCTTACACTTTGCAATATTGAACTGTAGCGATATTCACTTGCCCATTCACCCAGTCTATTCAAGTCCACTTGCAAGATTTCAACATCTGTTTTACTCACCATAGCTCCCCAATTTCACATCATCCGCAAACAACTGTATATCACCATTTAAGTCTTTCTTAAGTCATCTGCATACAAATTAAACAATAGCTGAAAAACAGTCTCCTCGGGGCACACCATTAGTGATGTTCTTCTTTTGAGATATAGCTCTCCATACCCAATTGCTGATACCTATTAGACAGCCAATCTACAATCCAGTGCACTAATCCACCATCCAACCTCATCTGTTCCAATTTAATTACCAGCTTGTTGAAATATTTTTTCTTTTTTCTATAAATTAAATAAAGATCCCAAGAAATTATATTCTTGTTTAGTCCTTTATCCAAGTGTGATGCTCAAACATAATCCGAATCTGAACAAAAATGATAGCCTAACCATTCCAAGAAGTGGAGGACCCATTTGCAACTTTTATAGCAGCCAGAACAAGCCAAATAAAAATCCCAATACAAGAAGACTTGGTGAAGTGTTTTTTTTTTCTTTTTCTTTTTTTTTTCCCCTTAACATTCAATTAGCAACTTGAACTATATAAGTTCAGAAGAAAATCATAGTATAACAATCTGAATTGTACAAATTCAGAAGAATCTTAGTACAGGAGGACTTTAGCAGAGTTTATTGTAGTTTTTTATTTATTTATTTTATTTTATATATTTTTAATTTAATTTAATTTTTTTTTTATCACTAGAGGTCAGGCTAAGAAAAAGATTAATTAACAGCATAGATTTAATTTACCTTTATAAAGTGCAAGATCATGTAGCTTGGTTTCCTATACACATGTATCATCTTTCTGATGATGACCTCAATACAGGGGTCGAGTGTTATTTTATTAATAAGTAAAATAATCATTTCAACATGTGTGTTTTGTGTCCCTAAATTCGTAAATATGTAAGCAAAGTTTGTTCATGAGTGTCTTCACAACTAGACCACTTGTATACAGAGTGACATCACATTCGTTGCTAGTATCCTATAAAGCAAGGCCCACATCCTTTCAGATAGTGGCCCTTCCACATTATGGGAAGGGCCACTATCCAGAGTAGTTTTGACCATTATTGAGGTCTCATCAGTGGGAGCTAGACCAGAAGAGATACCAAGGTTGAAGTAATGCAGAAATCAAATATTTCCTGTATACAGGTAATGAAAAGGTGTCACATCATATTATTAAAATACTCTAGATTAGCGATAGTTGTGGAAAATATACTGCTCAAAACAATTAGGGGATATTCATTACTGTATTTAGTTATATTTCATTTTATTTAATTATATTTAGTACTTAAATGTTTTTTTTTTGCTTGTACTTGTTTTTCTTATTTATTTAACAGAATTTATTAATTGAATAATTGAATAATTATTAAAGATTACGCTACTCGGCAGTAAGGAATGATGGCGGATTCAGCAGCAGTTGCAAGTGACGTATCGCCAAGTCCTCCGCCATTTAAGAACTCAATTATAAGCAATATCATAAGGGACTTTGTGGCATGCAGTACTTGCGGCATGTATGCATCTGGAATTAGATATGTGGGTTGTGAAAGAGAGCGAAGAGTGTATGCGTGCAAAATGCAGGCAGTTGGAGGAAATAAGTATATTAGAAATATCGATATCCGACTTTGTTGCTTCAGGAATGGGGAATGAATGTAGGAAGACAAATAGTGTGATAGGAAAGAATGAAAAAAAGATATATATGAATGAGAAAATAATAGTTGATAGTGTGGAAGGTGTGAATGACTGTGAAAGTTTAGGAGATGGTTTTGTTTGGGAGAGTGAATTTAGATTAAGAGTGACTGACCTGCAGAGGGAGATAGATGAGTTGAAAGAGGAAGTGGAATGTCTTGTGAATGAGAGCAGAAGTATGAAAGATAAGATTAGGAGAATGGAAGAGATGAATGCAAGGCGAATCAGAGTAGGAGAGAGAGAGAGAATTTATGGAGTATGAATGAGAGGTATGGGAGTGCTAGAAGAGGAGAGAATGGAAACAGTAGAAGAGAGGGAATGAGAGAGAGGTATGGGAATGCTAACAGAAGAGAGGATGGAAACAGTAGGAGAGACAGAATGAGAGAGGGAATGAGAGAGAGGTATGGGAATGCTAACAGAAGAGAGGATGGAAACAGTAGGAGAGACAGAATGAGAGAGGGATATGGAAGAGCTAGAAGTGGAGAAAATGGAAACAGTAGGAGAGAGGGAATGAGAGAGATGTATGGGAGTGCTAGAAGAGGAGAGAATGGAAACAGTAGGAGAGAGAGAGGTATGGGAATGCTAGAAGAGAGAATAGCAGCAGAGGAGAGGGAATGAGAGAGACCTATGGGAATGAAAGAAGAGGAGAAAATGGAAACAATAGGAGAGAGGGAATGGTAAGAGGTATAATGTATGGCGACTCAATGATCCGTGGTGTTCAAGATAGGATGCGTGAGGAGTGTTTGCCAGGAGGAACAATAGAAAGGGTGGCTATGGCAATTAAGAGAGGTGAAAGGGTGGATGAGATGATTGTGATGGTAGGAACGAATGACTTGAGTGGTAATGTAAGTCGAGCAGCGAGAGATATGAGATTTTTGCTTGAGACTGTACAGAAGAAGACAGAAAGAGGAAAAATAGTGTGCGTGTTGCCTAGGTATGATAATGATGAGCTGAGCAGAAGAGCGGTGATATTGAATGGCATAATAGCAAGAATGTGTGACAAGAGAGGACTGGTATATGTGGATGCTTGGAGTGCGTTTGAGGAAAGAGAGGAATTGTATGCGAGAGACCGCTTACATTTGAATGAGGAAGGACGCAGGCATCTGGAGAGATTGCTGTTCTGAACAAATCAGTGTGTCCCAGGGAGGATGAGAGCAGGGGTGGCCTCTTGTGAGAATGGATACTTGGGAGAAGGGAGACGATGTCAGGTAACACTGAGCCGAGTGGAGTCTAAAAGGGATAATGCTGGGTATAAAAACAATGGCATTTATATGCTTTATACTAATGCCAGGAGTATTCGGAATAAGGAAGAGGAATTGGGTGGCGCAGATAGCATCAGCCTGGACAAAAATTATTGCGATCACTGAGACGTGGTTGACAGAAGGGGATATAACAACAGGAATAGAAGTTGCTGGGTATAGCATTTTCCGTCAGGATAGGAGGGGAAAGTGTGGTGGTGGGGTACTGCTTATGATAAGTGATGACCTATGTCCTCTAAGAGTGGAGGCTTTGGAAGGAAGTGAGACAAATGATTTTGAGAGCGTATGGTGTGAGGTAGAGGTAGGCAAGACAGTATATTTAGTAGGGTGTTGCTGCAGACCCAGGAGCACAGAGGATGGGGACCAGGAGATGTTTAGACAGCTAAGTTTGGCAAGTGCAAGAAGAATGATTGTTATGGGAGATTTTAACACAGTAGTATAAATTGGAGAGAGGAAGATGCATGTAGCAATAGGGGAATGGAATTTCTAGAATTCTTGAGGGACATATAACTTAGGCAACATGTAACAGAGGGAACAAGAGGTTCAAGTGTTTTGGATTTGGTTATAGCATCAGAAGAGTTGATAATAATTGAGTTGACATCTCTCCCACCAGTTGGAGAGAGTGACCATATGGTTTTGACTTGGAAAATGAATAGACATGCAGGAGTATCAAAGAGACAGGAACGTATGAATAGACATGCAGGAGTATCAAAGAGACAGGAACGTATGTGGAATTATAAGGCAGGTGATTATAATAGTCTGAGACGTCAACTTCGGGAAGTTTCATGGAGGGAGGAATTGGAAGGCCGGGATATCATTACTGCATGGGAAATTGTGAAAGAATATTTGTTGGCAGTAATGGTAAGTTGTATACCACGAGTGAAGAAGAGGACACAAGTTGGAGTAAAGTGGATGACAAACAATATTAAACAGGAATTGCATGCAAAAAAGAGGCTATGGAAGAGATATAAGGAGACAGGTGAAGAGAAGATGCATGAAGAATATAAGACACAGGCCAGAAGAGTGACTAGTGTGGTAAGGAAAGTGAAACTGGAATATGAGAGGAGATTGGCCCTAAGATCCAAAGAAAATCCTAGGGAATTTTTTAGCTATGGGGCCAGTAGGAGGAGAAATGACTGTGGAAGAATGATATTGTGGGATAAAAATGGGAATAGAGTGATTGATGCAGAGGACATAGCGGAATTGTTCAATGAACACTTCATTGGAGTATTTCACCCTACAGGAGTCAGTTTTCATGTTAGAGGGATAGGGCTGGTTCGAGGCTTAGAGGTACAGGAGGAGAGTGTGTTTCAGATACTGAGTACTCTGGATGTCAGTAAAGCTGTGGGACTGAATGGTATTTCACCATGAGTTTTGGGAGAATGTGCTAGGGAACTGACAGTGCCTTTAACCTGGCTTTTCAATGAAAGTCTGGCTGTGGGAAAGGTGCCCAGGGAATGGAAGGAAGGTAAGATAGTACCATTGCATAAGGGTGGTAACAGATTGGAAGTGTCTAATTATAGGCCAGTCTGTGTGTCATCAGTAGTTGTTAAGATCTTGGAGAAAGTAGGTGAGGGACCATATACAGCATTGGGCAGATGAGGGTAATGTTATCTGTGAGAGTCAACATGGATTTGTGAAAGGGCACTCTTGTTTTAGCAATATGCTAGCCTTTTATAATAAAGTTACAAGAACATTAGATGAGGAAAAGGCATATACTGCAATTTTCTTAGACTTAGCGAAGGCATTTGACAGAGTGCCACATGATAAGCTGATATTTAAGTTGCAGCACATGGGTCTGGATGTCAGATTGGTCAACTGGATTCAGGATTGGCTGTCTGATAGGTATCAGAGAGTTGTGTATGGTGGAGCAGTTTCCAGGAGGCAGAGGGTTATAAGTGGGGTTCCACAGGAGTCAGTACTACGACCTATATTGTTTAACCTTTATATCAATGACATTGTCAGTGGATTGCAAGGGGATATTCAGCTGTTTGTGGATGATGCGAAGCTGGGAAGGATTATTAGTAATGGTGCAGATGTGGTAGCCCTGCAAGAGGATTTAAATAAGCTAGATAGATGGGCAAATGAATGGAAGTATCAGTTTAATGCAGCAAAATGTAGGGTCTTAAGGTTTGGGAAACATCGATGGGATGCTGCATTCTCTATGGGAGGAGTTATACTGGAGGAAGTTGGGGAGACAAGAGATCTGGAGTTGATGATTGATAGAAACCTGAAGTTTAGGGGACATATTGCAAAGGTGGTGAAGATAACACAGAGGATTGCCGAAATTATGAGAAGGACACTGACCTGCAGAGACAGGAGGGTTATCATTCTGTTGTATAAGTCTCTGATCAGACCACACTTGCACTATTGTTCTCAGATTTGGTCCCCAGGATTTGAAGGGGATAAATTAACTGTGGAAAGGATGCAAAGACGGATGACAAAGATGGTTTCAGGACTGTACAGGGATAGTTATGAGGATCGGCTGAAGGAATGTGGACTGCAATGTTTGGTGGATAGAAGAAGGAGAGGTGATATGACTGAGACTTTTAAACTGTTGAGAGGGTTGACACTGGGAAGTTCTTTCGCTTGGTTGAACAGCAGGAAGGAGTGATGACAAGAGGCCATCTCTGGAAGTTACGAAAGGAAACTGTGAGCAAGAGGGTAAGGAGTAGTTTCTTTGCATGGAGGGTGGTTGAACCGTGGAATGCATTGCCTAATGGAGTGGTGAAAGCGAGAACGGTCAATGAGTTTAAGGAGTGGTATGATAGACTTTGTGTTTCTTAGGAAGGGCCTCCCACGATGAGTCTTTTGACTCCATGGAGGCCTGAATAATAATAATAATAATAATAATATTCTTGTTAAAATTATTTCATGCTAAAATGTATAATTTGTTAAATTTGTAATAAATATGAATATCAATTATTTAAACAATATCTCATCAATTACCCCTATCCATAAGTACGAAATATTTATTCATGTATAAGGTAATAGTTATAATTATTTGCAGAAATTTATAATTATCTGACAGAAACTAAAATAACTCCTAGTTGTTTTGAGCAGTGTATTTTCACTTGGTTATATGTTAAATTTTTCACTACTTTTATATGGGAAATATCTGACTTCTGCATTACTTCAACATTGGTACCTCTTCAGGGATCTGACTCCCACTGATGAGACCTCAATAAAGTTTAAATATGCTCTGGGTAAGAGCATTATACATACCTGAAAGAATGTTTATTGCATGATGGGTTATTAAGACAAATAATGTGAAGCCTCTATACAAATAGTCTAGTCATGAAGAGACTTCCCATGCAAACTTTGCTTACACTTGGATAAAGGATTCTTCTTCTTTCAAGATATAGACTAAAAGCCTGTTTCGGCATCCTATGGAGTATATTTTCATTCTCTTTCTAGATTTTCCTATGTCTCTTTTATACCTTGGTTTAACTTTTGGTAGCCTTCCATACTCCATTCTTTGTATATGTTTTCTCCAATTCATTTGGTCTTCTTTTATTTAATCATTTATTGCTTGTATTTGTAATTCCTTCCTGATTTCATCATTTTATATTATATCCATTCTTGTACATCCTTTAAATGCTCTAAGAAATTCATTTAAGCTGTTTTCTTTCTCTCTAGCCAACTTTCTGACCCATATAGTATTGTTGGTACTGCCATCATGACGGTCTAAAATTTTAATTGTTTCCTTCTCTGTTTTGCCTTTTGTTGTTCAACTTATAGCATCACAGATTGCTTGAAAACGGTGTACTTATTGTCTCTATCATTATCTATATGCCTATCTGATTGGCTGAGTGGTTAGCATACCTGCTCTCTAGCGAAAAGGCTGTGGGTTCGAATCCCACCATGGGCATGGATGTTTGTGATTGTCTGTGAAAATACTAGTGGTGGTAGTGGGCAGTAAATGGTGAAGATGAGGCAGTTCATTGTAGTTGGTGGATTGAGTGATGGAGATGGAGAGTTGGAGAGTAGGTGTCCTCCCTTGATGAGTCCTTGTACTCCTTGGAGGTGTCACATAATAATAATAATAATAATATTTATGGGATATTCCTGTTCAAGAAGTATATTACAGTCTTCAACAAAAGTCAGTGATATTGTGAATAAGAAATACAGAAGGTATAGAATTAATCTTAGAGAGGAATTTTATATAGGGACATGGAATGTTTGGGATCTACAGATGGTTACTCTTGATATTGTCTGTAAAGAGATGGAGAGGTATAAAATTGACATTTTGGGAATTACAGAGTCCAGATGGAATGCTGAAGGTCAGGTCAAAAGACAGGATGGTAAGCTAGTTGTTTATTCTGGAGGTGACTCAAAGCATCATAGGGACTGTGATACTGAAGACAGTTCAGGCAAGAAATCTTCTTATTTATGTTCCTGTTAATGACAGAATACCGTGTATTAGACTTAAGGCTTATTCTACCAATGTGTCAATTGTGGTAGCATATACATCCCACACAGATAGGCCTAATGA